>NC_087082.1:3885407-4485407 GCF_026151205.1 Bolinopsis microptera | reverse complement strand
CAGTTCAGTGCAGTGTTACGTGTTCTCGAGGATTTGTCATTGCCACAACTAAAGATCAACAAACCGTTTATAATTATTAATTCGGTTATTTTTCAATGCAACTGCAAGCAATTCTTAAATGTCCGATTTCAATACGTAATAATATAAGCAATTTGACTAAAACCCATAATCATGGGTAGAGTGGACCGCTGCCAGTGTCTCTCTTTCGCAAACAAAAGGAAATGATATTAAATTGATTGACTGTCTGCAAATGCAAAATGATACCGAAAATGAAATCGGTCGGTCGCTTTTCCCATTCATTCACGAAAAGCGAGCGACCGATTTCATTCTCGGTATCATTTTGCATTTGCAGACGGTCAATCAATTTAATATCATTTCCTTTTGTTTGGGAAAGCCGAAAGAGAGACACTGGCAGCGGTCCACTCTACCCATGATTATGGGTTTTGGTCAAATATCATCTCTTTTTGATTATAATGTCAGGGTACAGCTGCTGCACGCTCCACTGCACCTACGACCACTCATTCGCAGTGAGAGCTGGAAGACTCTGGAATGTTCTCCCCAAAATTGTCAATACTCAAAGGACTTTGACAAGCTTCAAGACATCTCTTGGAAACTTCCTAGACACCCTTCCAGACAAGCCCCCTACTCCTGGATACAGTGCAGAAAACTCTAACTCAATAATAGACTGGTGCAGTCAAGGAGGTGGTCCGCAGATTGCGTGATGGCCGTGAAGATGCCTACTTCTAAACCCATCAATAGGTTCAATAGGTAGGTACTTTATGAAGTCGAAATATAAACTGATAGCTTCATCTTCCCCTTTGCAACACGAGCTCGGAATCGGGAGCTCTCGATACGGGAGGTACGTATCGAAAATGACTCGGACCGAAAATTTTCTAAGTCAACATTTTTCAAAGTTTTTCTGAAAACCACTTTTCTCCATGTTTCATGCTGCCCTGTTCATTATTGGCCGACAATATCTTTTTTTTTAATAATTTTCTCGAAATTCTAAATTTTTTAGGTTTTCAATGGCATAAAATGGCATAAAATGGCACGACATGGAGGCAATTTCTATGGATAAAATGGAAAAACCTATGAGTAATTCTCCATTTTCTCCATTTATGCCATTGGCCCCCCCCCCCCCCCACTAACTTTAATGACGAATATCTTCCTGAAGGAGCAAGCTAGGCAAACTTTCCGGTAGATTTTCAGAATGCTTAAACAATTATCTAACTTCAATATAACCTCAAATTTTGAATAAAATAACTCCTTTATGCTGTTAAATCTACTTGAAAAGTTGTTATTTTGTCAAAAATCAAGTTTTAGAAAAGCTTAAATTGATGACGTCATCAAAGGGTAATAATGACGTCAAATATTTTTTGCATATAATGTAAACTACTGTGCAAACAATTATCTTTAAGACCTGTGGTCGGAAATGGCTGTATCTTGTATACTTTTGAATCTACGGACACTTAAATCCAGTCTATAATTGACTACATTTGACTGGCAAAGCGTCTATCCCTGAATATTTATATATGTATCACGACAATTTGTTGTAAAACAGGGGTTCCAGAAAACCCACTTCGCGATACTCCTGAAACACGAATTGTTTTTACAGTCATTTGGTCAACGTCTAGACGCCCTGCAAAGTTTCAGATCTCTAACTCATTTTTAACATGGTTTTTAAGGCACCTGAATATGGCGATTTTGGGTTTTTTACCGAATTTCGTATAACATGCTGGCCCGTATTTTGCGCAAATTTCTTAAAAACCTCCACATAACTATTTCTTATTCCTGTCATCTTTAACATTGAATTAGAATGATTTGAACTTAAATATGCCTGCTGAACTACTTTCGATGAGTCTTAATGCCTGAAAAACAGTTAAGGGGTATAAAAGTAAAGGGGGTAAATAGTAAAGGGGGTAGATAGTAAAGGGGGTAAATAGTAAAGGGGGTAGATAGTAAAGGGGGTAAATAGTATTGTGAATATAAGAGGCACGGTCATGCTTGCCAGCATTGTGATTTTCCATTCAAAGGAAGGTGGAGTATAGTCTTTGACGATGAGTAATTTTACTTGACGGTGATCAACCCTCGAAAGTAGTTTAACATTATTTAAAAGCTTCTTGGATTTTATCAAATTGAGTGTTAAACCAATTCCGTACCCCTATAGCTAACTCGAAATCTCTAACAATGCCTTGTAAATGCGGAGAAACTTGTCTGACCGGCTGTGAAACCTGCTGTAGCTGTGATGAGGGCTGCAAATGTGGTGAGATATGTCCTTAAATTCTCCTGAAAACTATTCAGTCCCGTTAATCGTTTTTATGGAATTTTTTCCATTTCATTTCTGATTACACAAACGATTTAACTGATTCGCTGGGATCCAGTTCAGGGGTTTAAATAAATTCTATCAATGACGTCATCATGCCTCAGGAACCAAGTGCTGCCCTTGCTGCACCTGTGCTGACGCATAAACAGAAAGATAGACGCCCTGTATCGAGAAATGGAGACAAGCTACCATGGAGACACGTCTTGAAGAAGACATGTCATCCTGGAGACAAATCACCATGGAGACTAGTCACTTTTGAGAAGCAGGGAAATTAAGATGCATGCTGCATTATGGCTAGACAATTTTGACGAGATGAGACAATTTTTTGCTCGATAATTATGTTTCTAATATACGAAATTTATTTTCTAGAAAATTTTTAAGGTTCCGTTTTTCTTGACTTATATAAAGAAATGTGAATTATTTCATTGATCCTTTTTTTGCCAAATGTAAATTTGAAACTTTAAAGAGGAATACAATGTAAATTTAATTTGTGCCTGCAACAAAAACTGTCGACGAAAAAATCTGTTCGAGATCAATTGACGAGTAGTAGTAGAATTACAAAAAAATATTCAAAACAGGAAGAATTAAAACAAACAACTGAAATAAAAGAATTAATCAAACATTCCCGCTGACTAAAAACTAACCCTGATTCTCCGAAAGAAGAAGAGAAGTGTTGAAGTTTTTCAGTTTCTGTTCTGTCACAGCAAATCTCACCGCATCGTAAGCCTCTCCCCGACCTAACATCTGTAAATTGTTAATTATAAAGTATGACATGGGAAACTGAAAAAAAAAACTAAGCAGTTCACAAAATCTCTTTAATATGTCGGGCCTGGTTCGTGAGATTAAAAAAAACTTTGAGGTACAAACTTAACTCGATCGCGTCAAAGCTACAAATAACAAAGCACCTCAGATTGAATTTTAAGGGAAAACGAATCTTCTTGTAATCAGGATTTTAAATAATATAGGTACCTTTTTCGTTTTACCGGGAGGTATTTGGGGCATCTCACTTATGAGAACTATGTGTTTGAAGGATCTGTGTAGAGTCTGTACGCGGGCTACCAGATCTGACACTCCTTTGTACACGTCTGCAAATAACAGAGTAAATTTAATGCTGTCTTCTTGGCGAAGTGGTAAAAGAGCTTTTCACTGTTTTGACTGAATTTTTTTTCAATGGCAAAAGACACAGTTGAGGTATTGAAAGCAAGATAACAAAAGGAAGCTTTGGTAACGGAAAATTGTTAGAAAAGAAGAAGACTTTTTTGACAAGATTATTAAATAATAGCTTTTGTGCCCTTTCCCCGACCCAAATTTCGCGGTTTTGACTGAAATTTTGACCAGTGACCAATCAGTGAGGTCGGTGAGAGTGACACAAGTCGCCATCAAGGTACTGGAAGCAGTATATCTGGAGAAAACTTTGATGCAGTAAAAAATTTGAATATATGTCCTACTGGTAGGACATATTCGAATTTCAGCTTTCCGCGACCCAAATTTCACTGTTTTCACTCAATTCTTCTTGAATGACCATCTTACAGGGTCACTGAGGATGGCACAAGACACGATTGAGGTACTCAAAAGTCAAAGTTCTACCTACCAAGCAGGTTGATCCGGAGAATTGCAGTGTTGGAATTGACCACGTAGTCACAGTTACCAAGGTCCGTTCTTATCTCCACTTTTATCTGGAACCGTGTACGTAGTATCGTACATATTTGATTATTGGATATGACCTGTAACAGGGATACATATTTGTCAATTGGTAAAAGGGTCATGGATACTTCGCTTTGAAAAGAAATTTGAAGAAAGTAGATAAAGAAACAAAATATCTATAAAGGTAAAATGATATCATACCTTTGTTCTCGCGAACACTAAGCAGTTTTTGAAAGTCGTTGGTATTGGTTCTGAATCTAACCGCAGGTTTGAAATCGCAATGTTGTTAGAAGAAATTCCTCCATCAAGAGGGGGAACAGAAGTACTGGTTACTTTAAGGGGAGGTCCAGGGCTCAGGAGGTCATCTACGTTAATACTAAATTGAGAAGAAGTCATTTTGGTGCTATCAGGAGGTGCCGCCGTCTTGGAATTATTAACTTTAAGTTTATGTTTAGAAATAGATGGTTCAAGTACAGGTTTTATTTGATCTGATTCCTCTTCTGATAACAAATCATCAAGATCAATATTAAACTGAGAAGCAGTCATTTTGGTGGTATCAGGAGGGCCCCACGATTTAGCAGCTCTGACAATCTTATCTCCAAGTTTAGGTTTAGAACAAAATGATTCAGGCACAGGTTTTGTTTGATCTAACTCCTCCTCTGATAGCAAGTCATCCATATCAATATTAAACTGAGATGCTATCTTTTGGTCAGAGGAGTTTGTTTGCTTGCTTACAGATGTTTTTGCAGTATTTTGATTGATTGTTTTACATGCTGCGTCTATCATACTCTCATCAAACGAATCTCCAAACAGGTCGAAAGTAGTGTCTTCCTGCTTTACTTTCCCTGCATTAACTGAACGGTCTTTTGACTTTCTGATAGTTTTGTTTTTGCTGATGGACTTTGTTTTGTTCTTGGTGGACTTAGACCGATTGGTATAAGTTGATATCTCGAAGTCTTCGTCATCATCATCTGAGAACGTGAAAGCCGATCAAAACGATATCATAGGGTGAAATGTTTACCGTACAGTAGGAGAAATCGTTTAAGTGAAACGGTTAATTATAGGATAAAAACAACCAGTGCAGCTTTACTGACCACTGCCTTATTGTAAACTTTAAGTTTTTATAATCTCAAGATCTACTTGATCTGCCAGTCCTGACTCCTGACAGCAATATGTGTTTTTTAACGATTAAACTTTAAAAATCCTAAAGTAACACCGACCAACCTGCACCGGCTACATTAGAGTCGGGTTTATCATCATTATCAGACAACAAATCATCCAATCCTATTAAAAATGAGGAAATGTTCGGGCTATCACTGGTTCCCGCTATTTTAGAACGAGCGGATTTGTTTTCCTCTTCTTCCTTCTTCCCGGTAAAATCTGGGAAATCTGAACGTTTTGGAGTTCTCGCCATCCAAGAGGAACTGCTGACCTTCCGGCTGAGAGGGCTGACTCCTTTGGGTGTTACTGTTACAGAGGGATTTCTGGTAATAGCCACTGGAGTTACAGGCGATTCTGCGAATTCCTTTACTCTTCGCTTCCGTTTTTTATTTGTAGCAGGAGTTGGCGTCCGATGCTGAAAAATAATTCAGTGGTCACGGTACTTTTTTTTTGGAAAAATACAAATTTTTGTTATCCAGTTTCAATAAAATTCTAATAAAGAATGTTATTAATCTGATAATGCAATATACATTATACATTATACATTATACATTATACATTATACATACAATACTTCTACACTTGTAACATTAGCAGCATATTTTAAAAATCAAGATAAAAACATTATAAAGTTTCCAAGCTAACTTGTAACTGCTGGGTGAATACTGCTGTCTCCTCGAAATCATCGTCCAACAAACTGTACTCCTCATCATCACAAACGAAGCCGTCCAACTCATCGTCCACCTCATGACCCTGGCAATCTAATCTGGAAGAGTTAATGGTTTAGGAGAAAGTCTTGACACTGAAACGAGACAATTCACATATCACAATTCTGCAGCTGTGATATGGATCAATTCTTTGAGATGGCTCCTTTCTGACTCAAAATAGCATGTCGAATTTCGAATACCTGGGATCTTGAGAGAAGACATTTCCTGTGAACTTGTTCCCAACCGTTCTGACGGTTTGTGGTTTAAATTGTGCTATATCTCGTAAATACAGCGATTCACTGACTGAAATTAAGTAATGACAGGTACTATAGACAAACGTAGTCGTAACCCAAAACGATTAATCTGTATGCCTAGTATTTAAAGTAAATATTAGTATATTCCTTTTTTATCTTGAATAGACTCGTTAAGTGAAATGAGACACTAAATTAGCAATTCAACTTTATAGAATTATACTTTAGAGTTGTACCGCATACCTGTTGGTTGCTCTTCTTCATCAATAAAATCTTCCAGAGAACTACTCATTAAGTCCTCATCAGATCCTTCATCAGAATCATCATCACCAGAGAGATTAGCTTCAGTGATGATGAATGGGTTCGCAGCTGCACCACCCTTGGTCTTGAATTGGTTGGGCTTGGATTTATTTTCTTTTTCTGAATTTCTTTGAACAATAAGAGGCTTATCGGGCGAGAACAACCTGCTTTTCTTTTTGTCGTTAGAAATGTCAAAATCTTCTGAATTGGTTGGAATCTGAGTGCACAGAATGTTGCATCGTCTCTTCCTCTTACCAACATTTAAAGGAGAGTCCTCGTTCGTTGTGTTGTTTGTAGATGGCATTGGAGAGTCTTGGGGTAATGAATTCTTGTCCAGTAAGTCTGGTTTCTTTTTAACTCTCATTAAACAATGCTTGATCTGAGGAGTTACAAACCCTTTGTGTCCTGTTCTCGGTTCACATAACGGAGCAGACGGTTTGACCAAAGCTGGAGTTGAAGATTCTAGTGGTTGAAATGGTCTATTGTGAGCTGGAGTTGCCACACCCACACACGGGGACTGCACATCAAGTTTTTCATCGTCCCTCAATACGTTCGCTTCGTCTGCTCCCGGTCTATCTGGTGGCGTGAGAACGTCTGAAAAGGTTATATCTGGAGTCTCGTCCATGAGGTCCAGGTCGTCGTCGGCTACACTTTGTTGCTTTTCCATTTTAGCTAGAGATTCAAAAAGTGCATTGTTCTGAGGATTCAGTTTGGAACAACTGTTTTCAATCAGTGTGTCCTCGATATCATCCGAGAACTTGTCAGAATCAGAAGATAGTTCTGAAACCCCAGGTTTCGGACACAACGGAACTTTAGATCTTTCCAATACCGAGTCATTTTCTGAGGAAGTTGGAGCTGGATTTATAGTAGCGTGTTGCTGTGAGCTGAACAAACTAAAATCTGATAGTTCAAGAGAAGGAACCTGTGATGGAGGAGCGGGAACCTCGATCAAGTCCGGGCCTTTTTGAGACAACTCAAAGTCCCAGGTTTCGTTAATGGCTTCGAATAGGCTGACCGAGAGTTCATTTTCATTCAGGTCCTTAAGGTCATCTGCTTGAGTAAGGTATCTAGGGCTTTGGACTATTTCATCTGATTCAAGTTCCTCATCATCATTCAAACAAGCTTCTTCATCGCAGTTTTCGTTTGCAGGAAAATCACAATTTCTTTGAGAGATGACATCCTCAAAGGAGACATCATGCTGGACGTCAACCACGTCTGGTATATCTGGTATGTCTGGTATATCTGGTATATATGCTTCCACCTGCTCTTTTTTTGGGGAATTGGATCGAGAATTCTCTACTGAGTCTTCCTGCAATATATCCTCCGTATCACAAAACTTCGCTACAGGATCCTGTATTTGTAATACACTCTTCTGACTCTTATCGCTTGTCAGACAAGAAAAGAGGGACTCTCTAGGCTTGGACCCAAAATTTAGCTTGCTCTGCTTTTTGGTAGTTTTACTTTCAAACTCATCATCGTCTGATATGACGATTTTGGGGCGTTTGTCCTTTTTCTTTACAGGTTGCGTCGAGATTGGTATAGATGGTTCAGATTCATCTACAGAGGTTTTCTTTTTCGTTATAACGACGTCGTTCAGATCAAGATACTGCGCCATCTCATCTTCATAGTTGTCTATTGCCGCACTCTCGGCTTTGAAAAAGTCGTTTACCTGAGGAAATATACTTTAGAATATGTGTGTTACTATTAATTTTAAATATAGATTGTCGATTGTGATCTTCTTAGATGTCATTTGACAGGCAAGGAACGACCAATCCATAGTCATTGGAGTATCACTCCATTTCCGTAACTTGGTATTGTTTTAAACCATTACAAACCGTCTAGAAATATATCGTATAAAGCTGAATTTTAGATAAAATGTAACAGGGAGTGTCTAAGTCATGATACAAAATTGTTACTAAAATGGAGAAAAACAAATTAAACTAACGGTCATAATATGGACGAAAGTAAGCGTGCTCATAGAGTGCTCGATATCAAAAGTTGGGTGCTCTATGCCCTGCCAGTGTATCCACTTTGAAACGCATTCCGTTAACGAGAATGTCCTGAAATATACGGTTGTCATATCTGTATGTGTGATAGGTCTAGATCAATAAACCAGAGTAGTACATCTTTGGGGCACATGGTGCATGCACAATTTAAAATAATGCGCGGCCGCGCCAGCTATAATGCGCGTTTGTTCAACCTACTGTTGATTTGTTTACATTATAAAAAGACGTGAGGGTACCGCGCCATACGTTGTGACATCGATAGCCCAAGGCGGGAACATCAAATCTTGAGACAGTGTAAATCGTGAGTATGACAACAATTAAAAAAAGAAAAAAGAACAACTAAAGCAAAAGGGATGGTTGTTTATTTCGTCGATATCCGATTGTAAAGAACTCACGCTGATTTGTCAAGATCAACTTTATCCCCCTCGGATCCTACATAGCTGTTGTATTGCGTACTGGACAGAAAGGGGCACTTCTTTTTCTGTACCAAACTTTTCTGCCTAGTTTTTGGTGGTGGAGTCTTGAATTCCAGCGGCTTCAACACGCGTTTATCAGGTGTAGGGTTGAGATGACGGGGAATCATTCTTGGGTTGTTGGGGTACAGGGCCAACTTGTTCAACTTCGTAAACACTGCTTTTGATACGCTCTTCTTACTCGATACACTCTTCTTGAATATCTGTCACAGAGACAAGGTAAGTTGATGATACCGATAAATATCTCAAATTCACAATCTTTTAAAAACAAAAATCACCAGAGTAGATTTAAGCCTTCAGGTGAAAACATGTCAAATGGATTGAAAAATCGAACATACGTTCTCTTCTTTCCCCTCTGTCAGCAGAACCACGATGGAACCATCACGTTTGCGCGCGGCTCTTCCCATGCGCTGCACCAACCGAGTGGGTGACGCACTTGCATCATAACAAATAATCAGATCCACCATTCCTGAAACATTCAACATCAGCTGAAACGTAACATAAAACCTTAACGATATGTTGCATTTGGAGGCTTGAACTGAAAACCACATCACGAGAGCTTCTTGTTTGTTATTATATAGTAATGTTTAAAGTATTAAACTTTCGCCATTTTCACTAGTTATTGTGCAGTAAAGAGAGTGGGAGCCTGCGACTGTTCCTCTACTCACCAATATCCAGTCCTTCTTCACCCACGCAGGTAGCTACCAGGACATTAAACGTGCCCTTCTTAAACTCAGACACAGTCTCAAGTTGTTGTTTCTGTTTTAGACCATTTGCTCCACTCTGACCTATGAACATGGTGCTCCGGATCTTGTCGGAGTGGGAGTTTATCCTCTTCACTAGGTCATGAACACTGAAGAAAGTTGTTTGTTTAAAGGTAAAATCAAGAGGCATATTTTTAGTAATGATTTATTTAATACAACAACCAAGGTCACCTTGCCTTGGAGATCCAAAAAATCTGATATTCAAAGATAACAAGTCTAACAGAATCAGCTTAGCTAGACTGTCAAGTATCAAGTATTTGTGAGAAACCTGTCTCGAAAGGAGGAGAACACCATGGCCCGAGTATGTTCGTCACAATTAGAGAAATGTTTTGTTAGGATGTCTAGTAGTTTAGGGAGCTTCGGGTGGTCCACGAACCTGAGATAAACGCCTTATTATTAATATTATACCAGGGTACTGTCATGCATGAGGCATGTTTTGAACAGCAAACAAAATGATCATAGCATTTAACACCGGATCAAATCATTATCAAGGAGTTTCGACGTAATCTTGAATCGAAAGTCGGAACTTTATAATTAAATTTGGTTACTTTGCATATGTTAGCATTAATTTCGGGGAAAACTCAAAAAAAAGGGGGGGGGGGGGGGGGGGGGGGGGGGGGGGGGGGGGGGGGGGGAGGAGGAAACATACTGGTCAAACTTACGGGACATTGTTAAGCTCGACAGCTTTGCCGCTGTTTCTCCATCGCTGGATCTTATCAACAAGAGACAAGAAATCTTGATCTCTGAGAAGTTTGCTCTTCGTACTGTTGTTACCTTTCTTTCCTTCCAGCAACTCTGACACGGAAATTTGAGTTAATACATTCTTATAGTAATTGATAAATGTTTTAATTTTGTTATGTTTTTATTTTTGAGTCCACTAGACCGGTGTAAGAATCCAGTTCAATAGTTCTACAAATTATGATTATCTAGTGTTATCAGTTATCACAACTCACCACTCACCAGTCCTCGTTATTACCCCAGCGTGGAATTAAAATAGCCTATCAATCATAAGTACGGACTACCTACACGTGCAGCTAAATTACTTATTCGTGCCGAGCCACAAGTCTCATTTAACATTCGTCCATGTTCCTATCAGAAGCGGCCTCTAAAATCTAAATGAGAGCAGGTGAGTCTATCCAGATTCCAGGACGTCTATTACAGTAAAACTTAGCACACGTGCTAGCGCACGTGAATATATTTAATATCATGACGTCTGGTTTGTGAGAGTTAATTACCCTTGTTATGGTTTGGTAGAGCCCTAATTAACAGCAATTATTGATAAATAAACCTTAAGAGGGTAATATTCGTTTCAGTTCTTTTTGTTGTTGTTTTCGGTGAGATCAAGACGTTTTAGTGATAGCGAAGCAAAAACGATTGTGAATTATGATTTTGAGAAGAGCTAATGTATCAAACTTAGAGGAAGGAATCTCAGAATTTTTTCCGAACTTCAAGGAACTTGGCAACGAACCATCAGATGCTGACTCCGCCGGTGATTACCTTCTTGGTATCACAATGATCCTTGCATTCTTGATTTCTACAGTACTGAACCCCCTTACCTTCCTCTTCAACTATCACCAAGATGGAAGGCTCAAAACTACCAGAGTTCTCTTCATGCTGTTGGCCATCTCAGACTTCCTGACCAACATCTACCTACCACTACAGATTGGATACCGCTTTCTGTCCCCAGAAGTGTACCCACTTGTTCGTGCTAGCACCGTGGCAGAGCAAGTAGAAACTGTAATATTCAGGTACACCATGTTCTCCTCACAGGTTCTCACCACTTTCATCTCCATTTGCAGGTTCATCAATGTTAAATTTCCCTTTTACAAGCTGTCTAGCAGAGTCGCGATAATAGCCTGCTGCCTATCCCTCCTCAGTGGTTTCCTAATATACAGCTCAATAACGTTTGACCTGATGGAACACAAGACTTCCCGCTTCTTCTTACTTTGCCAGACGACGTCTACTCTGGATGTAATATTGAAGATATATCAACCGTTTATTTTCCAAAATGTATTAGTTTGCATTTTGGGAGCAGCAGGGGTATTGAGTTCTCTACTCACAGTTAACTGTCTGATGAACAAGAAAGGGCGGGACCAGCAACGAGGAATCAACTGTTACACTCCGCAAGAGTTCTCAGGCTGTTCTCATCATGAATATCGGAAATGCTGTCATGATTGCTATTCAGGTGGCGTACTCATATTATGGGTCCCAAGCTCCTTTGATTAACGTGCTCGGTGCATTTGGGATGGCAGTTATTCTGTCTGCATTGAATCCTCTCATAAGGATCTGTCTCAGTCAGGAAATGAAAAACTTTATTCTAAAGCGAGTTAAAAAGAAAATCATCCAGCAGAAATGACATAAAACAATGAAACTGCAGTCTCTTTTAGTAGTAAACAATTTCGATTTTGTCAAGGAGCCTTGTTTTTCTCTAATAATTCTATGATAGGAAGGATGTAGATCAACCTGCGCTTTTTTAAAGAAAACACTGTAAGATGCAATTATAATAAGAACATTGATAGGGGAACTTATGAAAGTGCGACTTCAGCACAACGTAGCAACGGTCTGCGGTCATGAATTTCGCCATTTTTTCGCATTTATTTTCAGATAAAGAATTTTGATCTGCATCAGGGAAAATAATTGTATAAAAAATACATACTAAATAATATACGAAATAAATTATTATAAATTATTATAAATATTATAATAAATAATGTTATATAAATTACTGTATAATAGTGGAGCACAGACTTGTGATGATGCTCTTCAAACCATCTGCCTATACCAGTAGATACTAGATAAGTTAAATCAGAAATAATTATTATGAGTATTGAGACTAGATCCGATGAGGATAGGACAAAGGAACATGTCACATGGCATTATCACGTTTTGTGAAAAGTGAACAAGACACGTTTCCAATCTTAATTCTTAGCTGAGGAACAGAGCGTCTTTTACAACGATATTTTTTATAAATTTATATAAGTTACCGCTGAATTAATAGAAGATGAACTTAATTTTTGCTGCCCGCATAGGATTAAGGATAAATGGCAAACTTAGATAATTTGTTGACCAGCTGTTATATTCAAGTTATCCTAGAAGCTAACGAGGTTCAATCATAAAGCTGTCATGACAATAACTAACAAAAAGTCCGCCACGAAAGGTCCCCATCCAATGAGGCAAGCCAACTCCCCACAACCATACAAAAATAGAGGACCATCTCATTCTCGACATTATTTTTTCTCGACTTTGCCCGAATGTTTCTGTTTTATCTAACACTCCTGATCCTGGCCTACTCCGTGGAGCAGTCCTCGGCTCACGGTCCCGCCACTGCTCTGAGCTTTGGCAACGATCTCCAGAGCTACATGATGCTGCAACTGGACATGGAACCGGTAAAGGAAGCCATTTCGGTCTGTTCATGGATCAACAAGAAAACAGCTGATAGTGTTCATGATGCCTGGTCTTACGTACAATGCACCTTCCAGGATTCATGAGATCATAATTGCAGGCAAGATAAGCGGCTGGGCTTACATGAACCAGGATCATATACAGAACAGCCAGGCCGTCCCTTCAGACGAATGGCACCACGTCTGCATTACATGGGGGTATGAAACTAAGACCAGGGTACTATATTTTGATGGTGAGGCAATAGCACAGGAAGCATCTGGTGACGTAAAACTGGCTGTGGGAGGAACAATCGCTATAGGACAGTACCACAAGACAGCAACAATGGAGGCTTCATTCCACAACCATCAATTTGGAGGTGAACTCCTAAAGCTGAATGTCTACGAAAGGCAACTGGAAGCTGGGGAAGTAGAAGTGATGTTCTCCGCGGGGATGTGTTCTGACTTTGAGGATTCTCTTATAGCAGATGCTTTCCTGCGGTGGGAGACCATCCTATATGCTGCTGAGAGGCACGGAACGATCACTGAAGTGCCGATTACATGCCCCGGAGATCACTGGAATGTGCTCTACTTCACAGACTTTTACAATAAGGTTAGAAATGGTAAAATTGTGCCAGACTAAGAAGCTCAACGATAACTCATGAACTGAAATTTATAATTCGATGGTTAATTTTCAGCTGCCGGTATTCTAATTGACTAATCTTCTTGACATTTGCGACGATGATAAAACATTTAAACATAAAACTGCGTTATAAATTACTGGTGAAGTTTAATTACCAATGACCTAATTTCGTATAATGACCTAATTTCGTATATTGTTACTTTTCGTATCCCAGGTTGTGGACGATGACATTCTGAAAAAAATGGAGGACCAATTCGACGTTCTTCAAGAATTTCTGGGCCACAAAATAGACGACACTCTCATCCAGCATCTCAGAAATCACCACTAGAGGGACAGTACAGCCAGAGGGGAATAATGTTTAGGAACTTTTTATCTTTAGGCAACGAACATGAATAGTTTCTTGACATTAAAGCGTTGAACATCCATTGTTTCTCGGGCAAATATTTGTAATTTTGAAAACTTTAAATTTTAGCATGATTTTCAACACATGGTTTAAAATGGCATATTTTTGAGAAATTTAATGGAAAATCCGCAAAAACTTACATTGAAAATAAGAAAGTTATGTGTGTTTCAATTTGTTTTACATAACGAAGTACACAGATAAGAGTGAATTGTTGAATTCCGGACACCTTATATGCGTGTTCAAAATTATCCAAAAATTAAATCATAGGAATTCAATTTTGATCGTTTACGGGTTATTCTACTTGGTTATTTTACATAATGATTTTATAAGTGCATTTTTGGAATTTAATTCCAGATACAGTACTTTACAGGAACTGTATTTTCAGATTACCAATTACCCAAAGTCAACATCCGAACCTGACTTCGTTCATATCTACAAAACTCAACTAGGCCCTCTTCGAATGAAATGTAAATCAATTGTAAAGTATGAACGTTGTAACTATTACAGATCTAGACATTGGAAGGGAAGTACAGGTGAATCATATTCTTTTTCAAAACACGACAACCATTAACCGATATAATTAGCTAATTAATAATTAGCTGCCTGAATTACTCTCAACGTTTTAATGACATTCTATATAAAAGGACACAGATAAAGTAACTTACTGTATTTAACCCTCGAGAAAGAGGGGTTATAAATTTAATTTTGAATTACAATCTCATAAAATTATTGATTCCGCTGTAAAAAAATTGCGGTTTGTTTTCGATCGATTATCTTGGTCATGCTGTAGCAACTAGCGAGTTTCATAATTATCACTACACTTTTCGAAGCTAACTGCAACCAGGTGACACTGGGGATCAATAGATAATCCAAAATAGATTAAAAAAGACAGTAACATCTAATCATGTACCATTAGTCCTCCTCCTTCACTATTTAACTTTATATACTGCTAACATAAGTTTTAAAAACAAGTAATTAAGGAGTGTGCCAGCTGTTTTATGTCAACGACTGGTTTTAAATGTAATAATGATTGTAATCGGTAAAAACACTCTTAGTCCCTATTTTTGATTTGGTAGCAGTTGGTGATTAAAACTTTGAAAGCCGATGTGACTCTATTTTAGTTCATTCCAGCAAAAAAGTTGTTCTGTAAGCAAAATATACTTTTTAGACCATCCCGCATATTGGGAACTACATTATGATCCTGAGGAAAGCTAACATATCATTTGATGAAAAAGGAGTGGAAAGACTGGAAGGACTTATACCAAACTTCCGGGACTTTGGCAATGAACCATCAGATGCTGACTTCGCCGGTGATTACTTTCTTGGTATCACAATGATCCTTGCATTCTTGATTTCTACGGTACTAAACCCCCTTACCTTCCTCTTCAACTATCACCAAGATGGAAGGCTCCAAACTACCAGAGTTCTCTTCATGATGTTGGCCATCTCAGACTTCCTGACCAACATCTACCGACCACTACAGATTGGATACCGCTTTCTGTCCCCAGAAGTGTACCCACTTTTTCGTACTAGCACCGTGGCAGAGCAAATAGAAACTGTAATATTCAAGTTCATAGTGTTCTCCTCGCTAATCCTTACGACGTTCATCTCCATTTGCAGATTCATCAATGTTAAATTTCCCTTCTACAAGCTGTCTGGTAAAGTTGTCATGATGATCATTACTGTCTCTATCGTAGGTGTCATGCTGATATACTATTTAGTGACCATTGGAATACCGGGAAAAAGCACTTCTTACTTCTACTTACATTTACAGTGTACAGCTGTTACAGGTAAACCAGGAGAGGCTTATCTTATATTCACCATCCTCATTGTAATAAGTTGCACGTTGGGAGCAGCAGGAGTACTAAGTTCTCTACTCACGGTTAACTGTCTGATGAAGAAGAAAGGGCGAACCAGCAACGAGGAATCAACTGTGACACTCCGCAAGAGCTCTCAGGCTGTTCTCATCATGAATATCGGAAATGCTGTTATGATCGCCATTCGGGTGACCTACTCATATTATAGGTTCCAAGCTCCTTTTATAACCGTACTCGGTGCATTTGGGATGTCTATTTTTCTGTCTGCATTGAATCCTCTCATAAGAATCTGTCTTTGTCAGCAAATAAGGAACTTTGTTTCGAAGCGAGTTAAAAAGAATGTGATAGGCCAACAGTGATGACACTGCAGACCTCAGATATTGGACAACAACCGGAGTTGAAGAAACATTTAAGTTTGATCAGGGATGCTTCCTGAATTTCTCACAACTTAAATCATTAAACATTTTTTCGGAAAACGACTATCACGACCGTGGTCGTCGCCAGGGAATATTTAGTCGTAAATAGTTTGTATAGTTGTTTTGAAATGTTCATTTAACTGTAATATAAGTGTAATATATTATAAGCTAGGAGTCAAGGTCGTTGCCAAAAACTGATTTGGAATGGGTTTTTATAAAGGTCTTGAAGTTGAAAGAAATCTGAACCTGCTTGATTTGGCGAGAATTTTTGTTTAAAACCGGCGCCATTGAACTTGAAGACCATCACAACTATTATTGTCAGGGACCATTTTGGACAGAATGATATGAATTTTAATCTAGACTCTTTAATGCTACTGAGAAAAGATATTGTTTTTTCTTGATATTGTTCATTTCTTGGTTCGACGATGTTTCATGATTAATGATTATCTGAAAATTTGAATGCAAGAGCTGCTCACAGCTGAATCTACCACTGAGACTTCTTGACTGAGACCCTGGCAAGCAGGTGGTACTGGTATTCGACTTGCTGATCGATGACCCAAAATAATAAGACAAAATATGGTCGCATCTAACATAATTTAGTCCTCCACTACCTAACCCTTCACAACTTATAATAACCTCTTATAAATTATAATATAAGAAATTGATAAGTAAATAAAAAGCAGCAATGACTATACTATAAACGAGGGCAGGTGTAGTTGTTAAACGACAGATTATAGCCAGGAAAGTAATGATCTTGCTCGTGATGACTAAGAACAGCCATAATTACTGTGTCCGGTGTCGTTATGGCACCGGTTGGTAATAAAATTTGTATGAGCCGTTACCACCAATGTATTTCTTCCAGCTAAAGAAAGTACGTTCTAAGAAAAACTCGTTTGGAGAAAGCCACGCTGATTGGGAACTATATTATGATCCTGAGGAAAGCTAACATATCGATTATTGACGGAGACCTCAATATAACAGAACTGGTAGGACTTATACCGAACTTCATGAACTTTGGTGATGAACCATCAGATGCTGACTCTGCTGGTGACTATCTTCTTGGTATCACAATGATCCTCGCATTCTTGATTTCTACAGTACTGAACCCCCTTACCTTCCTTTTCAACTATCACCAAGATGGAAGGCTCAAAACTACCAGAGTTCTCTTCATGCTGTTGGCCATCTCAGACTTCCTGACCAACATCTACCGACCACTACAGATTGGATACCGCTTTCTGTTCCCAGAAGTGTACCCACTTGTTCGTGCTAGCACCGTGGCAGAGCAAGTAGAAACGGTAATATTCAGGTTCATAGTGTTCTCCTCGCTGATCCTTACGACGTTCATCTCCATATGCAGGTTCATCAATGTTAAATTTCCCTTCTACAAGCTGTCTGGTAAAGTTGTCATGATGATCATTGCTGTCTCTATCGTAGGTGTCATGCTGATATACTATTCAGTGACCGTTGGAATACCGGGAAAAAGCACTTCTTACTTCTTCTTACATTTACAGAGTACAGCTGTTATAGGTAAACCAGGAGACGCTTATCTTATAATATTCACCATCCTCATTGTAATAAATTGCACGTTGGGAGCAGCAGGAGTACTGAGTTCTCTACTCACGGTTAACTGTCTGATGAAGAAGAAAGGGCGAACCAGCAACGAGGAATCAACTGTGACACTCCGCAAGAGCTCTCAGGCTGTTCTCATCATGAATATCGGAAATGCTGTTATGATCGCCATTCGGGTGACCTACTTATATCATAGGTTCCAAGCTCCTTTTATAACCGTGCTCGGTGCATTTGGGATGTCAATTTTTCTGTCTGCATTGAATCCTCTCATAAGAATCTGTCTTTGTCAGCAAATAAGGAACTTTGTTTCGAAGCGAGTTAAAAAGAATGTGATAGGCCAACAGTGATGACACTGCAGACCTCAGATATTGGACAACAACCGGAGTTGAAGAAACATTTAAGTTTGATCAGGGATGCTTCCTGAATTTCTCACAACTTAAATCATTAAACATTTTTTCGGAAAACGACTATTACGACCGTGGTCGTCGCCAGGGAATATTTAGTCGTAAATAGTTTTTATAGTTGTTTTGAAATGTTCATTTAACTCTAATATAAGTGTAATATATTATAAGCTAGGAGACTCGTATTTGTCAAGGTCGTTGCCAAAAACTGATTTGGAATGGGTTTTTATAAAGGTCTTGAAGTTGAAAGAAATCTAACCTGCTTGATTTGGCGACAATTTTTGTTTAAAACCGGCGCCATTGAACTTGAAGACCATCACAACTATTATTGTCAGGGACCATTTTGGACAGAATGATATGAATTTTAATCTAGACTCTTTATTGCTGCTGAGAAAATATATTATTTTTTCTTGATATTGTTCATTTCTTGGTTCGACGATGTTTCATGATTAATGATTATTGATTAACTGAAAATTTGAATGCAAGAGCTGCTCACAGCTGAATCTACCACTGAGTCATCTTGACTGAGACCCTGGCAAGCAGGTGGTACTGGTATTCGACTTGCTGATCGATGACCCAAAATAATAAGACAAAATATGGTCACATCTAACATAATTTAGTCCTCCACTACCTAACCCTTCACAACTTATAATAACCTCTTATAAATTATAATATAAGCAAATGATAAGTAAATAAAAAGCAGCAATGACTATACTATAAACGAAGGCAGGTGTAGTTGTTAAACGACAGATTATAGCCCGGAAAGTAATGATGTTGCTCGTGATGACTAAGAACAGCCATAATTACTGTCTCGTTATGGCAGCGGTTGGTAATAAAATTTGTATGAGCCGTTACCACCAATGTATTTCTTCCAGCTAAAGAATTAAGAAAGTACGTTCTAAGAAAAACTCGTTTGGAGAAAGCCACGCTGATTGGGAACTACATTATGATCCTGAGGAAAGCTAACATATCGATTATTGACGGAGACCTCAATATAACAGAACTGGTAGGACTTATACCGAACTTCATGGACTTTGGTGATGAACCATCAGATGCTGACTGTGCTGGTGACTATTTTCTTGGTATCACAATGATCCTCGCATTCTTGATTTCTACAGTACTGAACCCCCTTACCTTCCTCTTCAACTATCACCAAGATGGAAGGCTTAAAACTACCAGAGTTCTCTTCATGCTGTTGGCCATCTCAGACTTCCTGACCAACATCTACCGACCACTACAGATTGGATACCGCTTTCTGTCCCCAGAAGTGTACCCACTTGTTCGTGCTAGCACCGTAGCAGATCAAGTAGAGGCTCTCATATTTAAACTTTTCATGTTCTCCTCGCTGATCCTTACGACGTTCATCTCCATTTGCAGGTTCATCAATGTTAAATTTCCATTCTATAAGTTGTCTGGTAAAGTTGTCATGATGGTCATTACTGTCTCTATCCTATGTTGCATGCTGATATACTATTTCGTGATCGTGGGAATACCGAGGAAAAACAGTTCTTATTTCTACTTACTTTGCCAGATGACATCCGCTGCAGAAGGACCGATAAACGACTATCCATCGTTCATCATTCACAATGTATTAGTTTGCATGCTTGGAGTAGCAGGGGTATTGAGTTCTCTACTCACAGTTAACTGTCTGATGAACAAGAAAGGGCGAACCAGCAACGAGGAATCAATTGTGACACTCCGCAAGAGTTCTCAGGCTGTTCTCATCATGAATATCGGAAATGCTGTTATGATTGCCATTCAGGTGGCGTACTCATATTATGGGTCCCACGCTCCTTTGATTAACGTGCTCGGTGCATTTGGGATGGCAGTTATTCTGTCTGCATTAAATCCTCTCATAAGGATTTGTCTCAGTCAGGGAATAAAAAACTTCATTTTGAAGCGAGTTAAAAAGAAAATCATCCAGCAGAAATGACATAAAACAATGAAACTGCAGTCTCTTTTAGTAGTAAACAATTTCGATTTTGTCAAGGAGCCTTGTTTTTCTCTAATAATTCTATGATAGGAAGGATGTAGATCAACCTGCGCTTTTTAAAAGAAAACACTGTAAGATGCAATTATAATAAGAACATTGATAGGGGAACTTATGAAAGTGCGACTTCAGCACAACGTAGCAACGGTCTGCGGTCATGAATTTCGCCATTTTTTCGCATTTATTTTCAGATAAAGAATTTTGATCTGCATCAGGGAAAATAATTGTATAAAAAATACATACTAAATAATATACGAAATAAATTATTATAAATTATTATAAATATTATAATAAATAATGTTATATAAATTACTGTATAATAGTGGAGCACAGACTTGTGATGATGCTCTTCAAACCATCTGCCTATACCAGTAGATACTAGATTATAGATAAGTTAAATCAGAAATAATTATTATGAGTATTGAGACTAGATCCGATGAGGATAGGACAAAGGAACATGTCACATGGCATTATCACGTTTTGTGAAAAGTGAACAAGACACGTTTCCAATCTTAATTCTTAGCTGAGGAACAGAGCGTCTTTTACAACGATATTTTTTATAAATTTATATAAGTTACCGCTGAATTAATAGAAGATGAACTTAATTTTTGCTGCCCGCATAGGATTAAGGATAAATGGCAAACTTAGATAATTTGTTGACCAGCTGTTATATTCAAGTTATCCTAGAAGCTAACGAGGTTCAATCATAAAGCTGTCATGACAATAACTAACAAAAAGTCCGCCACGAAAGGTCCCCATCCAATGAGGCAAGCCAACTCCCCACAACCATACAAAAATAGAGGACCATCTCATTCTCGACATTATTTTTTCTCGACTTTGCCCGAATGTTTCTGTTTTATCTAACACTCCTGATCCTGGCCTACTCCGTGGAGCAGTCCTTGGCTCACGGTCCCGCCACTGCTCTGAGCTTTGGCAACGATCTCCAGAGCTACATGATGCTGCAACTGGACATGGAACCGGTAAAGGAAGCCATTTCGATATGTTCATGGATCAACAAGAAAACAGCTGATAGTGTTCATGATGCCTGGTTCACGTACAATGCACCTTCCAGGATTCATGAGATCATAATTGCAGGCAAGATAAGCGGCTGGGCTTACATGAACCAGGATCATATACAGAACAGCCAGGCCGTCCCTTCAGACGAATGGCACCACGTCTGCATTACATATGGGCATGAAACTAAGACCAGGGTACTATATTTTGATGGTGAGGCAATAGCACAGGAAGAATCTGGTGACGTAAAACTGACTGTGGGAGGAACAATCGCTATAGGACAGTACCACAAGACAGCAACAATGGAGGCTTCATTCAACAACCATCCATTTGGAGGTGAACTCCTAAAGCTGAATGTCTACAAAAGGCAACTGGAAGCTGGGGAAGTAGGAGAGATGTTCTCCTCGGGGATGTGCTCTGACTTTGAGGATTCTCTTATAGCAGATGCTTTCCTGCGGTGGGAGACCATCCTTTATGCTACTGAGAGGCACGGAACGATCACTGAAGTGCCGATTACATGCCCCGGAGATCACTGGAATGTGCTCTACTTCACAGACTTTTACAATAAGGTTAGAAATGGTAAAATTGTGCCATACTAAGAAGCTCAACGATAACTCATGAACTGAAATTTATAATTCGATGGATAATTTTCAGCTGCCAGTATAGGTACTACTTAACAACTTGATAAAACATTTAAACATAAAACTGCGTTATAAATTACAGGTGAAGTTTAATTACCAATGACATAATTTCGTTACTTTTCGTATTCCAGGTTGTGGACGATGAGATTCTGAAGAAGATGGAGGACCAATTCGACGTTCTCCAAGAATTTCTGGGCCACAAAATAGACGACCCTCTCATCCGGCATCTCAGAAATCACCACTAGAGGGACAGTACATCCAGAGGGGAATAATGTTTCGGAACTTTTTATCTTTAGGCAACGGACATGAATAGTTTCTTGACATTAAAGCGTTGAACATCCATTGTTTCTCGGGCAAATATTTGTAATTTTGAAAAATTTAAACTTCAGCATGATTTTCAACGTGACAGGGTTTAAAATGGCATACAGGGTTTAAAATGGCATATTTTTGAGAAATTTAATGGAAAATCCGCAAAAACTTGCATTGAAAATAAGAAAGTTATGTGTGTTTCAATTTGTTTTACATAACGAAGTACACAGATCAGAGTGAATTGTTGAATTCCGGACACCTTACATGCGTATTCAAAATTATCCAAAAATTAAATCATAGGAATTCAATTTTGATCGTTTACGGGTTATTCTACTTGGTTATTTTACATAATGATTTTATAAGTGCATTTTTGAATTAATTATTTCCAGATACAGTACTTTACAGGAACTGTATTTTCAGATTACCAATTATCCAAAGTCAACATCCGAACCTGACTTCCGGACTTTGTTCATTTCTTCAAAACTCAACTATAGGCCCTCTTCGAATGAAATGTAAATCAATTGTAAAGTATGAACGTTGTAACTATTACAGATCTAGACATTGGAAGGGAGGTACAGGTAAATCATATTCTTTTTCAAAACACGACAACCATTAACCGATATAATTAGCTAATTAATAATTAGCTGCCTGAATTGCTCTCAACGTTTAAATGACATTCTATATAAAAGGACACAGATAAAGTAACTTACTGTTTAACCCTCGAGAAAGGGGTTATTCATTTTAATTCTGGGTTACAATCTCATAAAATTATTGATTCCGCTTTAAAAAATTGCGGTGTTTTGTCGATCGATTACCTTGGTCATGTTGTAGCAACTAGCGAATTTCATAATTATCACTTTTCGAAGCTACCTGCAACCAGGTGGTATTGGGGATAGATAACCCAAAATAGATTTTAAAAAGACGGTCACATCTAACTATCTAATCATGTAACATTAGTCCTCCTCCTTCACTATTTTACTTTATATAACTACTAATTTAAGTTTTAAAAACCAGTTATCAAGGAGTGTGCCAGCTGTTTTATGTCAACGACTGGTCTTGGTTCTGAAAGTAATAATGATGATTGTAATCGGTAAAAAAATTCTTAGTCCCTGGCCCTATTTTTGATTCGGTAGCGGATGGTGGTTAAAACTTTGGTCATGTGTAGCAACTAACGAGTTTCATAATTATCACTTTTTCGAAGCTACCTGCAACCAGGTGACATTTGATGGATGACCCTAAATAGATTTTTAAAAGACGGTAAAATCTTTAATTTTATAATGCAACATTAGTCCTCCTTCACTATTTAACCGTTTATAACTTAAAATAGGGAAAATAGTGTACCAGCTGTTTTATGTCAACGACTGGCTTTGGTTTTAAAAGTAATAATGATGATTGTAATCGGTAAAAACACTCTTAATCCCTATTTTTGATTCGGTAGCGAATCAAAAAACTTTGAAAGCTGATGTGACTCTATTTCAGTTTATTGCAGCTAAAAAAGTTGTTCTGTAGGCAAAATATAATTTTTAGACTGTCACGCATATTGGTAACTACATTATGATCCTGAGAAAAGCTAACATATCGATCATTGATGGAGACTTCAATGTTACAGAATTCGAAGTAATTATGCCAAACTTCCGGGACTTTGGCAATGAACCATCAGATGCTGACTCTGCTGGAGACTATCTTCTTGGTATCACAATGATCCTCGCATTCTTGATTTCTACAGTACTGAACCCCCTTACCTTCCTCTACAACTATCACCAAGATGGAAGGCTCAAAACTACCAGAGTTCTCTTCATGCTGTTGGCCATTTCAGACTTCCTGACCAACATCTACCGACCACTACAGATCGGATACCACTTTCTGTCCCCAGAAGTGTACCCACTTTTTCGTGCTAGCACTGTGGCAGAGCAAGTAGAAACTGTGATATTCAGGGTCATTGTGTTCTCCTCGCTAATCCTTACGACGTTTCATCTCCATTTGCAGGTTCATCAATGTTAAATTTCCCTTCTATAAGCTGTCTGGTAAAGTTGTCATGATGATCATTACTGTCTCTATCGTAGGTGTCATGCTGATATATTATTTAGTGACCGTTGGAATACCGGGAAAAAGCACTTCTTACTTGAGTTACTATTTCTTACAATTGCAGGGTACAGCTTTTAAAGGTAAACCAGGAGACGCTGTTCTTATATTCACCATCCTCATTGTTATAAGTTGCACGTTGGGAGCAGCAGGAGTACTAAGTTCTCTACTCACAGTTAACTGTCTGATGAAGAAGAAAGGGCGAACCAGCAACGAGGAATCAACTGTGACACTCCGCAAGAGCTCTCAGGCTGTTCTCATCATGAATATCGGAAATGCTGTTATGATCGCCATTCGGGTGACCTACTTATATTATAGGTTCCAAGCTCCTTTTATAACCGTACTCGGTGCATTTGGGATGTCTATTTTTCTGTCTGCATTGAATCCTCTCATAAGAATCTGTCTTTGTCAGCAAATAAGGAACTTTGTTTCGAAGCGAGTTAAAAGATGTGATAGGCCAACAGTGATGACACTGCAGACCTCAGATATTGGACAACAACCGGAGTTGAAGAAACATTTAAGTTTGATCAGGGATGCTTCCTGAATTTCTCACAACTTAAATCATTAAACATTTTTTTCGGAAAACGACTATCACGACCGTGGTCGTCGCCAGGAAATATTTAGTCGTAAATAGTTTTAATAGTTGTTTTGAAATGTTCATACAACTGTAATATAAGTGTAATATATTATAAGCTAGGAGACTCGTATTTTGTCAAGGTCGTTGCCAAAAACTGATTTGGAATGGGTTTTTATAAAGGTCTTGAAGTTGAAAGAAATCTGAACCTGCTTGATTTGGCGAGAATTTTTGTTTAAAACCGGCGCCATTGAACATGAAGACCATCACAACTATTATTGTCAGGGACCATTTTTGGACAGAATGAGATGAATTTTAATCTAGACTCTTTAATGCTACTGAGAAAAGATATTGTTTTTTTCTTGATATTGTTCATTTCTTGGTTCGACGATGTTTCATGATTAATGATTATTGAATAAACTGAAAATTTGAATGCAAGAGCTGCTCACAGCTGAATCTACCACTGAGTCATCTTGACTGAGACCCTGGCAAGCAGGTGGTACTGGTATTCGACTTGCTGATCGATGACCCAAAATAATAAGACAAAAATGGTCACATCTAACATAATTTAGTCCTCCTAACCCTTCACAACTTATAATAACCTCTTATAAATTATAATATAAGAAATTGATAAGTAAATAAAAAGCAGCAATGACTATACTATAAACGAGGCAGGTGTAGTTGTTAAACGACAGATTATCGCAGGAAAGTAATGATCTTGCTCGTGATGACTAAGAACAGCCATAATTACTGTGTCCGGTGTCGTTATGGCACCGAGTTGGTAATAAAATTTGTATGAGCCGTTACCACCAATGTATTTCTTCCAGCTATAGAAAGTACGTTCTAAGAAAAACTCGTTTGGAGAAAGCCACGCTGATTGGGAACTATATTATGATCCTGAGGAAAGCTAACATATCGATTATTGATGGATACCTCAATATAACAGAACTGGTAGGACTTATACCGAATTTCATGAACTTTGGTGATGAACCATCAGATGCTGACTGTGCTGGTGACTATTTTCTTGGTATCACAATGATCCTTGCATTCTTGATTTCTACAGTACTGAACCCCCTTACCTTCCTCTTCAACTATCACCAAGATGGAAGGCTCAAAACTACCAAGATTCTCTTCATGCTGTTGGCCATCTCAGACTTCCTGACCAACATCTACCGACCACTACAGATTGGATACCGCTTTCTGTTCCCAGAAGTGTACCCACTTGTTCGTGCTAGCACCCGTGGCAGAGCAAGTAGAAACGGTAATATGCAGGTTCATAGTGTTCTCCTCGCTGATCCTTACGACGTTCATCTCCATATGCAGGTTCATCAATGTTAAATTTCCCTTCTACAAGCTGTCTGGTAAAGTTGTCATGATGATCATTGCTGTCTCTATCGTAGGTGTCATGCTGATATACTATTCAGTGACCGTTGGAATACCGGGAAAAAGCACTTCTTACTTCTTCTTAGATTTACAGAGTACAGCTGTTATAGGTGAACCAGGAAACGCTTATCTTATTATATTCACCATCCTCATTGTAATAAATTGCACGTTGGGAGCAGCAGGAGTACTGAGTTCTCTACTCACAGTTAACTGTCTGATGAAGAAGAAAGGGCGAACCAGCAACGAGGAATCAACTGTGACACTCCGCAAGAGTTCTCAGGCTGTTCTCATCATGAATATCGGAAATGCTGTTTATGATCGCCATTCGGGTGACCTACTTATATCATAGGTTCCAAGCTCCTTTATAACCGTGCTCGGTGCATTTGGGATGTCAATTTTTCTGTCTGCATTGAATCCTCTCATAAGAATCTGTCTTTGTCAGCAAATAAGGAACTTTGTTTCCGAAGCGAGTTAAAAAGAATGTGATAGGCCAACAGTGATGACACTGCAGACCTCAGATATTGGACAACAACCGGAGTTGAAGAAACATTTAAGTTTGATCAGGGATGCTTCCTGAATTTCTCACAACTTAAATCATTAAACATTTTTTCGGAAAACGACTATCACGACCGTGGTCGTCGCCAGGGAATATTTAGTCGTAAATAGTTTTTATAATTGTTTTGAAATGTTCATTTAACTCTAATATAAGTGTAATATATTATAAGCTAGGAGACTCGTATTTGTCAAGGTCGTTGCCAAAAAACTGATTTGGAATGGGTTTTTATAAAGGTCTTGAAGTTGAAAGAAATCTGAACCTGCTTGATTATTGCTGTCCATTATGGCATCCCTCAAAAATCAGCGATATCCAAGAACTGGAGAGTGTACAGAAAGCATTCACCGCCAGAATATCAGGAATGCGCGATCTCCACTACTGGGATCGCCTGGTCTATCTATCTCTGATGTCTCTTCAACGAAGGCGGGGAGCGATTCATCATTCTCCATATGTGGAAAATCCTCCACGGAAAGACCAGCAATGATCTGAACGTTCTATTTGTTTCACGCCCCAAGGCTTGGAAACCTTGCAGTAATTCCATCAAAACGTAGAACCAGTTCAACAGCAAACCTCACCTTGTTTGACAAATCATTGCAGTCCAGGGACCTAAATTGTGGAATGCAATCCCCTACCATCTGAATGTCATTCAAGATCTAGAGCACTTCAAAGATAAGCTCACAAAGTTCATGCTGTCTCTCCCTGATAAGCCGCCGATCAGGGGATATACTCCTCCAATACGAACTCTCTGCTGTGCTGGTGCAACGAGCGAGACTCTACTTCGCTATGGGGTGGTCAGAAGATGTGATGGCCCCGTCAAGTCTTGACGAAAACTCAACATAGATCACATAGGTAGGTCACATTTGGCGAGAATTTTTGTTTAAAACCGGCGCCATTGAACTTGAAGACCATCACAACTATAATTGTCAGGGACCATTTTGGACAGAATGATATGAATTTTAAATCTAGACTCTTTAATGCTACTGAGAAAAGATATTGTTTTTTCTTGATATTGTTCATTTCTTGGTTCGACGATGTTTCATGATTAATGATTATTGATTGACTGAAAATTTGAATGCAAGAGCTGATCACAGCTGAATCTACCACTGAGACTTCTTGACTAAGACCCTGGCAAGCAGGTGGTACTGGTATTCGACTTGCTGATCGATGACCCAAAATAATAAGACAAAAAATGGTCACATCTAACATAATTTAGTCCTCCTAACCCTTCACAACTTATAATAACCTCTTATAAATTATAATATAAGCAAATGATAAGTAAATAAAAAGCAGCAATGTCTATACTATAAACGAGGGCAGGTGTAGTTGTTAAACGACAGATTATAGCCAGGAAAGTAATGATGTTGCTCGTGATGACTAAGAACAGCCATAATTACTATGTCGCTATGGCAGCGGTTGGTAATAAAATTTGTATGAGCCGTTACCACCAATGTATTTCTTCCAGCTAAAGAAAGTACGTTCTAAGAAAAACTCGTTTGGAGAAAGCCACGCTGATTGGGAACTATATTATGATCCTGAGGAAAGCTAACATATCGATTATTGATGGAGACCTCAATGTAACAGAACTGGAAGGACTTATACCGAATTTCATGAACTTTGGCAATGAACCATCAGATGCTGACTCTGCTGGTGACTATTTTCTTGGTATCACAATGATCCTTGCATTCTTGATTTCTACAGTACTGAACCCCCTTACCTTCCTCTTCAACTATCACCAAGATGGAAGGCTCAAAACTACCAAGATTCTCTTCATGCTGTTGGCCATTTCAGACTTCCTGACCAACATCTACCGACCACTACAGATCGGATACCACTTTCTGTCCCCAGAAGTGTACCCACTTTTTCGTGCTAGCACTGTGGCAGAGCAAGTAGAAACTGTGATATTCAGGGTCATTGTGTTCTCCTCGCTAATCCTTACGACGTTCATCTCCATTTGCAGGTTCATCAATGTTAAATTTCCCTTCTATAAGCTGTCTGGTAAAGTTGTCATGATGATCATTACTGTCTCTATCGTAGGTGTCATGCTGATATATTATTTAGTGACCGTTGGAATACCGGGAAAAAGCACTTCTTACTTGAGTTACTATTTCTTACAATTGCAGGGTACAGCTTTTAAAGGTAAACCAGGAGACGCTGTTCTTATATTCACCATCCTCATTGTTATAAGTTGCACGTTGGGAGCAGCAGGAGTACTAAGTTCTCTACTCACGGTTAACTGTCTGATGAAGAAGAAAGGGCGAACCAGCAACGAGGAATCAACTGTGACACTCCGCAAGAGTTCTCAGGCTGTTCTCATCATGAATATCGGAAATGCTGTTATGATCGCCATTCGGGTGACCTACTTATATTATAGGTTCCAAGCTCCTTTTATAACCGTACTCGGTGCATTTGGGATGTCTATTTTTCTGTCTGCATTGAATCCTCTCATAAGAATCTGTCTTTGTCAGCAAATAAGGAACTTTGTTTCGAAGCGAGTTAAAAAGAATGTGATAGGCCAACAGTGATGACACTGCAGAACTCAGATATTGGACAACAACCGGAGTTGAAGAAACATTTAAGTTTGATCAGGGATGCTTCCTGAATTTCTCACAACTTAAATCATTAAACATTTTTTCGGAAAACGACTATCACGACCGTGGTCGTCGCCAGGAAATATTTAGTCGTAAATAGTTTTAATAGTTGTTTTGAAATGTTCATACAACTGTAATATAAGTGTAATATATTATAAGCTAGGAGACTCGTATTTATCAAGGTCGTTGCCAAAAACTGATTTGGAATGGGTTTTTATAAAGGTCTTGAAGTTGAAAGAAATCTGAACCTGCTTGATTTGGCGAGAATTTTTGTTTAAAACCGGCGCCATTGAACATGAAGACCATCACAACTATTATTGTCAGGGACCATTTTGGACAGAATGAGATGAATTTTAATCTAGACTCTTTAATGCTACTGAGAAAAGATATTGTTTTTTCTTGATATTGTTCATTTCTTGGTTCGACGATGTTTCATGATTAATGATTATTGATAAACTGAAAATTTGAATGCAAGAGCTGCTCACAGCTGAATCTACTACTGAGTCATCTTGACTGAGACCCTGGCAAGCAGGTGGTACTGGTATTCGACTTGCTGATCGATGACCCAAAATAATAAGACAAAATATGGTCACATCTAACATAATTTAGTCCTCCACTACCTAACCCTTCACAACTTATAATAACCTCTTATAAATTATAATATAAGCAAATGATAAGTAAATAAAAAGCAGCAATGTCTATACTATAAACGAGGGCAGGTGTAGTTGTTAAACGACAGATTATAGCCAGGAAAGTAATGATGTTGCTCGTGATGACTAAGAACAGCCATAATTACTATGTCGCTATGGCAGCGGTTGGTAATAAAATTTGTATGAGCCGTTACCACCAATGTATTTCTTCCAGCTAAAGAAAGTACGTTCTAAGAAAAACTCGTTTGGAGAAAGCCACGCTGATTGGGAACTATATTATGATCCTGAGGAAAGCTAACATATCGATTATTGATGGAGACCTCAATGTAACAGAACTGGAAGGACTTATACCGAACTTCATGAACTTTGGTGATGAACCATCAGATGCTGACTCTGCCGGTGACTATCTTCTCGGTATCACAATGATCCTTGCATTCTTGATTTCTACAGTACTGAACCCCCTTACCTTCCTCTTCAACTATCACCAAGATGGAAGGCTCAAAACTACCAAGATTCTCTTCATGCTGTTGGCCATTTCAGACTTCCTGACCAACATCTACCGACCACTACAGATCGGATACCACTTTCTGTCCCCAGAAGTGTACCCACTTTTTCGTGCTAGCACTGTGGCAGAGCAAGTAGAAACTGTGATATTCAGAGTCATTGTGTTCTCCTCGCTAATCCTTACGACGTTCATCTCCATTTGCAGGTTCATCAATGTTAAATTTCCCTTCTATAAGCTGTCTGGTAAAGTTGTCATGATGATCATTACTGTCTCTATCGTAGGTGTCATGCTGATATATTATTTAGTGACCGTTGGAATACCGGGAAAAAGCACTTCTTACTTGAGTTACTATTTCTTACAATTGCAGGGTACAGCTTTTAAAGGTAAACCAGGAGACGCTGTTCTTATATTCACCATCCTCATTGTTATAAGTTGCACGTTGGGAGCAGCAGGAGTACTAAGTTCTCTACTCACGGTTAACTGTCTGATGAAGAAGAAAGGGCGAACCAGCAACGAGGAATCAACTGTGACACTCCGCAAGAGCTCTCAGGCTGTTCTCATCATGAATATCGGAAATGCTGTTATGATCGCCATTCGGGTGACCTACTTATATTATAGGTTCCAAGCTCCTTTTATAACCGTACTCGGTGCATTTGGGATGTCTATTTTTCTGTCTGCATTGAATCCTCTCATAAGAATCTGTCTTTGTCAGCAAATAAGGAACTTTGTTTCGAAGCGAGTTAAAAAGAATGTGATAGGCCAACAGTGATGACACTGCAGAACTCAGATATTGGACAACAACCGGAGTTGAAGAAACATTTAAGTTTGATCAGGGATGCTTCCTGAATTTCTCACAACTTAAATCATTAAACATTTTTTCGGAAAACGACTATCACGACCGTGGTCGTCGCCAAGAAATATTTAGTCGTAAATAGTTTTAATAGTTGTTTTGAAATGTTCATACAACTGTAATATAAGTGTAATATATTATAAGCTAGGAGACTCGTATTTATCAAGGTCGTTGCCAAAAACTGATTTGGAATGGGTTTTTATAAAGGTCTTGAAGTTGAAAGAAATCTGAACCTGCTTGATTTGGCGAGAATTTTTGTTTAAAACCGGCGCCATTGAACATGAAGACCATCACAACTATTATTGTCAGGGACCATTTTGGACAGAATGAGATGAATTTTAATCTAGACTCTTTAATGCTACTGAGAAAAGATATTGTTTTTTCTTGATATTGTTCATTTCTTGGTTCGACGATGTTTCATGATTAATGATTATTGATAAACTGAAAATTTGAATGCAAGAGCTGCTCACAGCTGAATCTACCACTGAGTCATCTTGACTGAGACCCTGGCAAGCAGGTGGTACTGGTATTCGACTTGCTGATCGATGACCCAAAATAATAAGACAAAATATGGTCACATCTAACATAATTTAGTCCTCCACTACCTAACCCTTCACAACTTATAATAACCTCTTATAAATTATAATATAAGCAAATGATAAGTAAATAAAAAGCAGCAATGTCTATACTATAAACGAGGGCAGGTGTAGTTGTTAAACGACAGATTATAGCCAGGAAAGTAATGATGTTGCTCGTGATGACTAAGAACAGCCATAATTACTATGTCGCTATGGCAGCGGTTGGTAATAAAATTTGTATGAGCCGTTACCACCAATGTATTTCTTCCAGCTAAAGAAAGTACGTTCTAAGAAAAACTCGTTTGGAGAAAGCCACGCTGATTGGGAACTATATTATGATCCTGAGGAAAGCTAACATATCGATTATTGATGGAGACCTCAATGTAACAGAACTGGAAGGACTTATACCGAACTTCATGAACTTTGGTGATGAACCATCAGATGCTGACTCTGCCGGTGACTATCTTCTCGGTATCACAATGATCCTTGCATTCTTGATTTCTACAGTACTGAACCCCCTTACCTTCCTCTTCAACTATCACCAAGATGGAAGGCTCAAAACTACCAGAGTTCTCTTCATGCTGTTGGCCATCTCAGACTTCCTGACCAACATCTACCGACCACTACAGATTGGATACCGCTTTCTGTTCCCAGAAGTGTACCCACTTGTTCGTGCTAGCACCGTGGCAGAGCAAGTAGAAACGGTAATATTCAGGTTCGTAGTGTTCTCCTCGCTGATCCTTACGACGTTCATCTCCATATGCATCTCCATACGCTTATCTTATTATATTCACCATCCTCATTGTTATAAGTTGCACGTTGGGAGCAGCAGGAGTACTAAGTTCTCTACTCACGGTTAACTGTCTGATGAAGAAGAAAGGGCGAACCAGCAACGAGGAATCAACTGTGACACTCCGCAAGAGTTCTCAGGCTGTTCTCATCATGAATATCGGAAATGCTGTTATGATCGCCATTCGGGTGACCTACTTATATCATAGGTTCCAAGCTCCTTTTATAACCGTGCTCGGTGCATTTGGGATGTCAATTTTTCTGTCTGCATTGAATCCTCTCATAAGAATCTGTCTTTGTCAGCAAATAAGGAACTTTGTTTCGAAGCGAGTTAAAAAGAATGTGATAGGCCAACAGTGATGACACTGCAGACCTCAGATATTGGACAACAACCGGAGTTGAAGAAACATTTAAGTTTGATCAGGGATGCTTCCTGAATTTCTCACAACTTAAATCATTAAACATTTTTTCGGAAAACGACTATCACGACCGTGGTCGTCGCCAGGGAATATTTAGTCGTAAATAGTTTTTATAATTGTTTTGAAATGTTCATTTAACTCTAATATAAGTGTAATATATTATAAGCTAGGAGACTCGTATTTGTCAAGGTCGTTGCCAAAAACTGATTTGGAATGGGTTTTTATAAAGGTCTTGAAGTTGAAAGAAATCTGAACCTGCTTGATTATTGCTGTCCATTATGGCATCCCTCAAAAATCAGCGATATCCAAGAACTGGAGAGTGTACAGAAAGCATTCACCGCCAGAATATCACGAATGCGCGATCTCCACTACTGGGATCGCCTGGTCTATCTATCTCTGATGTCTCTTCAACGAAGGCAGGAGCGATTCATCATTCTCCATATGTGGAAAATCCTCCACGGAAAGACCAGCAATGATCTGAACGTTCTATTTGTTTCACGCCCAAGGCTTGGAAACCTTGCAGTAATTCCATCAAAACGTAGAACCAGTTCAACAGCAAACCTCACCTTGTTTGACAACTCATTTGCAGTCCAGGGACCTAAATTGTGGAATGCAATCCCCTACCATCTGAATGTCATTCAAGATCTAGAGCACTTCAAAGATAAGCTCACAAAGTTCATGCTGTCTCTCCCTGATAAGCCGCCGATCAGGGGATATACTCCTCCAAATACGAACTCTCTGCTGTGCTGGTGCAACGAGCGAGACTCTACTTCGCTATGGGGTGGTCAGAAGATGTGATGGCCCCGTCAAGTCTTGACGAAACTCAACATAGATCACATAGGTAGGTCACATTTAACGACAATTTTTGTTTAAAACCGGCGCCATTGAACTTGAAGACCATCACAACTATTATTGTCAGGGACCATTTTGGACAGAATGATATGAATTTTAATCTAGACTCTTTAATGCTACTGAGAAAAGATATTGTTTTTTCTTGATATTGTTCATTTCTTGGTTCGACGATGTTTCATGATTAATGATTATTGATTGACTGAAAATTTGCATGCAAGAGCTGATCACAGCTGAATCTACCACTGAGACTTCTTGACTGAGACCCTGGCAAGCAGGTGGTACTGGTATTCGACTTGCTGATCGATGACCCAAAATAATAAGACAAAAAATGGTCACATCTAACATAATTTAGTCCTCCTAACCCTTCACAACTTATAATAACCTCTTATAAATTATAATATAAGAAATTGATAAGTAAATAAAAAGCAGCAATGACTATACTATAAACGAGGGCAGGTGTAGTTGTTAAACGACAGATTATAGCCAGGAAAGTAATGATGTTGCTCGTGATGACTAAGAACAGCCATAATTACTGTCTCGTTATGGCAGCGGTTGGTAATAAAATTTTATAATGAGCCGTTACCACCAATGTATTTCGTCCAGCTAAATAATTAAGAAAGTACGTTCTAAGAAAACACGTTTGTAGAAGCCACGCGATTGGAACTACAATTATGATCCTGAGAAAGCTAACATATCGATTATGACGAGACCTCAATATAACAGAACTGGGTAGGACTATACCGTGAACTTTCCATGGACTTTGGTGATGAACCATCAATCTGACTGTGCTGGGACATTTTCTTGGTTATCACGAATGATCCTACGCATTCTTGATTTCTACAGTACTGAAGCCCCCTTACCCTTCCTTTTCAACAATCACCAAGATGGAAGCACAAAACTACCAGAGTTCTCATTCTATGCTGTTGGCCAACTCAGACTTCCTGACAACATCTACCCGACCACAACATATTGGATACCCGCTTTCTGTTCCCAGAAGTGTAACCCACTTGTCGTGCTAGCACCGTGGGCAGAGCAAGCATAGAAACGGTAATATTCAGGTTCATAGTGTACTCCTCGCTGATTCACTTACGACGTTCATCCCCCCCTCCGATAGCAGGTTCATCCAATGTTAAATTTCCCCTCAACAAGCTGTCTGGTAAAAGTATGTCAATGATGACATTGCTGTCTCTATCGTTAGTGTCATGCTGATATACTAATTCATGACCGTTGGAATACCGGGAAAAAGCACTTCTTACTTCTTCTTACATTTTACAGAGTACAGCTAGTTATAGGTAAACCAGGAACGCTTATCTTATCTATATTCACCAACCACATTGTATTAAAATGCACGTTTGAAGCACAGGTAGTACTGAGTTCTCTACTCACGGTTAACTGTCTGATGAAGAAGAAAGTGCGAACCATCAAACGAGGAATCAACTGTGAAACACTCCGCAAGAGCTCTCTGGCTGTTCTCATAATGAATATCGGAAATGGCTGTTTTATGATCGCCAATTCGGGTGACCTACTATATCATAGGTTTCCAAGCTCCTTTTATAACCGTGCTCGGTGCCATTGGGATGTCCCTATTTTCCTGTCTGCAATTGAATCCTCTCATAAGAATCTGGTCCTTTGTCAACAAATAAGGAACTTTGTTCGAAGCGAGTAAATAGAATGTGATAGCCAACAGTGATGACACGCAGACCTCAGATAATTGGACAACAACCGGAGTTGAAGAAAACATTTAAGTTTGATCAGGGATGCTTTTCCGAATTTCTCACAACTTAAATCATTAAACATTTTTCGGAAAACGACTATTCACGACCGTGTCTGTCGCCAAGGAATATTTAGTCCGTAAAATAGTTTTTTTTAGTTGTTTTGAAATTTTCATTTAACTGTAATATATGTGTATAAATATTATAAGCTAGGAGACTCGTTATTTGTCAAGTCGTTGACCAAAAACTGATTTGGAATGGGCCTTTTATAAAGGTCTTGAAGTTGAAAGAAATCTGAACCTGCTTGATTAGGCGACAATCTTGTTTAAAACCGCGCCATTGAACATGAAGACCATCCAACTTATTATTGTCAGGGACCATTTTGACAGAATGAGATGAATTTTAATCTAGACTCTTTAATGCAACTGAGACCCGATAATTGTATTTCTTGAAAATGTTCATTACTAGGTTAGACGATGTATCATGATTCAATTATTAACTGAAAATTTGAATGCATAGAGCTGCTCACAGCTGAATCTACCACTGAGTCATCTTGACTGAGACCCTGGCAAGCAAGGTGGTACTGGTATTCGACTTTGCTGATCGATGACCCAAAATAATAAGACAAAATAAGGTCGCATCTAAACATAATTAGTCCTTCCAATAATCTAACCCTTTACACTTATAATAACCTCTTTTATAAATTATAATATTTTAAAACAAACGATTAGTACATAAAAAAGCAGCAATTGACTATATAATAATACTAAAAACGAGGACAGGTGTAGTTTTAAACGACAGATTTATAGCCGAAAGTAATGATGGTAAGCTCGCGATGACTAAGTAACAGCCATAATTACTGTGTCCGTGTCGTTTCTGGCAGCGGTTCATGGTAATATAAATATGTATGAGCCGTTACCCCACCAATTTGATTATCTTCCAGCAAAAGAAAGTACGTTCTAAGAAAAACTCGTTTATGGAGAAAGCCACGCTGATTGGGAACTACATTATGATCCTAGGAAAGCTAAAACATAATCGATATTTGAACGGAGACCTCAATATAACAGAACTGGTAGGCTTATTACCGAACTTCATGGACTTTGTGATAACCATCAGATGCTGACTGGTGGCCCTGTGGACTATTTTCTGGTATCACAATGAACCTCGCATTCTTGATTTCTACAGTACTGAACCCCTTACCTTCCTTTACAACTATCACCAAGATGGAATCGACAAAACTACCAGAGTTCTCTCATGCTGTTGGCCATCTCAGACTTCCTGACCATCATCTACCGAACACTACAGATTGGATACCGCATTCTGGTTCCCAGAAGTGAACCCACTTGTTCGTGCTAGCACCGTGGCAGAGCAAGTAGAAACGGTAATATTCAGGTTCATAGAGTGTTCTCCTCGCTGATCCTTACGACGTTCATCCCATATGCAGTTTTCATCAATGTTAAATTTCCCTTCTACAAGCTGTCCTGGTAAAGTTTGGGTCCATGATGATCATTGCTGTCTCAATCGTAGGTTGTCATGCTGATATACAATTCAGTGACCTTGGAATACCGGAAAAAGCACTTCTTACTTCTTCTTACATTTACAGAGTACAGCTGTTCAGGTAAACCAGGAGAACGCTTATCTTATTATAATTCACCAACCTCCATTGTAATAAATTTGCACGTTGGGAGCAGCAGGAGAACTAGATGTTCTCTACTCACGGTTACCTGTCTGATGAAGAAGACAGGGCGAAACCTCAGCAACGAGGAATCAACTGTGACACTCCGCAAGAGCTCTCAGGCTGTTCTCATCATGAATATCGGAAATGCAGTTATGATCGCCATACGGGTGACCTACTTAATCATAGGTTTTCCAAGCTCCTTTTATTACCCGTGCTCGTGTGCATTTGGGATGTCAATTTTTTCTGTCTGTCATTGAATCCTCTCATAAGAACTGTCTTTTGCAGGCAAATAAGGAACTTTGTTTCAGAAGCGAGTTAAAAAGAATGTGATAGGCCAACAGTGATGACCACTGGCAGATGACCTCCAGAACTTGGACAACAACCGGAGTTGAAGAAATCATTTAAGATTTGATCAGGGATTCTTTTTCCTGAATTTCACACAACTTAAATCATTAAACTTATTCGGAAAAACGACTATGACGACGTGGTCCGTGTCGCAGGGAATATTTAGTCGTAAATATTTTTTATAGTTGAGTATTGAAATGTTCATTTAACTCTAGAATAAAAGTGTCTAGATATTATTATAGGGAGCTAGGAGACCATAAAACCGAGGCCGAGGACAACTGAGGTTTCATTTTGTTGGCCGAGGCTGAGGAAAAATCGAGGACTCAGTCGACCCTTGCAACTGGGACAATTTCGCTGAGGCCGAGGAATAGCAACTTAATTTTTAACCGAGGCTGAGGCAAACTGAGGAATTGTCCTCCTGACCGAGGCCGAGGAAAAATAGCTATTCCTTGGTAAAACCGAGGCTGAGGCCGAGGACTCGGTCGACCCTTGAGTTTAGTTTGTTGATAACCAATCAATTACCGTTGGATGAGGTGGTGGCTGGATATTAATACTGTCAGCCACACCAGTCAGCAAAATGTCATCCAAATCATCTTCAAACAAGGCATCATCAGCATCATCCATTTCATAGGCTTGAGGGCCAGACAAATGTGCACCCTATTTACTAAATCAATGTGATCTGAATGCTTTATAATTCTGGTTATTTTATCTATGAGAGACGACAGTTTCTATAATATATCCTAATTAAATTAGCCTCGTTAAAAGTGGAACAATATACACATAATATAGCAATGACCCTACATAAAAATTCAATATAAAAATTCAATATAAAAATTCAATATAAAAATTCAATAAAAATTTTATAAAAACCCCTTAAGTAGTAAAAGTAGCCAATTCAATTTGGCTACTTGTTTACTATTTTAGTATGCACCACAACATGTTGTCTATGGGGCTTTTATAGTTACTAAGCAATAACTGAATGGTGTTTCATTGCTTTAAGGGGGCGGGGGGGGTCTTCATCAAAATTCTCTCGAAATTGACTTTGTAGTTGTTTCTGATGGAGGGGAGTGATATCTATCAGCTGTTTTTGGTCCCATGGAAAAATATTGTTTCTAGCTGAAAATATTGCCAGTCAAAGGTCAGCGCTTATGTGTAATTGTATTGCGCGAGCGATTTTCAATCGCGCGCCCTGAAAATCGAGTCTAAAAATCTATCTTCTCCTACATTTTTTGAGCAATCACCCTGAAACTTTCAGGATATGTTCCAAGGACCAATTAGAAGAGATTGTTGGGCCAGAATTTTGAGATAGGCCTTAGAAATTTTTTTATTCGATTTTGAAAATCTTGGACCTGAAAAAATCGTCAAAATACGAGGTCCAAGATTTTCAAAATCGAATAAAAAAATTTCTAAGGGAATTTTGGTCGTTAACCAAAAAACTTTATTGAATTTCACGACACATTCAAAACGAATCTAGACAAATCATGTAAACTCAGTAAACCTAAAGTCTCCAAAAGAACGCCAATGACAAATCCGTGGATAACAGGAGGATTGATCGCGTCTATAAATAAAAAACATGAGCTGCACGACCACTGGCATAAAGCGAAGAGAGAAAAATGTTTGCATAATCCAGGTAAACTTTGTCGTGAGATCAAGGAAGCCTGTCACTGCAATCCTTGTAATGATGCCAGGGAAAAGCATGCTAATTTTACTGACAAACGTAGGAGAGTTAAACACGTAATAAGACTAGCTCAACGCCTCTACACGTGCAACAAAATTGAGGAGTGTCAGGGTGACAGTAAAAAAACCTGGCAGTTAATTAATAAAGTGCGAGGAAAGCAAAATAAGCAAATGAAACCGTCATTCATGATAAACAATGAGCGTGTTATTTGTCGACGAGTTATTGCTCATGAATTTAACAAGTACTTTGTGTCAATCGCCTCCAATCTGAACGAGGTCTATGAGAGGAGGATTGATGAAGATCCTATAATTGCTAAATCATTCACTGACTACTTGCCACAGTCCTGTCCGTCAAGTATTTATCTTGCTGAATGTACAAGCTCTGAAATAATACAAATTATAAGTGAATTTAATAACGGTAAAGCTAGCGACATACCGGCACATGTAATGAAGCAGTGTAGTCAAACTATATCAGAACATCTTGCCAGAATTTATAACAACTGCATGAATGAAGGTGTCTTCCCTGATCAACTGAAAACGGGTAAGATAACCCCGATATATAAAAAAGAAGATGAGGAATTACTAGAGAATTACAGGCCAGTATCAACATTACCAGTATTTGGTAAAATATTTGAAAAAATTATTTACAGTAGATTATACAACTTTTTCTTATCTCGAGGAATAATATTCGAAAATCAGTTCGGCTTTAGAAAAAACCACTCGACAAGTCATGCTCTTAACTACTCCGTAAATCACGTCGAAGAAAAACGGAATAATAAAAACCACGTATTAGGAATATTTATCGATCTCTCTAAAGCATTTGATACCTTACCATTTGATATGCTACTTAAGAAACTTAGTAATTACGGAGTTAGAGGAAACGCACTAAAGCTGCTCTCCAGCTATCTAAATAATAGATACCAGTATGTTAGTGTACTTGGTGAAGAATCAGAGCCTCTCCCAGTTAAACTAGGCGTACCTCAAGGATCCGTTTTGGGCCCCTTGCTTTTTCTTATCTATATAAATGACATCTATAGATGTAGTACATTAGGAAAATTTGTACTATTTGCAGATGACACAAACATCTTTGTAGCTGCTGAAACTAAGGAACAAGCATACAAAATAGCGAATGAAATTCTCGACTCTGTGTGCCAATATATGCGCCATAACCTACTGCACATTAATGTTAAAAAATCTTGTTACATGTACTTCTCGCCTACTAAACGTAAGACCATTGATAATACTGAAAATGACTTGAATCTAGAAATTGATGGGATCCCGATCAAACAGGTTACTGAAACGAAATTTCTAGGTGTAATTATTGATGACAAACTGAGTTGGACACCTCATATCGAGAAACTAACTAAGAAATTAAACAGCATATGTGGCCGTATTTATCGAATAAAAAACTCCCTCCCCAGCCAGCTGTACAAACAGATATACCACACTCTTTTTGAATCTCATCTAGGATACGGTATAACTGTATGGGGTGGTGTATCAATTAATAAGCTTTCACCACTATTCCTTGCACAGAAGAAATGTGTCCGAATCTTATTTGGGGACTCGGAAGCATTTAGCGACAAGTTTAAAACTTGTTCTCGTAGCAGGCCAATCCAGTGCAGTATAAACAAGAAAGGTCAAATATCAAATGAATCAACTATACCTCACATTAAACCGTGTTCTATATGTATCAGCTTGAGGAAGACTGGTGATAAACAAGCAAGGCCACATCGCTGCCAAATACTTGGGGCAGAATTCCACTCTAGAGAATCAACAAAACCTATTTTCCAATCTAAGGAACTAATGACAGTACATAACATATATAGATACAGATGCATTACTGAAACAATGAAGATAGTGAAGAGTCATCAGCCCATATCCATGTATTCTCTCTTTAAGAAGTCTGAGCTCAGAGATGACAGATTTGTGACACCACACTCATCTCACAATTTCGCATATAAAGGGGCAAATTTATGGAATAGGTTTCTTGAGCAGTCAAATGCACGTGGTAAAATAGGTTCACTAGGTTCAATTAAATCCCGATTGAAGCTTTCTATCATGAAGGCTCAACACCAACCTGACAATATTAACTGGCAGGACTTAAACTTCAACACTTTCCTATGAAAAGACCCCCATTTATATTTATATATTTTAGATTTTACACCTGTCACTCACATCATATATGCACCACAAAGAAAAAAGATTCATTCAATCATTACATTATACACTCACTCCACCACACATGCACACAAAACATTAAAGCAGGTTACACGCGGGTGTAACGTTCACTTTATCCGAAGGGAAAAATAATACTTTACGTAACGCGCGATTTACGTCTTGGTAGCTAAATTATTCAAGTGCTATTTGTCAGAGCGACACAAATGCGCGAGCGCTTGCGCGGCTCACCTATCCAACACTCTTGTTTACATCGTATCAGGCAATGGTTCAGTTTAATTATGGTAAGGGCACAGCCTGTCAAAAACCCTTTTCGCATGATCCGTCGACACCGCCTGAAGGTGAATGCATAATAACGGATCATGAACGTACGGAATCAAACGTTAATAAGCTTGCAGCTTCCGATGAAAATGTATTCAACTTTGTGTCATGCTTGAATTGGTTTTGGACCTCTTCAATGCTTTTAATTTATTTATTATTGTTATTTGGTATTATGAGCTGATATGTATATATACATACGGTATCTAAAATTAAGCGTATAGCGAGCATATTTAACAATTTTTAAGCAATAATGTATTGCGAGCAGCTGTAACTTAAATATCGCATAAAAATCATATAATTATAACACAAAACTAAAATTTTATTGGAATCTAGGTTAAACTAAGATAAAATTAATATCAGCCCCTTCGCCACTCTCAGCAGTCAACCAGGGCTCATAAAAGCTTAACAGCGCCTGGGTCCGTTCACCAACTGTGCTAATGTGAGTGGCGGTGTGGTAAAACCCATTTTAACAGCGTGAATATTTCTCAAATATAAGCGCGCTAGCTGCTAGCATACTTGTATCATTTAATTTCTAATCAAATTTATTCGGATATATATTTATTGATTATGTATTGAATTGGTGATAAATAATAAAATTGTCTTTTCTCAAAAAAAAATTGTCTTTTCTCATCATTTGATGCGCGGCGCGTCCTAATAGTGCATAGCGCTACAAAAAGGCAGCTGCAGATTTATTTAAAAACGATACACGATAGCAAATAGTTTAAAAGTTAAAAATTAAATTTAACGGGTGATACTATTGTAAAATATTTGTTTCAAATATTCCAAGACCGTCGACAAATTCAACTTGGCGCGCATTTCGGTACGAAGGTTACAAGAAAAACTTTAAATCATTTATTTTACGCATATTACATTTAAATATTTTTGGTTTGATATTTTGCAATGGTGAGTTTAGTAATGAAAGAAAATCAAAATATAATTCAATCGTTCTTCATATTGTACAAATAGTATAAGTATAAAAGATTAACAATTCACTTTTTAATATATTATATCAAAGTTCTTTGAGACGTTTGACAATTGTAAGTTTATAATTTACCAAAACTCACCGAGTTGGTGTCAAAAATCATAATATTTGGTTAGACGGTCCTAATATTTGGAACAAATATTTTACAAGTATCACCAGTTAATGTAATGTTAATGTGACGATGCTTGCTTTTCTAGCTAAACATCAATTTTTACCGAATATGTTTGTGATAATTTGTGAATAATTGTATTTCTTGAATAAAAACTTTTAATATAAATAAAAATGCAAAATCTTGTAGTCGCGGATTAGTTTTATTTTTCAAATATCTCTAGCTCTGATGTTACCAAAACACAAAAATATTTTAATATTTTCATGCTGTTTGAAAGTCATCAATGAAGGAGTTTTTTTACTATTTTTTCGTAGTTTGGTCACATAGTTTTTGGAAGTATATATATGGGTAAACTAGACCTGCATAAGCCAGGGGAACGGCCCATAGCAGGGTAACCAGGATGGCCCGGTACCCAAAAACCTGATTAACTAGCAAAGATAAAAAATAACAATAGGTAATAAATAGATACCAATACTATACCGATATAAGATGCATAGTTCAGAAGGATCAAACCGGGATGTTCCTTCTGTTAGTCTTTTGTAGGAGTCCATGGCTGTCGTATTCTTGTCTCTATTTCTTTTCTTCTCCGTGTTGTATTAGTCTTGCTGTAACGAGGAGTTAAAGAAATGTCTGGTATGGAATACTATGGTCCTGGGAGGTATCATGTTAAAGATATAGAGGGCTGGGGAAGTCCCTGAATCATGTCAATGAGCAATAAAAGGAAACTGAGTAGGTAACGTGGTTGTCCCTTCCACAATCAGCAAATTTGAAAAAGAGGGGTGAGGGGGGAGAGAGAGAGACAGGCATTAAGTCAAGCTACGAGAGCCGTCCAGTGGACTATTGAGCCCTTAGAACTGGCTGGGTAGCAGGACCTTCTGCAAGTCTGAACACGATCTGGGGAGGGGAGGGTGATTGTGGTAGAGGGACAATTACGTCAGCTAAGGCTAAGAGAAAGAGACTAAGGGGGTTCATAGAAATCTAGATACTTGGTAGCTCTAGCGAACCCCACTATGTTACTGATAGAGAAGGTTTGATGGAAGGTGTCCTCTCTGATGGTATAGTTACCAAGGTAGTATTTCCTGTGTATGGAGAATGCTGGACATGCTGCAGTTTTTGGAAGTAGTTCACGCTTTATTTTACCTTACTATACTGCACTTGAGTTTGAATCGGTTATATTGATATCTCTGATAATTTTTATAGATGGCCTTTTTAGTAAACGGTATTTCTGCTTGATACAGTACTAGGAACTCTGAACACGAATTTATATTTTTGACCGTACAATCAATTCGACCGTACAATAGATTGAAAGTGGTCCGGTAATGATTGGATTGATATTTATGTGTATTTTGATTGAATAAATTTACTGGGAATCTCTAAAAACTACCAAATATAAATCGGTGCAATACACTAGTATTGAAGATATTGTGTGCAGTGTTAAGCTCATTTCTGGTGAGATCACCACAAAGTATTACTGCTTTGACATTGGTAAGTATTTACAATTTCATCAAAATTTGTGCTTTCATCTTAAATGTAAAAGTTAGTGCAATTACACTAAATTAATGGCATTTTAGAAGTAAGTTGAGCAAACGAAAACACCACAGTCCTTCTACATGTGAGGTTGTAGCTTGGAAAGTACCAGTATTATTGAGAAAAATCAAAGGAGATAAAATGATTTCTAGGATTCTGTACAACTGCAGTGGCAATTATCAATATTAGAAAATGTATGATACACAACAAAAGTTTAAATGCAATTTCTATGCGGCATTATTATTTATGATCGTGTGATCAATTAAGTTAGAGGCTAATAGATTGACCCATTGCATACACCAGGTGAAACTGTCATCTTACCCTGTATTACCTTAGACACATAGCAATGGCTATCGCAACTATAAACTTCGGGTGCAAACCCTGGAATATGCCGAAGTTTGGATAAACGAGGATGTGGCTTGCAGTCCTCCTCTGGAACTACCATCCTACTTAAAAGACAGGATTGAGAGCAGAAAACGCAAAATGTGGTAGGTTCAATGTTCATATTATTAAAGTGCTATATTAGTTTATATTTTATTTCAATTAAGCATTGAATACTCAACATTTTTGCATGATGAATTATGAAATGATCTTAGAGCGATTTTAATATACTCAGGGAAAGCAAAACTGCAAACATTAGTATGGCTGAGGCGAAGCGAAAAGCCATCATCAACGGTCGTGTAAGACGACTGTCAGATCAAGTTGGTCACGTAAAGAAGACTGTGCAGGAAAACTCGGAGAATAAAAAGTTTCAGGCTGAGCAGACTATCAAGAAGATGAACACAAGACTCCAAAACGCTGAGTGTAAACGTTCCCGACGACTGAAGTCAATCTCTGTTAGGTAACGTTTTGCCCCATCCTGATAAGTTTTATCCCAAAAAACTATCAAAGTTTATGATCACTTATTTTCTCATCTTATCTGGATTTTCCATCAGATGCAAGCAAAAGGTTGCAGATGCGAAACTAAAGCGTCTTACAAACATTGAGCGTCAAGAGAAGGAGCAACAAGACCGTCTAGAGGCAATCCGTGAGAAGCTTGCTGCTGGGATTGCTAGGAGAAACCTGGAGCTGAGAAACAGACAGCTCCGTTCTTTGACCTCCTGTAGGTGGTGTGCTGCACGCCGTATCCAGATATGGTGGGTCTCTTATTATGTAGTTCTGTAAACCTATCTAATAATTTTCCAAGCTTTGAACAAGTTTTCAACTTTTGGCTAGAAACAAGAGTTGTTACAATTAATTTACAATTAATTTCGTTTCACTGTATGTATTTGACTTGATATGATACCATCAGGTGGCACACCATGATACTGAAGAAGAGGATCCGTGAGTTCCTCCAAGTGTGCCCCAAAGAGCTGCTGGGAACCCGAGAACCAGCGACTTACTACGACCTGCGTCGCATCATAATCTCCCGCAACAACATCAAAGCTAGCAGTAATCTCCTGGATGCTATCTACCGGTTCAATCAAACCTGGAACCGAAAGGCTGGACCCCGAATCCTATTGACCTGCTTCATGATAAAATATTTCCCCAGGTAGGGGGTCTAGCTAGCTTCTTTGTAAATATTATTGTAAACCTAATAACCCAAATTGCTTACAAAATCTTACACTCTCCTCATGCTAACATGACAAAACATGAATTAATATGGTAGTACTGGTAGTAATGGTAGTATGTAGTTCGTAGTATTCCTAGGGCCTGTCGTGATATCATGGATCGCTTAGGTTCCACCAGGATCTGGTAGTCCTCATAATTCTGCGGCCTCTATGTATCGTCATCTCGCACAACTCCGAAAAACCGTTGTGAGTTTGGCATGTGAAAATTTGCAGCCTTCTAGACATCGATTGGGTTAACGAGTTGTCGTACGTCACCTCAAGATCGGGTGACAGGGGGCTGAATAGGCCAGAACCCAATTGATTGGGTCTGAGGTCACGTGATTATGAGCCTGAGGTCACGTGACTATGACGTCACCAGAGCTCGTTCTCCGTTTCCCGCTCTTTGGACCAGGTGAGCTTGCATGCTTGTGAATGTGGGTGTAAGTACAGCTGTACTGTAGTTTATACCTAATTACCCCTATAAAAACCGAAAATTTATTTTCTGGCAGAAAACTAGAAATTTATCAAAATATCGACATTGTTATAAACTTATTTTGATGACAATTCCTGACCTAAAATTGCACGAAAAATCGATTAAACTTGGTTTCAGAACTCAAAAATGCTTCCTTATGCCTTAAAATCCATGTTTTATAGATACAATAAACATTTTGATCCTGTTGATTACTTAGTAACAGGTAACAAATACGCAGAAACAACCATCACACCTACATTGCATTTTTAACGGGTCGATTTAGAGTGACCAATAATCGTCGTGATGATACGTCATGTGTTCCTGATCATCATCATCAGCAATCAAGAGACAGGAGCGGCGGTTGCTTTAAATCAATGGCTTACGTTATTTTTGTGAATTCGACCCCTGTAGAAACAGTTATCACACTTTGTGACTGCATGTGTATTGAGAATAGCTTTACAAATAAGAGGATCATTTTCAAGGCACAGCACCATGAAAATGAAAATTTCAGTAGAGCATATATGACATGAATATTGAATATTATTAAGCTTACATTGTTTATAATTAATATAATGACATCACCGTATCGAGAGCTCCCGCTTCCGAGCTCGTGTTGCAAAGGGGAGGCCTGCATAATCGTGCATCAATAAACTTTATTTTTACACTAAACAATCGGTGAAAGGTTACAATATTCCCTGCAAATGTTACTACATGTGTTAAATCGGAAGTAGGGAAATAAAGAGTAACCTCAATAATGGACCTGTTATAACCAGTAAAAATCATGCACGAATTGCACGTGTCAGAATGGTATTCAGAATTCTTGCACATTTCGTTTCCTAAACTCGGGTCAGACAGAGTTGATACAGAATAAGTAACAACGATAAGTACGGACAGTAATGATTGGTTCCAATATTGGAATACTGGTCCCTGATTGGTTCCAATATTGGAATACTGGTCCCTGATTGGTTCCAATGTGTTCATCTAGAGAGATCTACTCTGTATACAATGTCACCTACTCAATCTACCGGGACTGAAACTTCACTAACCAGGTTTACCTTATCACTAGACTACTCCCTCCCACTGCCTACTATCTTATCAGTACAGTACTGGGTACAGAGTACCAGTACTATTCTAGTAACCAGACACACTTAGTCGGGTTGGGAAGTAGGGAGAAACACAGACTTATCATATATATTGCTGGCGTAAAAAAATATTTTTGTCAGCAAGGCCAGTAAACATCATCGGTCTGGTCACGTCGTATAGCTCTTAGAAATGCGGAACTTATTATGTAATTACAAACTATGGCTTATAAGGATAAATATCATAATTGATAATGACAAAAGCCCAATAATAAGGATTAATTTAAATTTTCCGGCAAGTTCCGGCTGCCTTATATTTTACCCTCCTAACACCGGTTCCGGTCCGGCAGATCCGGCTAACCGGATAATAAATTGATATCCGGCAAGATCCGGTCCGGCAGCCAAAAGCCCATTCCGGTCGGTTCCTAGTACACACCAACATTGTTATAATGTACAGGTACAACTAGAACATGGTGTGTGTTGTTTACTATGTACTGTTAATAACGGCTGTCTGTACATAAAAGTCTGTTATGTGCAGACCTAAGATGAGAAGTACGAATGAGTCGGACTTTTTAATTTACTCGTATCGTACGTACTTTTAAATTCTACTGAAAAGTTCTCCTTCTAGAAATCGATGGAAGAGTTCTAAATCGCATGTTACGGACCAATATTTAGCGTTTTCAAAAACTTGTGTTTCGTTATTCCAATCGTCGATTTCACTTTAAGAGAAACAAGCTGTTTAAATAAGTAAATTGTCTAGTAATTTTGTAGAACTTTTGTTTTACTTTTAAATGCTTGCCTGACCTAAGAATTTTGTGTTTAATTTGTTCGCGAACGGTATATTTTATCTAACGTCGGCAAACAATTACATTTATCAACGGCCCGCTCCTGTCTCTTGATTGCTGATGATGATGATCAGGAACACATGACGTATCATCACGACGATTATTGGTCACTCTAAATCGACCCGTTAAAAATGCAATGTAGGTGTGATGGTTGTTTCTGCGTATTTGTTACCTGTTACTAAGTAATCAACAGGATCAAAATGTTTATTGTATCTATAAAACATGGATTTTAAGGCATAAGGAAGCATTGTTGAGTTCTGAAACCAAGTTTAATCGATTTCTCGTGCAGTTTTAGGTCAGGAATTGTCATCAAAATAAATTTTGAACAAAGTCGATATTTTGGTAAATTTCTAGCTTTCTGTCAGAAAATAAATCTTCGTTCTATTAGGGGTAATTGGATATAAACTACAGTACAGCTGTACTTACACCCACATTCACAAGCATGCAAGCTCACCTGGTCCAAAGAGCGGGAAACGGAGAACGAGCTCTGGTGACGTCATAGTCACGTGACCTCCGGCTCATAATCACGTGACCTCAGACCCAATCAATTGGGTTCTGGCCTGTTCAGCCCCCTGTCACCCGATCTTGAGGTGACGTACGACAACTCGTTAACCCAATCGATGTCTAGAAGGCTGCAAATTTTCACATGCCAAACTCACAACGGTTTTTCAGAGTTGTGCGAGATGACGATACATAGAGGCCGCAGAATTATGAGGACTACCAGATCCTGGTGGAACCTAAGCGATCCATGATATCACGACAGGCCCTATAGTATTCCTAATATATTTCCTCAGGAGCGTGTTGGCTTATGACGGAGAACTGGAGAGAACTCTCATTACAAAGGGAGAGGATCTGGTCAATAGGTTTAGACAGCTCATCAAGTATCCTGGTGCTCACTACCGTTAGTTTCTCTTTCTATTTGATTACAGTTTCTCTTTCTGTTTGCCAATGGTTTTTCTTTCCGTCAGCTACGAGTTTCTCTTTTTATTTCATACGGGTTTTAGACTTGAATGTTGAATAAGGTTATTTTTGAGGCGTTTATTTAATTTACTTTATATTTTTCTTTTCCTTAAACTAAGTGGTTTTCGTTTCTGTTTGTCTGTCACGTGGTACTGAGACGCATATTGTTGGGAAATAGTTCTAACCCGATTAAGAATGCCTCTAAACATCAACTTCCAGCAACTGCATATAATGCTGCTTACATAATATAACTAAAAAATGTCATTTTCATAATTTGTTGGTAAACATCCATGACATTAATAACAATTAATAAGTGTAAGCTGCGCTAAGTCACAATTTTTGATAACGCCTTTAACAATAACTACCAACATTAACTTCATATCAAACACAGTCCGTAAGTGTAACATTCATCGTTATGTTTATTTCATCATCTACTACTTTATAAACGACTGTCAAGGTCATGGGTTATGATAATAAGCTGGAATCAGAATTACGACTCAACACAGGAAGCTTACATATATAATTAGGCAAATTAAGTCTAGTCAGAATTATCCAGATAATTATAATAGTCCTGTAGACGCACCGTTCTACGATTTGTCGACAAAAATATTCCAATTTATTTTGATGAATTTTTGATGAACTTCGCCATTATTCCACAATTCATAAAATTGAAAATGTAGTGAATACCTTCGTACCCTTCGATCAAAAGAAGTTACGATAAACCATAATCTACGTTTTTGCGGCGAATTTTGACGCCCATTTTGGGTTTGTCACTAACATTATCATAGCTGAATGTAAAGGAGTATTGCTTAACATCTGGGGTAAGTCACTGAGATGATCTCTATGAATATCTCCAATAATTGCTAAATAACAACGCGACAATAGACACACGAATGGTGGGCAGGGCAGTAATTAAAAGTTAAGCAATAATGTCACTCTGAAGCTGCAGCCCGCGGTGGCTTTAATTAATTAACTATTGACGGAGACAAGCGCGGGTTACGTACAAAATCACATGTAACAGTAAGTGTAACAGTAACTGTAACAGTAAGTGTAACAGTAAGTGTGACAGTAAGTGTAACAGTAAGTGTAACAGTAAGTGTAACAGTAAGTGTAACAGTAAGTGTAACAGTAAGTGTAACAGTAAGTGTAACAGTAAGTGTAACAGTAAGTGTAACAGTAAGTGTAACAGTAAGTGTAACAGTAAGTGTAACAGTAAGTGTAACAGTAAGTGTAACAGTAAGTGTAACAGTAAGTGTAACAGTAAGTGTAACAGTAAGTGTAACAGTAAGTGTAACAGTAAGTGTAACAGTAAGTGTAACAGTAAGTGTAACAGTAAGTGTAACAGTAAGTGTAACAGTAAGTGTAACAGTGCCTCTATTCTCAGGAGTCCTACACCAGGTAGTTCTGAAGTTTGGAGGTTGTTGGGCGGAGTATGTGGCTGCTCTTAACCAGTGGAAGAGTGTAGATATTGACAGACTGATTGAGGAACTGCACAAGTACTGGGAACAACTTCAGGTTTGTACTTCACTTAATTCTTCTTGTTTATAACGGATATATACATACATTTGCGCTTTTATTCCTGACCAGCGACCCCGAATGTTTAGTCTGTGGCCCCAATCAGCTTTATTGACTTCTATTAATCTGACAATGAAGGCAGAGTCTCCTGTTTGTTACTTTTTCTAAAAACATCAGAGTTCTTGACGCTCGTTAGCCAATAACTTTAAAACTGGCAAATGAGTTGACAGCGAAATTTCTGGTGGAATCGATTATTGAGTGAACATTTCAGTGTCGCATTTAAATTTTTGACTTATGAACTTCCCCATTTCGTGGAATCTCTATTTCAGTGAAATCTTCAATTTATACCAAACTGTCAACTCAAATATCGAATCCCCCGACTGAACGGTTTTCTTTCGGCGAATAACGTGGTTAACCCTCCACATAAGTTACATTTCAGTGTATAATCATTAAGTTAATGTATTGCTTAGTAACAAGTTGTTCCCTGTCCGTCAGACTGCAGTTACCACTAGTTATCCTTACACCTAATGTTGGTAAATTAATGTTACTTTTAGTCGCCACAATAAGGTGGGATATTGCTTTACTATTGAAGGGAAATTTGCTTAAAGTTGAGATTTATGGTTTCTCTTAACAGTCGATAGTCTTTGGTTTTAAACAATTTTGGCACAGATAATGTTTGACAATAGACTGTTTACAATTCTGGTAGTAGAAATTTGGGTAGCCCACAATATGGAGATGACCAGTTTTTAAATTAAAAAATCGGGGGAAAATATTGTACCATTACATGTGGATTGTGGATGTTAGTCATTAAATTCGTCAAAATTTGAGCTGCAATCTGCAAATAGCACATGCGGCATTATTGCTATTATTATCAACGCAAATATTATTATGCTTGCAGCACATGTGAACAAGTAAACAATGACATATCATCTAATCTTGTCTATAACATTGTACAGTGTACAGTACACCTATCCTATAGCCTGCAGGTTTCACCTTTTAGTTTCAGTCAGCTCAGTTACCGTTCTTTCTAACCTTATTACACTTTGCTTCCGCTCGGGTGTGTTGCACCTTCGTACAATTAGTACCTACCTGGTTTTAATTGATTCTTACACTTACTAGCTACTTACTACTGGCTACAAAAAATTGTGAGTTTTTAAACGAGAGTAAAAAAAAATATTACTGTATTCTGGCGACTTTTTTTGCGTTAACTTTAGGTTTTCTAACAACATTTACGAGTGATATGACTCACACTGACTGGCGTCCGATCTGAGAGTTATTTCTGGAAACTTCCATTTGTTCTGATGATTTGTAACAACTATCAGCTGATGTATTGGATGTAGAGACTGGAGATGGACCCAGTTGGAACTCTCATTTAGTCCTCTCAATAGGTTAAGTCAAAGGGCTAAATGTTGAATATAGCGTTTGATCTTGTACGGCTTGACCGTAATAATATAGTATGTCTTCTGAAGCCGTATGTTGTTGACAGGCCTTGCTACTGGCTATGTAAAAACACATTACGCGACAAAAACACGACTTTTTGACCATATATGGTTACGACTGACAAGAGTCGTAGATTTTCACAGGTCCCCTTGTCCCGGAATCTTTGTTGTCAGGGAATCACAAGACTTTCTCGTGACCTTTGGTTAGCTGTACGCGTGATGCTCGATTCTTGAAATAGCAACGACTCGCAGTTGAGATATTTCCAGTTTTACTTCACGCATTATTCATTCCTCGCATTTTCCTTCATTTCAAATTTACAGGCAGACGGAAAATTGTCTGCTTTAAAGTCGGGTGTAACTAAAATTAGAAACATTTATTTAGCTGTCTGCTATTTAAAACCCCAGTTCCATGGCCAAATAATACGGTAAAATAATTCGGGCAAATTTTATTTGTGAAAAAAATTTATTCGGGTGACATGTTCCATGCCCAAATAATTTGCGTGCGGAAATCGATACGCGTATCGGTTGCGTCGGGTGAGATCGAGACTGCGACCACCTAAGTTTAAATTAGGATGAAAATTACGTAAACATCACGTAAACTAGTGTAACAACCAATGTGCTGAAGCAAATTAGTGTCCTTCATATATTTTCTATAAACTTTTTTGTGTAAATTTAAGAAAATAGGGTTGACATATCTAAATTAAGTTGTTTGAACTTTCATAGTCAAGAATAATTCCTTCGCAATTAACATGTTTGACCAACTTAAATTAATATAAAGATATAAGGACTGGGGAGGGGATCATGTTTTGTGCCCGTTTTTGTCCGTTCGGTACCCTATATTTTCAAAACGGACAAAAAGTAGGGCGGACAAGAACGGAACAAAAACGGACAAGAATGTTGTGGAAATAACATTTAGATGCTTCCTCCTCCTCTTCTTCCTCAGTCCTCCTCGTCCTTAGTCCTCCTCGTCCTCCTTATCAGTCCTCCTCGTCCTTCGTCCTCCTTCTCAGTCCTCCTCGTCCTTCGTCCTCCTTCTCAGTCCTCCTTGTCCTCCTCGTCCTCGTCCTGAGTCCTCCTCCTCCTGAGTCCTTCCCCTCCTAAGTCCTCCTCATCCTCAGTCCTACTCGTCCTTAGTCCTCTTCCTCCTCCCCCTTCTTCTCAGTCCTCCTCCTCCTCTTCCTCAGTCCTCCTCAGTCATCCTCCTCAGTTCTCCTCAGTCGTCCTAAATATCAGATAATAAAACATTGGTTCTTGGGAACCCGAAAATGACTCACTGCAGCTCCTCAATAAAATGGCTAATCGTGTAATCGATGTGTAGTGTAATAGCGTTGTTATCATTAGTGTTATGATGATATGCGTTAGGTAATCCCAGAAACATTTAGGACAACGAAATGCAATTATAGTATTGATTACAACCGCAGCGACTATATTATTTGAGTGAAATTTAAAAAATTCGTGCGCAAGTTCACGAATTTTTTTAGCCCGAATATTTCAGTCAAAGCGAAAAATGTGGGTTAAAAATTCGGGCAAATTTTATTTGGGTGAAAAATTTGAGTGAAAATTCGGGCATGGAACTTAGGGGTAAGGAGACTTTGAGTGCAAAATTCGAAATTTCCTAAGGTTTCATGTACTCTTCATACATAATTCATACATTATTCATACATTGTTCATACCATCTTGGTTCAAAAATTAAGAAAAAATCGGAACATTTGAATAATTGGCTAATTTGTGAGCATGAAAACGAAAGCATGTTCAAATGCAAGGTCAGTGCACGGTAATTGAATTAGAAGTATGGCTCCATCTTCTGTGGTTATTACTGTAAACTGTTTGCTGACTTACAGTGATATGTCATTATATGAATGAGGAGTTTAATGCGATTAGAAAAGAAGTAATCAAATTTAATAAATTGATGATAAGAATTTGAGTTAGCTTCTGTGCATCCAAGTGTGTAATGCGCAGAGGGATGGATACGAAAATAATTAGTCAGAATAATCGTGGACACTAAACCACGACTTACGGATACTTGTATCCTCTGTATCTTTTAATTAGTATCCTTTATTAAAAATACAATTTCCCAGTAGTATCTCCGCGCCCAGCATTATATTAAAATTTCCCTCGATTTCCGGTGATATTCCGGCCGATTATAGACAGTAATTACCATGTAATTACCACGTGTATCATGTAATTAGATGTAATGATTATGATGTGAAAGTTGCTGCGGCTGGATCAGATAGAGGCGTGTGTAAATATCATTACTCAACACTCATGTGTACTTATCATTACATATCACATCATTACAGCTGCTCGCGGATATGATGATATTTCATATTATTTGGTGTTGCGAATAATTAAAGCCGCTTAATTAATATCGGTGAGATGAGTGAATTGATCAAAGTGGTCCGTAAGACAACCTCAGCCAGCAATGTGTCCAGAGTGACAGATTGTTAAGGAACCAGGTGTCATGTATAATTCATTCGTCGTGTAGTGGCGATGTCAGTTCATGGATCATCTTACTTCAATACCTTATACAATTATAACTTTATAAGTGGCCATATCAACCTGTCTGAGGGAGGCAGATGATTACTGATTCAGTAATTGTTAGACACGTACAACTTAACGAACAAGCTTTGCTACCAGCTAGCGAGACTTTGTTACATCAGTGATAACAGATCGGGGGTAAATGGTTTCATCACCATACAATTTCCATATCTCTATCAAATAAACAAACAGGTGCGGTCTCTTTTATCACATGAATTAAATGCAGTAGAGGGACCTTGTGTGTGTGATTATACCATGTTTAGAGTGACGGTCTGTGCTATGAGGGCTGTGTCTCACTTGAGTGTTGAGATGAATTTGGCTCCCTGCCAGCAAATGCTATTTATAGTACCACCAGGTGGAGCCAGGCCTGTTAGACTGGCAAAACTTGGGGTTTACAGATTTGTCTTTAAACTGGAAAAAAGATAACGATATAATGAGTTAATGAGTTAATGAGGTAATGAGATTATTTTCTCTGATCAGGGTAGAAATGATCTGATTTTGGGAGGTCTGGAGGGCTGGAAGGCTGCCAGTTCCAGGACTGTTCTAATCACGACATAAGTTAAATTTTATTAGTCTAACCGTGTGCAGGGCCCAGTGCTGGTTTAGTGAGCCTTTAGGGTCAGCGCCGGCAATGAATCAGAGGTGATTTTATTAGAATGAATTTGAAAATACCCCTCATACAAACTCCTCTGAAACATTGAGTCATAATGTGATGATCTTATTCCTAGCATGAAAACCATTAAAGTGTTTGATACGAATTGCAAAACATGTCTGACTCGCGTGTAATCCTTTCTTGAGTCTTGAGCTCTTGAAAGTGTCCAAATAAAGCAGTACTTTATAAGTCTAAATCATATTCAAACGTGCTCTAGATTCGTTTGTAACCACGTGACCAATAACTCGTCACGTGACCAGTAGTTCGCGACGAACAGCGGTGCGGCTGTAATCTCTCTCCAACGACTTGTAAACTCGACTGTTTGGTGATCTAATACTAGTACAAAGGGTGACTTAATCTCTGTTTACAGAGAGTTGGTTGGAGTAACGAGTACCACTTGTCGGGTAATTAAAGTGCACGTCTGGAGTACCTTACTCAGAGTACCTTTTCTAGGAGGGTACCTAGGAGAGTACCTACCTTTACTGTTGGAGGAGGACATTTGTTTAAAATATTTCCCCCGTACGTAAATTTCCGTATCCTGTAGATATTGACATTTAACTACATATAACTACTTATATATTATGACTTATTAGGGAAAAAAGCTAAATATTAGGCTCAATTTATTCAATACTTTTCAACAGTTATGTTAAAGATAAAGCATAGAATTTAAATTTAGCTGTATCATAAATTTTCTTTTATTCGAGAAAGTACCACATGCAAAATTCCCTGCACCGAATTTATGATGTCATACACTTCAGTAGTTGTATTAATAAAAACAAACAATGTCCACACAATGTTAATTGTACTGTTTAGCTCTTAATAATGGTATTGTAAGCACGTGTTATTATTATCACGTGCTACAGTTAAAAACACTGTACTATACACAGTGGTGGTAGTAGGTTAGTAGGTACTGCTGTATATACACCTCACTATATATTATATAGGGCCTACATACAATCTCTCTCTCTCTCTCTCTCTCTCTCTCTCTCTCTCTCTCTCTCTCTCTCTCTCTCTCTCTCTCTCTCTCTCTCTCTCTCTCTCTCTCTCTCTCTCTCTCTCTCTCTCTCTCTCTCTCTCTCTCTCTCTCTCTCTCTCTCTCTCTCTCTCTCTCTCTCTCTCTCTCTCTCTCTCTCTCTCTCTCTCTCTCTCTCTCTCTCTCTCTCTCTCTTCTCTCTCTCTCTCTCTCTCTCTCTCTCTCTCTCTCTCTCTCTCTCTCTCTCTCTCTCTCTCTCTCTCTCTCCCTCTCTCTCTCTATCTCTCTGATGATCTAATAGTGGTTATAGCTCATAGAGTGGCTGAAATTGGCTAGTGAGTAGATTCGAAAGTGTTTGTAATGAAGTTGGTTCTTTCGTAAGTGATGGAAACCAATATTCAGTAATTCCCACGGAGCATTTGTAAAGGAATGAATCAAAGCATTCCTCCAGACTTTTCTGGGTGTGACTACCATTACTTATCACTGCACATTTTACCATTTTGACCATTTTGAGCACCATTAATTTGATAAAATGATAAATATTCAAACTATTTAATTCCTCAGAAATACATGCACGGTATTCAGCACATTCTCTCCTCAAATGATCGGCTTACACATGTGTATCTTACACGCTCCTCGTTACTGTATAATAACTGTCATTAACCCAAGAAATACACTACGTGACTTAATAACATCCGTCACCATTAAGTCAGCCATCTCAAAAGTAAAAATCCCATATTTTAACTGAAGAATTTCATTGTTGTTCACAATAATCACAAGAGTATGAGTCACGGACCGCAACAATTGATTAATAGCTACCTGTGGGGGCCTGTGTTAATAACTGTGGGGAGAATTGCATGCGGAGGATTGCTTGTTATTGAGTCATGTGAGAGAGCTGGTGTGAGTCATGCTTTGTTTATACTGCTGATAAATCATACTGTATAACATAGTGGTGATTGTTCTAATAGTTGTCAATTATTGGCACGAGTTTGTTAAACAAACCTGATGTTCAAATCATCACCAGAAGTCAAATTCTTGATGGAGCTGGATGTGAACTTAGGTGTGGAATGTAGTATGTAGTACTCTCCAGGGATAATTGGAAGGACTGCATCTGCAGCTATGCGTATTGTTTCTGTCAGTATTGTGGTTAACATTTCTTGATCACATTATCCACGCCCAATCTTAATTAGCTTGCTGACGATACCTCATTATAAGTTAATAAAAATAAACATTTTACCTGCTAAATAATAAAACAGTCGTCAGATCTCGAATAAAAATGTCGTACGCACAACTCAACACTTGAATCATAACGTACGTGATTTCTACAAATAACATACTCCGATAAAATTAGATCTGTGAAGGAAGGATATATCTGAATATGTAAAGTGTAATAAAGTCCTCTGATTCACTGAATATAACGTCCCCCTCAAAATGTGATACATTTCCGGTTCCTGTGTCCTGGTGTCCACTGCAGCACCAAACTGATTTTGAGACTCACTGCTTTTCCAGTGGGCGTGATGGTGTCACGTGTGCTGATTGCAAATTAGGCAAATTATCTAAATACACGTGCTAATGTGCGGGGTAGAAGTCTAACTTCCTTCTCGTTGTAATGAGATTATTTGCGATAGAGAGAAGGATGTACGGTGAGGAAGCCCATGTTTAAAAGTAGCACTTACGGCATCATTTTCCGTTAACTGTCGTTACCTATATTTCATTTATCATAGTTGAATCTTACTGAGAAGTCTACAACACGAGGATCACTTCTTGGCATGATTTAACATGCCATGTTTGAAGTTCTTCGTCACACATGTTAGCGTAAAATCACGTGAATTCTACTCATGCGGTGAGTCTAGAATTTGACTTAAACTTATATTGAGACATTTCCGCTATCTTCTCGTGATTCAGCTATTTAAAACAAAAGAAAGACGATTATTTAAAATCTTTCTGAAGCACTACGCAGACAAAGAAACGTCACAGCGTCATATGACTATATTATGTCTTACGACTGTGTCTGATGACCATGTGCGACAAGGAAGAAAACAACAATTTTAAAAGAGTTCCTTCCCATTAACACGCATGGCACTATTGATATGTCAGAGTAATTGCATCTCGTGACTGTTATTAATCCCATGACTTACTAACTAGTTAGATGTGCCAACTTGCAACTACTGCTGCATTGCGTAATGTTTTGGTTGTGGGTTATAGAGCGCGCGCAGCAAATTTATTGATGAAAATTAGAAAACGACAACGCTTCAAATTGCGCGCTTATTGACATTTTCCATGCGGGTGCGTGTATTTCGTAGGGAGATGAACCTTTTATGAAACCTGCTCGTGAATTGTAAGCCAAGAAGCAGAATGTGATTTAGAAGATAAAAAGGTTAACTTGTGCATTTAATTAAATTTACCTGTCTCTAGATTAAGTTAATCAGAATGCCCAGCCTATTTGACGCTGTACACATACATCCTCTGAAAAGAAATTCAAGACAACTTCAATAACTGACATGCAATTCTTTTGCTGAAAGCAAATATTGATATATCAAGTATTAGTGTTCGATTTCGTGTAATGAAATTTTGTTTGCAGGAGGTGAAAGCTGCGATGACAGCGAGAGCTGAGAATGCTGCAACATCTATCGAAATACCGGGAGGTAAATAAATTAAATAACTTAATCAATGTAGCTAAAACGTAAATATTTCTACCCAAACTACCCAAAGTATGCTCTCTTTAAGAGCTAATACTTGGTATTTCAATGTATAACCTCATGAAGAGATCTATATCTCGGCAGATTTCAAATAATGAGAAAGTTTATTCATATGCAGTTTGTCTAGCAGCAACTGCAATCTGCATCTTGCTGGTTAAAGGTGCATAGTGCATACAGGGATCATCAACGAAAATGCGCCGTTTCTATCAATTTTATATACTTAATCATTGTTATTGGTAAAATTTACCAGTTCACCATTCACCTTTTCTATTCTAGATTTGTTAACCGTGTTTTAATTACAGCTGAGGAAGACATATCGGACAGCAATGCGATCTTAGCACACGTGGCCTCCCAAGAGCAGATGGTGATCGACCGACTCCGACAAACCGGGGGTGAGATAGCAGTACAGGAGTTAAAGGAGAAGTTCTCGGTTGTGGACACACCTCCGCAAATAGAAACTGAAACTGAAACTGAAACCAAAAGTGAAGTACCCGCCTTGGTAGAAACTCTTGTAGAGTCGGTATCACCAGACGATCCCTTGCCCGAGGAGGGGCACGAGTCACATGAACAGGTGTCTCAACCGGAAACTGAAAAAGCAGGACCTTCTGATGAGTTCTATGAGGATATGGCAAAGATGGAGATGGCGCACGAGATCGCCATGAACTCAGATTACAAGATCGAGAAGAAGGAATCTGAGGGGTAAGTGATGGTGGACTAGTTAGTTACATTTAACGTTCGAAATGTCCGAATGTAGTCAATCCAAGGTTAAATTAAACGCGTCATTCTGTTTCACTGTGACGATGTACATAAAACTAAAGTACTTTACTCCAACAGAACACAAGGCGAGTTAGAAGCGACAATGAAGAAAGCGTTCTGGGATCTGGTTCGAACGGACGTTGAGTCTGGAGACTTCAAGCAGTGTGTGAGTATGTTGGCAGAGATAAGGGAGCAGATTGAAGGTATCGGAACTATTGAGAAACTCTCCGCAACTCATCCTCTTAGAGTTCTCATCGCAGACACAATCGACATCGACCTTATTACACAGCAGGTACGTGAAGACTGCAGTGATTTTTGAATTGTGTTGATTAAAAAATAAATTTTCAGATCAGTATCTAGTGAATAAAAGTCATTATATTTCCTTAATTTAAGTTTTTGAATAGTATTAATTAAATAGTATTAGTTAATACAACGTATGAATAAAACCGCAATGGGATTCATGAATCAATCACCATTTTCAGATCGAACACCAAACTTTTGACCTGTCTGTAAAAGTGGAAGGGATCGTGAGTATTCTCGTGAAGCTCTGCTCCGCAGCTAAAGATCCTGAAATACGAGCCATCATGGAACTGAAAGATGTTGTCGAGATATTCAAGTGAGTAGATGTGTCAACGGTTAATAATACGTCGTTAAAGGTGTGGTCTCATAGAATATTTCTTCCTCATTTTGACACATGCAATGATAGTTATTGTAGGATGTCCTTAAAACATGTTTATAAAGTTTACACAGGTATGGCAGGATCATGAAATCTTCAATTAATGATCAAACAACTCAAATTATTTGTTATATACCTTACTCGGGAATATTATAGCGGGTTAATTTATGACTGGGAAAATTAATAACCGGGAAAAATATGGCGGACTTTCCCAAAACCTGCCAAATTATCCCGGTCATGTATTTACCGGTGGCCGACCTTTCAAGTTTTTTTTTCAGAGGTCAACAAATTTTCAACCGAAATTTCTGTTTTTGTTACTTGTTAAAGAAGTTATTTCAATTTACAGTGACTGATATTACTCAGAAATAGAAAAAAAGACACGTCTAGTATTTAAAGGAAAATAAATCTATAGCAATAATAAGTCAAATCTTCATTAAAGCGTATTCTCATTCTCATTATCGCTAATGTCCCCTCCATTATCATTATTGATATCCCCCTGCTGCTGACCGTCAAATTCGAAGTTGTATTGTTGTCTTAACAAGACTTTCATTTTGTCCGCTAATGGGGCTACTGCTCTGAAGGTCAGCCGGAGCTTAATTTCCTGCCCACCGCTTGGTATTGGGGAACGTCTTGGCTTTGCATCTTCAACTGCTCCAGTAATCAATCCACCGTGGACCATGAAATAGTGGCACAGTTTACTCACTTCATGGGCAAGAAAAGTGAGAATCACGGTCCACACTGAAATCTGATTTCTATAACCAAATTGTGATTTTTATAACGAAATTATGGTAGCAACCGCCAATAAAGTTACAGCCCTCCATCCACTGCTTCAAAAGTCTTCTCTAGCACATATGAGACTTCAGGTAAAATATGATGATCACCACCCCCTTGGAACCCCATAATCTGAGTCGGCGGGTTTTTTTATGACTGGTAAAATTTTTGACCGGGAAAAATATGGCGGAATCTTCCAAAACCCACCACTTTATCCCGGTTATAATAATCCCGAGTAAGGTATAACAAATAATTTGAGTTTAATAGTTTCAACACTACTATATATAGTAGTGTTGAAACTATTAAATCTAATGTCTATTCAGGGCCCTCTTCGAAGGAGTACAAGCTATCAAATTGGAGGTTGCTAATTACTACTTAGAACAAGCTAAGTCAACCATCAAGCAACACAGTATTGAATACGAGAGAGCTAAATTCGAGGAATTCCTGACAAATCATCCTAGTGGTGAGTCTCATGCCAACGATATTCATTCTTAACATACCTCAAATATTTAGCAAACCAAACCATGGCTTTTTTCTCATTAAATTTGTTGGAATATTTCAAATTTTTAGCAGACGAAACAATAGAATCTTCTGGACAGGTTTAAATATTGTGGTATGTGAAGTATGATAAAGTATGATAATCTGGTGTCTCTCTACAACTACATCTAAAATGTTCTCTTTCTCAGGACTAAACAACACAAAGGAATGGCTCAGAGACAATCTACAGGACAGTCCCCTAGCCACAATGTGCCAAGCTTACCTCACACTGCTCTCTACTACACCCCCAAAACCTGAGGTTCCTATCTCTAGCTTTTCATATTCTCTAGCTTTTCTTGTGAAATTTAATACTGTGTTCAAGAGACAACATTTATGATTATCAATAAACTTCTGTTTTTTTTGATCTGTGAAATTGTTTCGAGAAATCACCATCCCTCAATCCCTGTTTCTAACACAACATCTGTAGGGGTTGATAGTAATTTGTATGACATTGTGGTGATATAAGCTCTTACTAACAAACACTCCCTACAGACGGTGTCACTAGACGAGGGCCGGTATGCTAAACTTGGCTCTCAGGTCCGTTCCCTCCTCCTCTCCTCCCTCCTCTCCCTCAAACTGGGCTCACTCCACCCCGGATACGCCGAGGAACCCTTCCTCAACTCCCTCCACTCCACCCTCCAGATCCTAGCTCCAGAGGACCCAGCACCTTACCGAGACCTTCTCCTGCACAAAACAGTGGACCTGTGTGTCACTAAAGTTCCTGGTGTGAACAAGGAGACCCTCCAGCGTGTTGTCGAGTCCACCGTGGACGGTGTGATTCAGGAGTCCGAGGAAGATCCTGTGTTCAATCTCCTGAAGCGCCGACTTACCGGGTACATCACTGAGATGAGTTTGAACAGAAAACCTGCTCTTCCCAAAGGGTTTGAGCTGGTTAAGGAACAAGTGGTGAAATGTGGGGAAACTTACCTGAAACTTGTGGACTTCAACAGACGGGTGTACGGACCATACTACGCTAAAATCCTCAAGGAAATCAGCCCTCCAGGAAATAATTGACAAGGGAAATGAACATTTTATGCTACTCTTATTGAGACTGTTGAGTCCAGCATGCAGCATGGGTGATATTTGACAATCGCTTTCTTGGAAGCAGGCTGAATTAAGTTTGACTTTGAGCATGCATTCAATGAAATATGTTCTATGAATGGGTGCTACAATCAAACTGTAGGTGTAGATCAATCGAGAAACAATGAAACTCTGTCGTTAAATTTTATTGGGACTCGGCATCGAGTGAGCCATTTATTGGTCGACGACCCTCGAACATATTTGATAAATATGTACTCATGGATGTGAAGAATCAATGTAGTTTAATGAACGATAATTAGGGCAAATAGGGCAAATAGGGAAACTGTGGACATCGCAGAAAATCATCATCAATGTATGTAATTTAACATACATATTATGTAATTAAACGTATATGTAATTAAACCAGTAAAATAGTTTTCAAATGACAAACGGTTTTTAATGGAATCTGGAAGTTTGACGTCTCTACGCTATTCTTCTTGAACTAAAGAGTCATCTTGACAGATTTTAAAAACTGACCAAAAGCTAAAATTTAGATTTCTTTAAGTAATTTTATAATCAATAATTTATTCTAAATTTTACCTGAAATAAGTTGATTAAAGTTCAAAATTGTTTGTGTCGTGTGATTTACTTTTCTGATTAAATTGAAAATTGTTTTTGTTATGAAATATGTGGAATGTTTAATCATTATGTTTACAGCAATATGCGAATGTAAATCCTTAAAATTAAGCTAAATTTTTATCAAACTCTTGTATCACTTTATTATATTGAACAAATTAAATAGAGTTTCAGATGAATAAGACTTAAAGAATATTTCATCAGAATATCAGTTCAACCATTCAATTTAAAGTATTTAACAAAACTCAAATTTGATGACAAAAATCTGCAAAAATGAAAGTTATTATCAGTTTCCACCTCCGACTCTAGAGTTATTGTTGAGAATAGATTTCGTCAGCAGGATATAAATAACAGGGTTATACGAGGACACTAGGATGGGTAGAGATAACGATACTGTTTGCAGGATAAGTATAAGATCACTGCGACGATCAATAAATATCTCACATACCAATGATCCTATAAGAACAACACTTCCTGCATTAAGGAGTATTATTTTTATTGTGCTCTTTATTCTTTTAGCTCGTAGTTCTAAACTTCCTGGGATAGTTGGAGATCTCATTATGCTCCAAACAGTTAAAACGGATGCTATGGTTGAGAGAGAAGTCGGAATAATTGCCAATGTTTCCTCAAGGGGAATGTACAATTTATCGGTTGAGAATGGATTGATATTAAAAACTGTTTGAACGTTTATTTTCATCAATGTTTGCCTCCCTGGAGAATCGCAGATAAGCAAATAAGATAAATCGATCGCATAAAATAAGCACAAAACAACAACAAATATCTCAACCGCGGTCCTGTTGAGGATTCTCAGAGGATATGTGATTTGATACCATCTTGTGATGGACAGAACCGATGTTATGACCAGAGGACTGTAGATAAAGTACCACACCGCAGTTCCGGCAACTTTCTCTGGTATTGTAGCGGTCCTGTTGTATTTGTAGTAATCCATCTGGCAGAAATGGAGCTCGTGATCCTGATAACATTGTTCTTCTTTAGGTCTTAAGATTCCTATGGTAATAGTAATGGGAAGGAAAAGACCGGAAAAAAAATCTGTTGCTGATAGTAATATGTAAAGATCTCGAGCGATGGAGCGCTTTTTACGAAAGTTGTGTCTGAATACCAATGGGTTCAGAAGGATCGAGATCAGAGCAACCATATTGATGGTAATAACGATCCAGATGTCTGGTGATGTTAAACCACCCTCGCTTAGCAATGCCATTATATTGTTAGGTCGGAGAGCACTACACAAACAAAAGGACTATTTACAGGAAATGTGGGCCTTAGAATTAATAGCAAGGTTTTTTTTCGGATTCGTCTTCGCACATGTTACCATCCACCAGTCATTATTTGTCTAATTTTGATGGTTGCATCAGAATTCAAATCTTAGATCAAGATGCAGATGGAGGAAAAAAGTCAATAAAAGACTGATATGATGTCCATGTAATCCTTATAATTAGATTCTAGACACGTGTTACGACGGATTAGCGGCCGGAGTTGACCACGTTTCAGGATCATCAGCCAGTTTACGCCCCCAGAATGAGGACCTCCAGTTCAGGCCCTATCACACCGGCATGGCTTGAAGAGCAGGTAGATACTTGAACTTTACAACCTTGCTGTTATCAAGGATCGTGTAATTGCAATTACTTATTGATTTAATGGGGGCTGGGAAGTGAGTTGACCGCACTCAAGGATCATCAGCCTGGTAAGATCCGCGGCAGTGGGACCCCTAGTCCTGTCAAATCCTGTCACTCGACAGGGTTTAATAGATTAAGAGGCTGGCACGAAGAGCAGGCAGTTCAACTACTTTGCTCCCCCCACTGTGACCCAAACAACCGGGACTTGTTGCTTGGGCCGTTTCTTAGCCGATTATCCGAAAACGTGGTGTTTAATAAAGTTGATACATCTGTTAGTGTTACAAAGTTGACTTTAGCATTAGGTTGATACTCCAAAGTTGAAGTTGCTAAAGTCATAGTCTTTAGACATCCGGAAACTGTAAAAGTCTCGGACTCTTGTCCAGATGTCCGCATCAGTTGGTGAACGGTCATAAGTCCTTTCCCACTCCTCGGCTGGATCTTCAATGTCGATCACAACCGAATCATTGTGGTGCTTCTTGTTGGTAGTTGTCTGACAACTCACCACACAAGTGTTGTCGTTCTTCAATCTGTCCAAATCAACTAATGTTGAGTTGTTCCTCAAATATAGCTTTGATGGAAGCTCGGCGGCTTCCTTGGCTTGCTCACCTTGATTGCAACCGTATTCAGGAGGTGTGCAAACCTCATGTATCTTTGTCTGGTTCTCTCCTCAAGATACTGGAGATCCTCCATCAGCTTACCAGTATAGCTGATAGGTAAGCTGCTTTCCCAGCCAAAACAACAGAACACTGCTGTTCCTCATCCCATCGTTATAACGCCAAGTATAGCACCATAGCAATCAGAAATATGATTACAATGATTTCCATATTCATAATTCGTCGTTTATCAAAGGTAAGAATTGAGTACCTTTGCAGTCTGGTACTCTCCTCATGATACAGGAGTTCCTCCATCAGCTTGCTAGCGTAGCTGATAGGTAAGCTGCTTTGCCAGCCAAAACAACAGAACCCTGCTGTTCCTCCTCCCATCGTTATGACGATTAGAATCACCATAGCAATCAGAAATATGATTATAGTACCTTCCATCGTAACTATAGTCGTGGTTTATCAACCAAGCTTGGATTTTCATCCTTGTCCAAATCAACTTAAGTTGAGTTGCTCCTAAGTTAGAGCGTCTATTGCATTTGTAGCTCAGCACTCAGCAGCTCCAGATTGATATTCACTGTTCACGGTGTTGAAGAGGTGCATGAACAGCTCATGTACCGTTGCCTGGTTGTTTGTCGTGCATTAGACTGCTGAAAAAGATTGGAGGCTAGATAGTAGCTCCTAGTCCCAATCAAAATCAGCAGAATACTGCCGTCCATGCTCTTATAGCTCTTCAGTTAGTCCGGTCTTCTGTTTTATTGCATAATAGTATTTGGGATTCGATCACAATTTTTAAAAGATTAAATTCCGGACATGTGACGAGAAGCAACACGCTCAACTAAGAAGTGAGTCAAACTATGCATTCAGGAAAGGTTAATACATTTTTTACTCCTTTATCAAAACATATTCAATATTGTATATTTACCGAGCACGACTATATAGCTACAATCATCATTAATCGGACAACTTCACTTTCATTTACCTGATCTTCGACAAGGATCAAATTATTGTGGGCACAAGGTATTTCAACATTTTCTTGTAATCAAGCTTACTAGACTAGCTGTCTGAAAAATGAAACGTAACTATAGTATTGGCATGGCACGGGGTTTGCACGCGTATTATATTTAACGTTGCAGTCCGCAAGCGACATAAAAGTCTAGCAGGTGCAGTTAGCAGTAATTACGGCATGAATTATGACCAGGAATTGCATTACGGGTGTGTGCCGACGGCTAATGTTATGTGTAGGGATGAACGAATAAATTCTATTATTTAGAATCAGTAGTTACGAAATAAAATGGCCGGGGATGCAGCATGGCTAAAAAGAAAATCGCAAAATAAGAGCTTTGCGCGTGCGCATTTATACCATACTGAGCGCTGAAAAAGTACGATATGCGTTCCTTAAAAGTTTCGCGTGTTCCATCAAATCATTTCAGAAACTAAAATACCATGTGATCTCGACGTATCGGTTACATCACGTTATGCTACAATTGTTATTTGTTAATGTGGCTCACTTAGCTCTTGACGTTTCAAGAATTTAGTACAACATCACGCTATTCTGAACTTGAATAGTCTGAGAATGCAGTCATTTGAGTGGATTCATCGGGTGTCTGCGAAATTAACTTTCATAATTTGCACTTCAAATGTCTGAATAGATCTGAACGAGAAAGTACCCCTCCACTGAAATTTTAATTCTCCTTCACTCATCATTCAGTGCTCTTTCACAAAACATTCACGGTCCAGCGTAATTTGAAAAGTGGCTGTATGTTGGAAAGGGTTTGTCTCATTCAGGTTGGGCGCGGGCTTGGTAAATAATCATGAATTCTCACCTGTCTGAGGAACAAATTGAAAATTGAAAATTACCATATCACATGAAAATAAAAAGCCGTTTCTTTGATGATAAAATCTACTCGAATGGTATGAGAATACAACACATCGCGATAGAAAAAGCTCCATTTTTATCTACTGTCAAAATCTTAGTTAACTTTAAATAAGGCTATCGCTCATCTAAGCGTAATATAATTTAACAAACTCATAGAATTAATTTAGCTCCAGGTATGAAAATTGAAAGGTGTATGAACAGATATTTTATAAAACTTATTAAAATTAATGCTACCAGTTACCACTATCATACGTATTTACTCCTGCCGATCGAAAAAGATTATTTGATTACAAACTAAAAACTAATATAACTCGCTATTTAAGCTACAATTATCGAGCTTAACATTCCCATTGCCAAATTATACAAATCATCTGGTCATCACTGCAACGGTAAATTTTTCAATCATTGACTATCTTGTATCACTTTATGACGACATACTCACATAACACTCTTCGAAATTTCTGGCAGATATCCCCGATTTTCCGGCTCCAGAATTCTAAGAGGTTTTTTGACGCTCAGTAATCACCGACGCGATTCAGTGATCCCTTGTCCAATCATCTAAATCGGGCAATGCAACCGTAATTCCCAAATTACGTCCTCTAAAATTCCGTGATCGTAGCACGGTAAATAAGAAAATATTCAACGGACGACGATTCGATCCGTTTATCTGACATAAACTTGCATGCTTAGTACCATGCATAGGTGCTTGACTTAGATACTATCAAAACAACGTGATATCACGTGATAACAAGACAACAAACATTCTTCTGATTACCCGTGTTTAATTGTAACAAATAAAAACCGTTGTGAGGGTGAAGTATGTGAAGTATTTAATTTAAAATACCATGCACCTCACAAATACAGAATATCAAAACAAAGCTTATAAGAGAGCTGCACATCTTTTGAAAGAGAAGGGCCGTTAAAAACACAAAATCACAAAAAAAAACACATCCAAAATATGTAAGATTTCTCCTCAAAACAGGCAAACATTCTTTCACAGTTTTCTGATTTAGGTAAGGCTATATTAAATCACCTGCTCTCAGGGGAGGTAATGATATAATTACCCAATGTAATAATCACCACAAGATCTGAAAATCTACAACTTTCTGTGTTGATGGGAGTAACTGACTACTCTACTGTCTTAAAGTGTCCACACGTGCAACACAACGCACTTATCTACCTCATAGACAAGAGCGCCGTGCCGCACGTGCGCTCGACTCGAAACAGATTGCATCCTGTTCGGACGCACATGAAGCACCGTGTCACCCTCACGACGTTGACACCGAACTGTGGGCGCTGCTTGACGGTTCTCCTTGAGTCGTCGTCGTCGTCGACGACGTCGCGGCAACCAACGACGTGTACTGATCGTAACAACCATCGCATACTCGCACCGGGCTCTTTGTCTTTGTGAAGTTCAGGACGGCGGACTTTGCCGTGCAACTCTGGCAAAATATCTGAAATGTTTAACGAGTCATTAACTACAAATAGGATTACTGATTAGGTAGGTTTCTATATATAGCCCCACAATGAATATAATATGTATCTGAATATAATGGGTTATTGACGTCTGCTGCCACGTTGGAATTTAGCTAAAAGGATATGTTGATTAGCGCGGGGATACCCTACCCCCAATATTACACCCCTTAATTGTGGGTTTGTGTGAGAGACAGAGGCGCTCGATCAGGGCACATATTGACACAGCTCAACTTCCATTACGATATGATAATGATAAAACAGAAGAATTTGGCGCATAACACGTAATCTAATTATTGGTGGGACGAGGGTTGGGAAGAAAACTCCCGAGTTCCAAGGCAGATAGGAGAAGAACCGGAGTTAGTTCCGGCTAAAGATAAGCTCGCGGAGCTTGCCAGCTTATCTGGTTCATATCATGTTCAACGGTACTAATAACACCATACAGTCAACATGTGTCAAGTTCCGTTTTTAGAACCCTGTTCTATCTCTCTCTCTCTCTCTCTGTCTTGCAAGAAAACTCGACATATATGTTTTAAACAGGTGTCAATTGTTACGCATAGTCCTGGGAATTACAGTAATACAGCTTCAAACTAACGTGACTTACGGCATGTTTAAATGCAAATTATACAAGCCATGGCCATTTCTCAGACATATCATGCATTAAATTAAGGGAATTTATCACAACTTGTCGGAGCACATTATTGAGAGTAACCGTCAAACAAATCCTCACATTAAGTTTAATTATGGAGGCAGAAATAGCGGGAAAATCTGGGTTTGTAACCTGGTTACAATAAAGATACCGCTTAAAGTTAACCTACTTAGCTAACTTAGTTATGTCTGAAAGTTTATGTCTGAAAGTTAAGCGGTATACAAATAATCTACGTATCTATTTGTTTATTCTGTCATGACATTATATGGTGCTGGGTGCAGATCGATTTCATCTACAAAAACACAAATTTTCCCGCTCTCTTGTTCTCCATTTTACCGGAAAGAGCCATCAGTGAGACACCGACACTATATTGGTAGTATTGTGTATCGTATTATGCGAACTATGCACCAGTGGACTTTGCATTATCGGGTGATTTTCTGCGGTCCCTTATTTACTGTGCACTGACAACCAAAAAGGGTCGGCCGTGAGGTGGCTTTGAGTACTAGAATGTTACCAAAAGAATTATGAAGATGATGTGATCCAATGAAACATATCTGACTGGAGCCTTTTCCTATATTTTTATATCTTGATAAGGACATTTGCTGACTTTTATGTTTTTAGTGCTAACGTTTGTGTAATTCCAAGAAATTCTGTTTAACCTTCAAATTCGCAGCAGAGATACAATTCAGTGCTTTGTGTACCAAACAAGGCATGGAGAACACGGATACAAAGGCAGATAGAACCCAGACAGTTTAGGCCATGTCTAGCAGTCAAATAGTGGAGCACTGCTGAGCACAAAACAATAAAATCTTATTAACTTAATTAACTTCTCATTAACTTAATTAGGCATCTCTCTGCAGATGCTGTAGAGCTGTGGAGGACATATAAAGGGATTTTCAACTTTACAAAGTTGAAACTTGTCAATACCGCAACTTCTCTTTCCCAAAGCCTTGTGACATGTCGCTACACCGTTAATTAGGAATAATTATCAGCTCCAAACAGTAATGTCAACAGCAAGCCCTTGACATGGGAGAATTTACCTGTATTCTGAGAAAGGTATGATTCAGGTAGTGTGGACAAGAGGGGGAATGACGTGAGAAAATAACACGTTGTGAGGGTGAACGTGACGTCACAATTAGCACTACGACTAATTTCAACACTAACATATCACCACATTCATGATGTGCAAATAGAGGGCGCGATGAAAAGCAAATTTTATGGGTTATGTAACTGTTATCTATTCGTTTGAGTCAAAATCACTCACCACATACAGAAAAAAGATCATTATTCCAAACATGACAATGGGCCAAACTGTACTATTCATGACAGTTGACACACGTGATCAATTCTACGCATGGTTGGGGAGATGATTTCATTTTTTTCCTTTTTTTCTTACTTATAACGTCAATCGGTATCGGGGTACGGAGGTTGCACCAAATTTTTCACGTAAGGCTCTATTTTTGGCCCATATCTTCAATATATTATAGCTAGTATCCTTGTTGCTTACGTCTACTTTACACCTATACTACGCTCTCCAACAGTGGACAGAGAGAAAAACGATCACTGTAACAGCAATTAATAAAAACTCTCGATAGATAGTCATCCTAACACGGATGCGAGGGAGGTCAACAAGCACAAGTTTTAAGATATAGCTTGTCCGGCGCATGTTTTAAATTCCACGTACAAAAGTGTGCCGTTTACACACAGCATTTTGTGAATAGCATTGAATTAACTCCTTTAATATTTTGAATACTTGAATAATATTCATTTTGTGGACCAATTTAGACCCGACAGGTGGCTTTAAATCATCGGATAAAATAGATTAAATCTAACATTTACATTTGTATTTGTTACTGGAGATAATTCTAGCTGCTCAGCTGGTACCATAGCCATGAAAAGAAGCTTGAATCTATCGATCTTACCATACAACCAGGTAAAATCCATTCAAGTCGGAATCAGCTGCAAATATTCGTAAAATGGAACAGCTGAAAATTATCAGAGAGCAACTTTATCATATATTACAGTTATATACAATTTTAAATAGCTCATGACTCATCCATTACATCAGATTACTGTGCTACTTTACTCAAGATTTGGCGCTGTAATTATTAAGGATAAAATACCCGGAGATTAATGCGGCACTTTAACCATTTCTTTTTAAAAAAGAGGGAGTGCCCCGGTATCCGGATGTAGAAACAGTAGCCCACATCATCACTGTGTGTTCTTTATCATTATGGTGATGGTGAATGGTGATGGTGATACATGGTGATATATGGTGACTATCAACTCCCACACACTCACACATATTCCAAGATAATATCCGGAAAGTGGCGGGATATTTTAATGGCATCGCAGAGATCATGAAGACGATGATTTATTCCTGGTACTAAAATTCCTTCACACTTGTCAAAAATGCTGAGTGACAAAGAGGTAACACAGTTTTAGTCCCAGTCTGTGCTAGGTTCAGATTTGGTTAGGTGAACATGACCCGAACTTGATAATACTAATGTAATCAGAAGTAAGCCTGAATTGGGAATGGAAATAGGATGACATGTTGAGAACGTGCTCTGTTTAGAGAGAGGTGTTTAGAAAGTGGTGGTGAGATTGGGGCGGTGGGTCTAATATTGCATGAACGCAACGTCTGTTGGCCTGGGCAGTTCCTTCGGAACTTCCTTTTTGACCGCTGATTTAAGTCTGATTCATTAATTAGTATTGTATCAAAAATGATTAAATATCTTAATACTGATATTGGTAGCTGGGCAACGGCTCTTTGATGACCATCAACTGGTCCACCAGAGACAGATTTAGACAACGTCCGTCGGCCGGACCTCACTCCCAACCTGACCTGTTCCTGTCACTAAACCAACATTGTATTAAATTACCATCCGCTGAACTCCAGATCTGTGTTAACGACATAAAATCACGCAATTTCACGTGCATGTTCACCACCCCCAACTGTAAAGTGTGAACATTAATGTCAACAAAGGTTTCCTCTCCCTCCCTCCCTGATAAGACGAGTGCAGGGCAGCTATGAACACGGCACTATACCAGGATATACCAAGATAAGAGCATCCCTTCCTTTCTTCTGGCATCTCCAGATAACCCAGTTCCTCCTTCCTTCCCTGCTCCTGTCAAACTCCGCCAGTTCTGGAGATAAGCACGAGGAGACGGGTGACAGACAAGGTGTACGCTACAACATGCCCTCTTCACACAGTGCTACCTAATAACTCAGTCTAAATCTCTGCAGGGACAAAGCCTCCTCCTCGATAGCGTGCAGAGGGGGGAGTGTATCACGCACTGCAGCAACTCGACTGTTATTATGCCTATTTTAGAGATGTCTGTGTTATCGATTCATGTCATATTATCTAAAAGTTAACTAAATATTATAGGGCCGGTGCACCTGATAGCCAGGCCTAGGCTGCAAAGGTTATTACAATTCACTTATCTAGACTTTTGAGGTCGAACCTTTGCTTCCTTACCTCCAAAGTAAAGAAAAATTCCCGATTATGTCGTTCCCTACACCGAGTCATTGTACCACGTACCACTATAAAATTTGATAAGATCAGGTAGAATAAGTATCACGTGACAAGTGATCACGTGACATTGCACGTGCTGCGCGGCTTCATCACATGACAAGTTAGTCACGTGGTACAAGGTACAGTTACAGAGGAAGTTGAAGAGGGAGAGAGAGAGAAAGAGGGATAAGAGCTCCCGAGTTGGTGACAGACCGACCCCGGTCCTTGATGACAAATGATACGAGTATAGCTGGTCAGGTCAGAATAGCTGGACAGAAGGTCAGATAGCAACACATGCACTGACAGATTCTAGATACGGAGATAAGGGGGGTCTATCTATAGCCTTATAGCTGCACACACGCTGCAACGTGGTATCCAATTATGAGTTAATTGTGGCGCTATTGTGATGATGTAATATAATGATAGTGTGACTTGCATATTGTAACGAAATAGAGTCACGGTCATTGTGAATTTTCTTTCGCAATAATATTGTACTAGAATAAAATTTCGTTTTATAGGCGGAAGATTTGAAAACTTGGCAACAAAGATTGGGTAAAATATAATGGAAACAAGATTTAAACTCAGTTACATAGTTAACTTTTAGAGGAAATATGTTTGGAAAAAAGACAAATAAACAAGTAAAGACAAGTACCTGGCCACAGTATCTGCAGTGGTGTTTCCTCTTCAGTAAAGTAAAGGTGTCGTCGCAACTGCTGCACCGAGAAGCTTCGCTGTCAGGAACCCAGGTGGGCGGTTCTGGAGGAGTGAAGTGATTAGATAATTTGATAAGTTAATAACGTGTTTTAATTAAACGCTAATTATATGATAAGCTAATTTTATGTAAATGACATGTTGATGAATGATGACATGTTAATTAAAGTGAACCACAAAATTGTCGAAGAGTTACAGATTTAAACTGATCAGTGTGCAGTCAAAAATTAAATTATAAGTTGCAAGATAATTGCAATTAAGTTTCACGAACTCAGTCAGGGTCAAATCCGCCGGATCTTTCAAAGATACAACAATTAAAAGGAATGTGCGCAGACAAAAATTTAATTATATCTTACAAGATAATTGCAATTAAGTTTCATGAACTCAGTCGGGGTCAAATCCGCCGGATCTTTGAAAGATACAGCGATTAAAAGCTATTGTTATAAATAAAAAATAATCCAAAGTTCTGCTCATCAAATTACCCAATTCCCGTACCCTAAACTATGTAAATATTGATCTGACATAATTTCCATTTTAACCACAGAGCACACCTAGAAACTAATTTCTGTCTTGAAAATAAGCGACCGACAAAGAAATGCCACACCCCCATAACTTGACTCGCGCTTCTCACATAGCTACTATTTTATGTACAAACTAAAACAGATGTTTGGTAAAACAGGTGTTGGATAGATAAATTCCCAAGAAGTACGTATGAACTGTGAAGGTTCAGTGTCGGACCAGTTTTTAACAACAGTAGGGTGGTAACTCCAGCCACTGTCTATATCAGACCTTAAAGTAATTTATTTGTTTGTTAAACTGATGCACTTTGCAGCTTCTAGGTGCCCGATAGAGTTATCACGTACTAATGTACGCACCAATTTAGTATATATACGTACTATTACTAATGTACATACTAAACTCGGCCTCGCCTCGTACCACCCCATCACTACAAGACGTACACACTACTACCAGTTGTACAACTACACACACCACATTGGGCGCCAGCCACACAGATCCTAACTCAATTAATTACCCAATTAGCAAATCACCCCACATTACTACACCACCGTACTGGATAGTACAGAGCAGGGAGTTAAAGCCGGTTATGTCTGGCTTTACTCCGTGAGTGGTACCGGGAGAAAGAGAAATAATTGAGATTAGCACGGCGTACCTGCACTTCGGTCTGAGCCCTTTTGTTGATATTAAGCTGAACATTGTCCAGTTAATAGGGTAACAAAGAGATCTCCACTTCATGGACTGCGGAGCACCGGATCCAGCGACTTCATCTCCAGTGGCAATTCGCAGAATATCCACTTTTTTGATTTTTCCAATTTCCGACCATGAGATCACATAATGGGTCACGTATCAAGTTTGCATTATGTTGCAAAGAAAGGAGCGCTAGAACTAGTTAACGTCTAATATGGGCTGATCATTCCTAGATCTGATTTGAGAGGACCTTTTACACCTTCTTAGTTGGCATTGTTCCAAGCTTCATCTTGCAACAGTATCTCATTATTACTTTTTACTTAATATCCTCAGACCAAATAGAAATGATTATATTTACAAGTTGTACGCAAGGTTTAAAATGTGCACACTTGTGGTTTACCAGTGCAAGATAATCAGAACCATAATTGATGGCCGGTAATGTGGCAGCTGTGCCACATTAAGTACGCTTCTCTCTAGGAAGAGAGAGAGAGAGAGAGAGAGAGAGAGAGAAAGAGAGTGTGAGAGAGAGAGAGAGAGAGAGAGAGAGAGAGAGAGAGAGAGAGAGAGAGAGAGAGAGAGAGAGAGAGAGAGAGAGAGAGAGAGAGAGAGAGAGAGAGAGAGAGAGAGAGAGAGAGAGAGAGAGAGAGAGAGAGAGAGAGAGAGAGAGAGAGAGAGAGAGAGAGAGAGAGAGAGAGAGAGAGACGTGACATTGAAATATTTGTACCGAGACCCGAGTTAATCAATTAAATTACACAGAATACAGGTTGCTAGATCTCCCTGGCCGGGTCCTCCGGGTAATGTCATTACCAGGAGGCAGACAACCCAACTCTAAATTTCACCTCCTGTCACCCACCGAGCCCACAACAGATTTAAATTTTCAGATTGTCGACATTCACCATTTCAGGTATACTGTCAGTTGGCCAGAGGACCGAAAATACAGTGGCAGGATTACAGGAGTGTCACAAAATTTAATCAGAATTGACGTTTTCGTGAGACTGTAAGATTAGTCTGGTGTGGGAATGATGTAGGTGCAATGGTTTTTGGTATGAAGAGAACAAGAATCTCTGAATATATACAACGGATATATAACGGAGTAAATACTGCATACAAAAATAATATCCCCGTATCCGCAACATAAATGTTACAACTAAATATAGAGTCACCATAATATCCATAAAATACTTTCGAGAAAATCACCGTCGATCGGCAATCCACAGTGAGGCGACAGAATTTTCGATCATTTGAAAATAGAGCATTTCCTTAATTTTGCGACCATTATTAGTGAGAGCTACCAAATTGTCGATTAGCCCGGAATATTTGAATCAATAATCGGTGCTTATTAATCCAAAATAACGGGTCAAATTTCACAATTCCGTCAAACGCGAAGAGCACATCCCGTGAACTCATGTGAAACGGAAAAAGTTGGTTATCAAGCTCAACAGCGCCAAAAATACACGGCTAGTACCGGCAACCCAGCCCTTAAATCTTAATTTCATCACGGGAGTTCATGACTGTTTCTTAAAATTTCTGGAAACGGTTTTATCATCAAAATGGAATCTTTGAGAACACTACCGGGTGATATATTTTTGAGGGGAGGTCTGACATAACTGTCTAGCGCAGATAAGACCAGTGGTTACTGGCTAGATTTGAGGTTTTAACCCTCCGTGACTCTACGTTACACGGCTGGCAAGCCTTCAAACCAAACAGTGTTTACCACAACTACAGACTACTTGATTTATCACTTCCCCTGAACACATCGTGGCAGTAGTATTACACTTCAGGGGAATTACCGGATCAAAGAAGAGCCCGACAAAAAGCGGCGTCAGTCACCCCCGCCCCCCGGCCTGGTGTAACAGAACAAAGTGAGCTTACACACACACACACTGATTCCATAATAACACTACTTTCTACACGCACTGTATGTGGAAGAGATCATATCTTGTTGCACACTGATTGACATTGGGGGCTAAGGATGAGTGAGCGTTTTGTTTGGTTCAGCAACTGGTACTGACTACCGGTCTGCTGAGGCTGAGTTTATTGAGCACTCGGGCCTGTCGTGATATCGTGGATCAGTTTAATACCGCTGTTATAGTGCTGTAGCACTTTGCAGATTGGTAGTATCTAGCTCGATTTGGAATTATGATTGGAAAATTTAGAATCTTTGATTAATGATAGAAATCACGATTAGCAGATCATGATGAGTAATTTGAAACGACGTATGGTGAGTGGTGACAATTTCGTGTCACTGAAATGATAATTCCAGCCTCTCTCAAAAATTCAGTCTAGAATGAAAAAGCCCACCACATTCGAGAACATGACAGAACATAATGTTATCATGCAGACGTAAATCCTAGAAGGAAAAACGGCTAAAGTTCAGAAAATTCTATCATAATTTAACACTTTATTCAGACGACAGAGGATAGATGCCTACATACCATACCACTTTGTGAATACCATACCACTCTCTTACAATGGCGAGATCACAACAACACCGGTCACAACAGCTTAACACCAACTTTTGAACTGTCTAGAAACTGATAGAAATAGACAAATTGTCCAAACAGACAGACAGACGGCTGTCCAAACAGACAGACAGACGGCTGTACAAACAGACAGACAGATGCCCAAACAGTAAACACGGCTATAAAAGCAGCTGCCTTTGACACAAACATGCTACAATAACAACGTACACTCGTCTTACTTTTCTAGAAGGTCTGTCTCATAATATTATATATATCAATATCATAGTATTCAAGTGAATTCTTCTTTTTTTAGTACATTATATTTACTGTCTTTGATGTACAGAAGCATTTATATAATACAAGTGGTTAAACATAAACATTACAACTTTAAAGAATTTAGGCTATTGACAGCGAAACATCTTAAATTGTATATAATTTGCAGCTGCTATGAAAGTATTGCAACGATTCGTTCCTGTCAACACTTAAACCATGAAATATTTTGAGAAGAGTACGTCAGACAAACAGAACTCTGAGTTCCGACAAGAATCCCAAAAACTGGACAGTTTCCTGGTTCTATACTACATAATATAATGCGCATATAATAGTTATAGTCTGTGCTCATGACTTTATCATGACTCGGTTTACAACTACCAAGTTGCCGAAAAATGTAGAAAGTTCTTTCACGTGACGTGAAATCGGTAATAATAAGGATGGGGTTTGAGTTTGTTTTCACTGTTTTGGTAGCGATTAAAACGGACACCTAGCAAAATCGATCGAGCAATTCAGAATTCTATAATTTGATTGATGATACTTTAGCTGATTGGTTAATCGATGTCACCTGTCAACCAAGCTTACAACATTCCCTACGATTACCCATTTCTATGGAGAGGGGTAAAGGTGAGATTCAAAGTGGGAGTTAAATCGACTTATATTTTTATAACCTCAAATTTGACAAAAAAAAAGCTTTGATAATCGTGTTTATACCAAATCGGACAATTGTGTGATCAGTCTAACCGTTTTATACGTAGATCTACATTATAAAAATTAACTCATTATCAATGTACTTGCGGGTATCATGTCATACTGATCAAAGCAATATCAGCTCCCAGTTCTCAGCCTATACTTTATAATCAATTAACTAATTACCTAATTACATAATCAGATAATCACCCTCTCCCTCCTTAAATTATCCAAGGCAGCATTAACAAAACCCGCCATGACCTACCCAATATTTTCCTGGTGATAATGATCACAGTGGATTGTGTGCTGACAACCCTGCTAATGGTAAGCTCATTTCAAGCAGGATAAATCACAATTTTACTTTTAGACGCATATTTTACATGAGTTGGCGCGGTGGCGGCTGATTTGTAAATTGCTAAATCGTGTCCTGGGAAAAGTGGTCGGATGGAGGGAGAAAACAGGCCGGTGGTTGGACAGCGGTCATTCTTCTGGTATGTACATAGTTAATAAGGGAGAAATTGCTTCATAATCTTTTAAGAGGAAAAGGAAGATTCAGACGTTTTGCCGGTCACTAAATGGGTTTAGAGCATGACTAAAGGAGATTCCCCCAGATTACTCCTTGGAAGTATAACTGAGCTCTCTTTGTCGCTTTGACCACACTTCTCCAAACATTCCTTAAATACAGGTGCTCCTTATTTCACCAGCTGATTCAGTACACGTGCACTGTTCCGATTATACTTACACTCGGTACTAAGGAGATAATGCACAGATGAGTGTGTTGTAATTTGTAAGATAGGCCCATTACACACGCAAACCACCAATTAACAGTTTATAATTATTTAATATTTACCGTAGTGCATCACACAAATTGGCCGCCCCAATATAGGAAACATTGACTAACATGGGCCAAGTCCCGCAAGGTCCTGGGTACGTCATCAAATTGAAACTAGCTCTGAATTTACCAGCGGACATTGTAAATTTTGTAATGTTATTTTAATCTTAATTCTAATACATGATCACAGTAATGCTTGCTATTTTACAGAAATAACAATTATGAGCTCATATTTAAGAGTATAATACGTTAAGAAACGGGTATAGTTTCTTATATTAGCCAATATTTGTGAGAGTTAGTGATGTTAAATGGTCTTTTTATAACATCCGGATTGAGCCAAGTTTCTTTAATGTAAATGATTTCAGTGCAAATTTGTCAGCTCTAAGTGTTAAAAGAGGTGCCAAACAGTAGTCAACCAAATTACGTGATGTTGAGATGACGTCGACTAATAAATAACATCTGAGCACGTTGCCAAAATCACAGACACGATATCTTGCTTAGAAATCTGTGACCTACGGGCCTACCTCTTCATAAAGTGTCTACAATAACATGAACTCGCAATAATTTGCGCTATTTTGCAGTATTTGGCCGGAAATGTATAGTGTAAGTTCAGTGCATTATCTTATACACACATACAAATGAAAACATTAAAACTGTTAACTGAAATATTGATATCGTTATTCGTTAAGTGATTTAACCGAATGTGATTCACACTTTGTTTTACATTCGTTTGTTACATATTAATAATATCGTGAAATTTCATGAACTTCTCCAAGACTCATCATATTTAAAGGCAAATAGATCATAATCTTGACGATAATCATGCCAAATAAAAGCTAAAATCAGCTCCTGGTGGTGTTTGTAATCACAAAATTGCCCGATTTATATAATTATACCAGAAATTTGCATCCATGATTTTTTAATTAAAGGCTCTCATATAATTTTATTCGAGCGCCAGTAGATTGTTTAAGGTTGAAAAAGAGACAATATTTATAAGTTTGTGAAGCCCACACAAATTTCAAATTTTTAACAGTTTTAGTAGGTGCGAAATTCTTTACTATGATAGACACACTTTGAAGTATAATCATTGTAATGTGGTCATTATGCAGTAAAGTTTCGATGCAAAGTTTACATACCTTACATTATCAGACACACAGATCTACTAAATAAAGAACCCGCTACACTGTATAGTGCAAAACAACGTGATTCTACTCAAACTTCCTACAGTAAATGTTTTTCCTAACAGAGATCATTCTAGTACTTGGATAAAGGCCCTAATATACAATGCGAACGGTATATATATTCCATAAACCCCGGCCCCAGTATAAAACCTGTGAAACCCCTGCCCCCAATATAAAACCCTGTGGAACCCCGGCCCCAGTATAAAACCCTGCGGAAACCCGAACAACCACCCACCTTGTCTGATCTGAGGAATATTGCCATCCTCACCACAACTATCCGGTCCGAGCACGTGGTGTCGGGACTCTGCTGTGATTTCCTCAGAAGTGCTGGGCTCGATACATGTACTCGTTATCTGTCTGATCTCGTCTGTTTTAGCTACCTGGAGAGATGAGGATATTGTTATTAGTTTTAACATGGTGATTGGTGAATTGCTACAGTTAATTTAACAAGTTATTTATTTTACTGAAACTTATTGTTAACAGCCACTGATTACCTTCATGATTGGCATTTTATTTATCCAGTCTGAATGGGGCAAGATGTTTGCCCTCGATTGTCTACAGTGAATATGATGGTACACATTTTTGTTGTTGACATTTCTAGAAATAACATTGACGTTTTGCTACAGCTGTTACGTTATTACTGCGAGTATTTTACGTCAATTGATGCTGATACTCTCCTAAAATCACCGATGGAATGATGGTTGTATTAGTTGCCAAATCTCTGTGCTCGATGTGAGCGAGCACATTACATTTTGTTTGCGAATGAGGCAACCAATGAGACAGGCAAAACTGTTTTTAACCTCAAAAACTCATAAGCACGTAATCAGTAATATTTGCGGTTAAAACGTTTATACCCAGACAACGATGTGACAACATCCAACCGCCAATTATAACTTTACAGATTATTCTAAAGTACTAATTCACAGCATATCATGATCAAGAAAAACGTGAGGAATAATTCCATTAAATACCATGATGACGTCTTCAGAAAGTTCGAAAGGCTGGTTCATCTTGAAGGTGTGATGGAGCATCTGTCTCAAATCTTTGGCGTGGTTTGTTATCATCTGTAAAGGAATTTGGTTTTATCAAATCATTGAAAACATCATGTCATGTTCAAGGGAGAGGAGGTTCTGAGGTCTAGGTAATCAAGTTAAACCGTGATAATATCACTTAAATAAACTAGAGGAGGAAATTAAGGGGGGCCATCGGCACCAAACCGTTTTGCTAGTCATTAGTCTTGCGACAGAAATCAGTTTTAAAGATAAGTGGCGGAAGATTTGGTATTAGACTTGTGTCGTCACATTTCAAACGGGAAATTCGTCGGTCTGTAAACTGGTGTACCTGATCTGCAATGCTGCTGACTGAAAGGTAAAGACACTGGAGGACGTCGCGTCTTTGGGAAGGGGTCTGGGTATCTGTTTCTGTTTCAATGTCCTCCTCTGTTTCAATATCTGTTTCTGTTTCATTATCTGTTTCTGTTTCTGTTTGAAGGGGGTCGAGAGAGGAAGCAAGGCACTGTTTAAGGACGGTCACCTCCTCTGGAGTAAGGTTACTTAGGGAATGTCTGAAAATAGGACGTTCGTTATTCGGCAGAACTGATATTTGGGATTTTAAATAAATTGATACACAAATTAGCCTTTGATGGCTCTTAGGGCTCGAATTCCTTATAAAAGTAAGGCTCAAAGGTTAAACATTTAATTATTCATTCCTGGATATTATTTAATGCAGCAAGAGAAATCTTTCCATAGACTAGAACTAAACTCACTTGATTTCAATGAGGCTAGTAACATGAGGCCTGAAGTAAACAGGAAGACAACTTGCATCTTTGTTCAAGTCCAATAAACCGTCCTCTTGTTCGAGACCGCTGAAAAAGGGCGTGTCAGGGCGTACGTATTGAGAAACATAGAAGATATAGACCTAGCGAGAGATAAGTGGTTTGTTTCGGATGAAACATGCATTATTATCGTTTCCTCTCAGATTACCATTTCCACATAGATTGTGTACGGATGCTTCCATGTTTCTAATCGCTTTGGTTTCTAAGCGCTTTGAAATATATTTGAAATATAGCTCTCACTTGCGTGAGATTTCCGAAACTCAAAGAAAGAGCTTTCAGGACTCATGATAGACGGCCTCGTACACTAGCTAATGTTATAATGTTAATTCAGATTACAGGCCTGGAAACATGATTAGTGTTACAATTTACAAAGAGATGTGACAGAAAGATCCGGTATTTGATGAGAAGAGATGCCGGGTTGGACAGGTCATTTACCGCACTAACCCTGCAGTTAGCGATACCAGTTAACATGATGCACATTATTGTATTACTGCTAATGCTATTTAGAGGAGGATAAAGCCAGCTCGCTTAATCCAATGGAGACAAAGATCAGTTCTTTTGAGCTTACACTGTGCTTTGTAGAGATCACGATTATAACAGGACGACAATGAACACTCTGTTACGGAGACACCCTCATTGTTCAAATTATGCGTACACTCTGTTCTACCCAATGTTTTGTTATGAATAGAGCCCTGACCATGCACGTGCCACGGCAATCCAGGAGCTGAGAGATCAGGTCGCCTCACAATCTGTGAGTTTAAAAGTTCAATTCGGAGTAGAGAGGGATACTGAGACTTGTTGCTCGGAAGTAGTGTTGGTGGTCCGAATATCAAAGGTTTTATAGACGACATTACATTGTACTATCTAGACGGGCACTGTAGTTAAATAAAGATTTACTTAATGTGTTAAAGAATAGGAGACGGCGTTGTTGATTTATTAGTTATATGTTAAGTTGTTTAGACCTTTAGTTTATAGACGGACGCGCTCCTCAGATCAGTTTCTTCAACGGATAATAAGAACAAATTAGGAAGGAACTTTACGTTTAGTCTAGATGGGTTGATTAGACAATAATTACCACAGTATAGAAAGACGGGGAATAGCCAACATTAGCACCGGATCGTAGGAGCTCATCTGCTCTTCGGTGATCACCCTTTCTTTTAACGCCCTGAGATCACGTATAGATTAGGAGACAGTTGCTGACATAACCGGGAAATGTTCAAAGGTTATCAATCTGACAATATGAAAGGTAATCAGTCAGCGTGGTACATAACTACTTCCAGCACTTTCTGTCGACTTTGGTTCAAGGAATTTAATCAATTTATCAATATCTCCTTTTATACCATGGAAATTGATAACGGTAGATATTTTGTGCGGTGAGCAAACGTTTTTCGGGGAATTTATGGCGGATTGGGGTTTCATAAAAGCCTTGATAATGACGTAGAGGTAAAATTTGGGTTTAGATGTAGGCTCGGCGTCTTTGCAGACCTGTCGACTTTACCATTTGCCAAAAAGATTCTGGGGGGATTTAACCAGTTTCAGGTAATAAATCGAGTGAAATAGGGAGCAGCATTATATAAATATCCAACACATTGCCGAATTTATTGTCATTTGAAACAGTTTCACTGAACCGTTTTGACGCGAGAAAATTTACCGGAGTAAGGAAATTGCGCGAAACAATATGGCACTCTGGTTAGGGAAATGTCATATCCATCTTGAGATAGCATGTATAATAGTTCACGGAGTTTTTGATATTTATTACAACTTACTCGGCGGTTGTTTCGGAGAAGAGAATGGTAGTTATGTGCTGCTGATAAAGCTCCTCCGTACTCTTTACTGGACACATTCTTGACACGTAACTGAAATAAAGACACAGTTAGGGACACGAACATTGCAATGAAATAGAGACACACTCAACCACACTCGCACAGTCGCACTCGCTCACACTCGCATTCGATCACACATCGGATCAGATCACTCTTGGCAAGAAGATCATATCACTTGGACTCTCGTTCATAGTCTGACATTGTGAGTACTATATCTCCGTAAAAAATGAATTGAAATGATGTGAAAAATTTTGCAACGTATTTTAAATACTTATGGCAGTTGTAAAAATAGAATGCAATGGGATGCCTTTTGAAGTGAAAAATGCACCCATTATATTATACTGAATTGCTTTATCTTTCCCAAAAAGCACGATAGATCAAGCAGTTTTTGACATGGCACCTCAAAGGTCTGAATCTAAACGATTCCTCGTTTTATGTAAGTGGTAAAAGCCGACATAAAGCACAAAACTTTAATCGTGTAAAATGGATGTGTATTGTACGGAGATATAGTGTTGGTCCTCACGTGTATCCCAAACAGAAGGCTCTAATTGTCGACTGTCACGTGATCAAAACTCTAAAATAGGTCGGAAAACTCCAAAGTGTGAAGTTTGAACGGTCATTCTCGGATCACATGACAGATCCAACAATTGGAGCCACTTGTTCTGGGTACATGCCACAAACTGACACACTATCAGTTTATTCGAACGTGTTTACTGCGAGGATGCCGTTCGTCTTGTTGAGGAGGGAGGCGATGAGGCTGATTCTCCGGCACGGTGTGAATCGAGAAGGTTCTGGAAAACATGGTGACAAGAATTGCCTACTTGTTTTGTACAATATTTGTATATTTGAACAGGAGAAATGGGTATTTTATCTACGGTATAATTCTATTAAAAAGCTACATCTAAGCTTGCTGAATTATATTTTGATAGCTTAAATAATGTGTACCTGAATTGTAAAAGCTCCTAATTGCTGAATTTAAGCAAGCTCATCAAACAAGCTTATCAAAACGATAACTGAAAACACCGTTTAAAAAACGAGACAATCTTTTTTGTGCTCGTTCAAGTATGTTTAAAAAGTATAGCCAAAGAGTAAACACCAAAAATCATAAAATGTATCGTAACAGTAATCAGATACTTAATCTTACGTTAAGTAGGAAAATGGCAGTTATACACATGATATACCATCCGGTAAACCAAGTGGTAAACTAAATGGCACGTGTAGTCATTCAAGGAAGTCACAGACCAAATGCCAGTCACGAGCCAGTCACAAGCCAGTTATACTCATTGCTCAACATGTACTACATGACTGGCGCAGAGCAGGGACTCTTTGGAATGACCTACACGCCTCATGTTCATGATCCAGTACCTGGAATGATGATTGGAACAATTCCTCCGACCCGTTTTCTTCGCAATAACGTTCGCAATACACTGAGCTAACCCGACGTGCTGTCCCAAACCAGGTGGAGCAATCATGGTGATTTCTTTTCTAATGTACACCAATTATTTAGTAACGGTAATTCTAACTCTTGTAAAACCGGTATACATCTTGATAAATCATGTTTCCTTTATCAATAAATCTTAAAATGCCTATCACAGTCGAGAAAAGCTGGCCCCTTAAATGTCGAGCTTTTATTGGCAAACTTTTTACAGCCGTTCTGTACACGTAACATTCTCCAGAACACGGTGAGCACTAATTTTGACTAAACTAGACATTTGAGGAGATAATAAGGGCGGTTTGTTAACAAAAGCTTACATTGTAAAGGATTCAGAACGAGAACACATCATCTACTGTTATAACAAACTACGTCATACTTTTACTGTTCGTATCATCTATTGTAATGTTGTATTGAAACTTAGCTTTACAATTTTAGCAAGATAAAATAGTAAAGAACACAATACTGTGCTGTTTTTAGAAATATCAAATGTCCGCGTGAAATAGTTTCGATGTACAATGTAGACAGTAAGATGATTAATATCAGAACTTAGCTTCAATCAATAAACAGCGGAAAAGAAGATGCTAAAATGTTTCTAAAGAAAAGAGTGTACACTCTAAACCGGCAACACTGACACGACTAGTAATTAATAAGATGGAAATCAAAGGCAGGACCTTTTATAAGTGCTAAAAATAAGAAACATCAGGTACTGAAGCATTATCTCAGACCTTTTTAAACCTTGGTCTTTAAGATAAAGGGCCCTCAAACAGGTTTCAACGCCAGACTACGCACATGATTAGTGAAACAGGAGCTGGTCTAGAATGTGATTACATCTAATATAATAAATAATCAGTGTTTAAGATAAAGATTCCCAGGTAATCTTAATTACCTAATCAGTCTTATTAGCTTGATGCCGTGATGGTTTCATTTTTCTCGATGAGTCTTTTTCATTATCAGCCTCATATTAGACCACGAGACGACTTGGAAAGAAAACTTTCAACCGGTTATATCTTATCAAAAATACAAAAACTGGAAAAGTCTTTCCTGTTTGGAAAAAATTCTTGCACTGCAGTTAAAACGTCATCTTATCGAGCTCTGATGAATTCCATATACTTCTCGTGGAAGTAGTAGTATGGTTTAACGTGCGACGTGCGTGGTTCCAGTTTCCAGCTGATAAGAAACTTCTGAGGAACATGAGCCGGTAGGGTGGCTGTTTTGCGATGGAACACGGGGGTCAATTTTTGTTGGGGACTGGCCCGAAGTGTCAACCAATGTTTACTCAAAATATATGACGTAATTTTTATATTCTATCAAAAATCACACAAAATTAAATATTGTAGAAAACTGTCCTAAATAAAGCTTATACTACAAGCACAGCTGAGCACCGTCCTTTCGGATTTGTAAAGTTGTAATCATTTTCTGATAATCATGCACTATAAGATTAGGAAAACAGGTTAAACAGGTTAAACTGGTTAAACTGGTTTTGTTAATACGACTGTTATCAGTCGCGATTATTTAGCTGATAGCGAGTCACGTTCACTAGATTAAAACTTACACACTAACACATCGTGTGTTACAAACCTTCAAACAAGCTGATAGAGTCAAGCCATAATCTTATGTAAAATTATATTTGGCCAGAAGGAACGCTTAATGTTAAATATTTAAATTTTCAAAAGAGGAACTCACTGAGTTCCGAACTCAGCTGGAATCAAAGAATCCGCGGAACACAGAATCACAAAGTGCCTGGTTTTTTCTGGGAACAAATTCTACAATTAAGTAGGACACACTCATTTTCAGTATCATCAACATTTTTAAGAGCAGTATTTGAAAGGGAAAAAGTGATTCATTTTTGCCGCATCTGGTTATTCTCGAGTCCTACATAATATGCGAGCGTCTCCGACTTGTCAGCTTACAATCTACATACTATATAACTGACAATACTGTATAATACAAAATATTTCCTACGACAACGAGAGACAGGGCCGTATTTCGTGGACGATATACGACACACAATACAGTGTACCACACACACGCTCAGCCACTCAACAACAAAGAACCGACAACAGAGCGGGAGACACGTACTAGCCTTGTACTACGAAACATCTGTTGAAAACATCATATTGTAAATCACATCTTCGGGCTGCCATGTGGTTCTGTAATAAACACGTAGGGCAGTTCGACTATTTTGTAGAGTTCAGTTTAAATTGCCATACATGATTGATGAGGAGATCACATCGTGGATCATGATTTTATAATTACATTTCTGTGGATCAAATAAGGTATCACCAACGAGCAACTTAAGTATGGACAGGATGGGTTGGTCGATCAACTAGTTGTGTTGTTCAAGAAAGTGTGGGAAGATGAGAAGATTCCTGAGGATTGGTCCAAAGGTGTTATCATCATCGTTGGAAAGAAAGGTGACACCTCTCATTGCGCTAACAACAGAGGCATTACATTAAGATCCACAGCCTCGAAGCTCCTGCAAATGATACTCCTGCGGAGACTTAGCAATGGCATGGAAAAATTCCTCCGGGAGAATCAAAGTGGTTTTAGACAGAATCGCTCATGTATTGACCAGGTTTATTCACTCCGCTGTATTATACACCAATGCATTGAGTATAATATCCCTCTGTATATTAATTTTGTTGATTTCAAAGCAGCTTTTGATTCGATTGACAGGCAGTTCATTTGGAGAAGTATGCAGCACTACGGCTTACCTGACAAGTACATTAGAATTATGAAGGCGTTCTTCACTCACACAGTTAGTGCTGTTAGGGTCAATGGAGAGGTTACAGGTTGGTTTGATGTCAACTCGGGTACTGGGCAAGGTGATATACAGGGACCACCAGTATTCAACTTTTGTTTGAATTTTTCGGCATACCTTATGGAACTAAACAAGGTCATTAGCAAGGGGGCTTTATTACAGCTGCCAGCCCCCGGGGTAGAAGAGAAACATCTCTTGGACACTGATTACGCTGATGACATGGCCATGTTAGATAACTCAAAAGAGGGGCTGCAGGAAACCACTGACCTCCTCTGCAAATACAGTGCCTATGCGGGTCTAAAGATTAATGCTGGAAAAACACAGAGCATGGTTGTCAGCAAAAGTGCATCGCAGAGGCCGTATTCTAAAGACGACACTATGGACATCAATGTGGAAGGTCTCCCAATACAGCAGGTCAGCAATTTCACTTACTTGGGTGCAATCATCAGTGCAAATGGAACAATTGACAAAGAACTATCAGCTCGAATTCAAAAGGCCTCTGGGGCATTCTATCAGCTTAGCAGTATATGGTACAGTCGCAGCATCAAGACTCCAACAAAAATCAGGATTTACAAAGCGGCTGTTCTCACTATACTGCTCTATGGAAGTGAGGTATGGAATACCACACAGACGCAGATGAAAAGATTTGAGGTGTTCCATCATAGATGTCTGAGGAGAATCCTGAAAATCAAATGGTTTTATCATGTATCTAATGCTGATGTACTTAAGCGGGCTAACATCGCCCCTGTTGATACTTTCGTACGAGCAGCTAGACTCCGATGGTTTGGCCATGTGGTGAGGATGCCAGAAGAAAGAATACCAAACTATCTTCTGCACTGGATCCCAAAGCATGGTAAAAGGTCAAGAGGTAGACCAAGGAAAAACTGGTTGTCATGTGTCCGGGAGGATGCAGCAATCTTCACAGGTGTCGATAACATCACGATAGAAGATGCAGAACAACAAGCTACAGACAGGGTTCACTGGAGAGGTCTAATACACCGGAGAAAGGAGTTACTATGTGGTGCAGGCCACTCCAACGACTAGGAGGAGACCTTTCCAAGTACAAGTAAGTAAGGATCAAATAAGATGATTGATGAGCAATTTTGAGCATTGAGCCATTTAAAAAAGGAGTACCACAGTTGGCTTAGGTGAGCATAGGATGTCAAAAAAATTGTTGATCAAAAAGAAAGGCATAGTAAGTTTAAGAGATAGTAAGTTTAAGTTAAGTTCTGTTTTATGTTGGTATTGTATAATTCTGGTATTTATACATTACATAAATTGAGTGTTTGCAAAATCCAACTTGCAGCAGTCGTGTTACATGATTATCAGTATCACTAGAGTCAGGAAGTCTGATGAGTAAAACTACTCAATTTTCAATTTAAGGTGAATTTCCCTAGGGTAAGGCACAACAAAAATGTTTCCCTAACACGCTCGGTGATGATCTTTGTAAGCTCAGGTTATTTCGATTTTAAAAGAGAGAAAGGATTGGACTAATTTCTACACAAAACTAACGGTAAGAGTGAACAAAAAAACAACGCTCAAGCCTCAAGGGCAAAGAGAGAAAACAAGTGACACAAATCGCTGATAATGACTGAATAATGGCTATTATACGCGACACGTACTCTATAATAGCCGGCATTTAAAAAACGAAATATCCAAGAAAGTACAGAAGACTTAAAACCAAATATCTGACATCATATTTTAACAGCAAGAAGCAACTTGATGACTTCAATTCAAACAGCTTTCAATCGAATAGCCTTTAGATTATAATTTACCCGAAGAAACAACCGAATTCAACTAATTCATGAAACAAATCCATTGTAAAACTAGGAAAGTCCGAAAATAAAACGCATATAATATTGTTATAATCCTTTAAATATTAACCCGTTATACTGCACTGATTTTCATCACATTATATCAGATTCAGTGACGCGGCATAATTATGAAAAAGCTGAACCACACTCGGATCTGAGTGGGACGATTTCTTCTAATATATATCATCACGCTTTGTTCCGGTTAAAAAGAAGCCCTTTTTATAATTTTTTAAATTGAACTTCGTTCGATAAGACTTATCAACATGTGGTTATCATTTAGATATTCAGCGTTTTACAAAATTATCCGTTTATTCCGGTTTTCTTGCATCACTCTTATTTTTTCTTGTTTAACAGTTGACAATATTGCATACTGTAGCTTTGAAAGATAAAGCTCGACCAAATTTATCGATGATTAATTAAATTTTGACCTCACTTTGTCCACATGAAACGTACGTGACAATTTGACATTCTTCACAAACCGGGAATGTAGCGTACGAAACAGGAGCTTGAAGACCATATTTCATTAGAAAACAGCTGATAACCCCACGATAGTCTCTGTCACGATTTACCGTGATGATGATTAGTCTCGATTTTTACGCTAAGCTACATACGCCTATCTACACTGTAAATCTATTAATAGAAAACACACGGTCGGAAACCGAACACTTACCGTGGTTGAAGACCGAAGGAGTAAAATAAGTGCCAGCGTGGAAGCATCATGTATATATATGTGACAGCAACAATTCAAGTAAAACAACAAACTACGCCAGTGTAAAACTGAACTGTAACGAGCGGAGTGTGTGAACAACTTTAGAAAAGGTTATTATAAGGTGTATAAAGTCTACCCGTCCACTATCTTTATCCTACTTTATTACATGATACAACAATGTTTTATTGAGTTATGTCAATACCATGAGGGAGCCGGTAACAAAACAACAGACAAACTGTGTAATATTGAGTAAAACAAAGCGTTAGAACTCAGAGGAAAGTGTGTGGCCGTTAACCAGACGTTGATAGCTGTAGAAGCAAGAGGACACGTTTCTAATTATAAAATTTCACCGTGGATTCCCGGATACCGACAGCTGATAAAAACTTACTAATTGAGTATTTGATAAAGCTATTCCAATCATGACGTAATTTCTCTGCATACCTTGTAAAACCTTTGTAATGGTGACTATTGAATCATTTATCTCCTGTATACCTCGAGTCGTTTCTTTGTCATTTTAAAACTCGTATTTCACACGCTTTACCATATCTATTTGCTCCGGTTTCGTTCAACTATTTTACGGTTAAATATATTTTGTTTGAAACAAAATTTGTCGTCAAATTTTAACGTAAATCTCGATATTTAACACAGTATGACGCGGCGGACGTAGAAATTTCGATAAGTGATTTATCTATTAACCGTCATTCGGACATTGTCATCACTGAGTCTAAATTCAGAAAATAAAACAGATGTTTTCTTAGAGAGAACTATAATTGAATCCATTTAAAGCGACTCGTTTTAATTAACATTACAGAATCTTCAACAAGATTAACCAACAAAATATGTGGCCGATATAAGTAACACTATTTCGGATGGCCAAGGAGTTAAGCAAAAAAAAATCACTGCCATATTTCTTCACTCAACCATATTCTGTGAAGTGAAATTTTCAAAATTTCAAAGAAGCCCTTTTGATAATTCTTCTTGAAATTCCATTGATAAGACTCGACCTATCAACATAATGTTGCTATCATTAAGATATTCAGCTTTAAATACAAATCAATCCGTTTATTCCGGATTTTTATGCACCAGAAAAGTTTGACCTGGAAGTAACAATAAAGTTTGGTGGCACCACCATTACACCGACATAATGCAAAAAATGACGGCTGGAAGAGTCTTGGAGTGTTACTTGATGAATTTATCGACAAAGAAACTTTAAGAAGAACTGCTGCTGGACCTGAAACCATGAATAATCTAAGAACTATCAGGAAGTATCTAGATGAGAAACTTAAGCTGAATGCTGATCAAACATCATCTCAAAGCTGGACTATTGTAATGCCCAATACATGTCATTTACTTTTAGCGTACGTGTCTTTAAAAAATCATTTAGCTTATCTTTATTCATTTAGCAAATCTCAAACCATTAGCTTATCTCTATCATTTAGCTTATCTTTACTGCGCATCGATTTTCTAACTCTATAATGATTTTATAGTTTAAGCTTAAGCCTTGCAAACTAGCCACCACGGATCATGAATCCTAACAATCTCAACCTGTAGCCTCTCTCCAATTTGTAAAATTTGTTTAGTACTGTCTTGAGATCTGGTTCCAGGGGCGGCTCTCCGACGGTGGATCTGGTATGACTCCTAACCAAGCCGTCTCCACTCCACTTCTATTTATAGAAAATCACGGTGTGACAACTTACCGTGTGTGACAACCGTAGTGCAACCTCAGCAAGGGTGGAAAGAACATGGTGTGTGTGAGAACAACAATTCAAGTACAATAACAATGAGCCAGTGTGGAAATGAACTGTAAGGAACGGTATGTGTTAAACTACCCCCATGACTCATCAGTCATCATCATTCATCAATATACCGGTCTCGGTCTTAAACAATATAGTTATTGTTAGCTGTTCTCATTGTGCATAGCGATAACACGTACATATAAATTAAAAATTGTTAATTATTCGTGTTATGCAATTTTAAAATATTTTGATCGAAAATCATTTTTATAATTTTTGAATATTTGTTAAATAATTGATTAACTGATTAATTATTCTATCCAAAGGTTGGCGAATAAAAGTTGTTCTCTCTTATGTTATAAACACATAGGTTCAATCTAGAACCTTCTACGACATTCAGAAGTCGTTTTATTAGCGGAGATCCAATGTGGTAAAAAGTGGTAAATAGTGGTTATTCTTTACAAATTTCGAAAATTTTACAAGTCCAAAATATTGAAAGTGAAAATTTTCAAAAGTTTTATAAAAATTAGTTCATTGTACGTGTAATGTAATTGTGAACATTTTTTATCAAAATATAATTTTGAAATATTTGAAAATTTACTAATTATTTAATTAATTAATTAAATAATTTATTTTTGAAAAAGTTGTTTAAGAAAAAGTTGTTCTCGACGTTGTTTTCTAAACACACTGTTTTAAACTAGAATCTTCTAGGATATTCAGAACGTGACTTATTTACGGAAAACCAAAGTGGTAAAAAGGTGGTAAAAAAGTGGTAATTGTGGATTTTGCTCAAGTCAGAAATTTTGGGACTTCTCTGGAATGATTCCTGGGACCTATCCCGACCATATCCCGTTAAAATCGCTTTGTTGCGAATTTTGTCCGAAAAAAAACGTATTTGACTCTACTAATAGAGCTGATTATAGAAAGAATAACGGCTGATGGTGCGGAAAATGCGGTATTAGGTCAATAGTGCGATTATATTACGCACTCACCGCAATGTTGCCTCTGTGTCACTACCGTTTTCTGTGAAGTGAATTTGGATCGCTTCACAAAGTAATACTAATAGTCAATGACTGATACTGTGATAGTCGATCAATCATAACAATGACAATATAAATAAAAATTCTAGTCACCCACGTACCTGAACTCAAATTCTGCCCAGTTGTAGTCAAACCAGCGGAGAGTATCCACAAGCTCTTCAGGATAGCAAGCCACGTCGCGTAAACATTGTTCCCTCAGCTTTGTCCTCACTGACTCCATCACCTTGGTGATGTGCCGAGCTGGGGACAGGATATCATCATCACCTGGTGACGTTTGACAACCTCACGTGACGTAACATTAAGTCAAATCACGTGACGTAATAATTTATCGAGCGTGACGTAACGCTTGGTCATGTGACGAAGAATGTAATAAAAACTTTTAGAAAAACATTTTGTTCGGGAATGCTACAAGACGGGGCATAGAGCCAAACATATTTTAATATTTCCCAAGACACTTTTAGAAGTCCTCCAGCGCTTTGATTTTTGACTAGACCACTGCCTTTAGGAAGATTCCCTAAAATTGCATTTCCGGTGCAGAATATAATAACTTTCCGCAGAAAAGTGCCTATCTGTACCTTAGTACAATTTCATTTCACTTCAAGTTACAGTAATTGACAGGCTCAAATAAACGTTTGAGGTATTCACAGTTATCCATTAAACACCATATTAAGACATCATCAGTAGCTGAGTTATGGGTGGTTGGCACCACGTTTTACTCCAGCACCGCTGCTCTACAATTCTAGGATATATCACAATTGTCGGATGGAGAAGGTAAAAAGTGGCACTTCAATTGGTTCCCGTCTGTACCAAGGTTCTGCAATTAGGTTACTTCAACCAATATAACCCCAGTTTTGACTGGTGGGATTATAAGGTAGGCTTGAACGTGAGCTTTGTATCACACGTTGTGACACGCGAATTGAATTCTATTTGTGACATCGGAACTGCGGGGTTGAGTGACACATGCCGATAAAAAGTTTTAATGTGATTTGTGGAACGTTCTCAAATCTGTGCCATAGTGTTATAGCAACCCTTCTCATTTTAACTGGTCATACCATTGAAATACACGCGTTTCAGACGTTATTCTTAATCTCTTGTTCAACTAGACATGGTCCGTCTTAAAAATCCTTTCGAAAGATTTATTAGAAAGGAATAAAAATATCTCCGTTCTTTGAAGGGTAATAATAAAACATTGTCACGAAGTAATTTTAGGGAGATATTATTAAGAGCGCTCTAATTTGGAGGTGACAATCTAATCATTATTGAAATTCCTGGGCTACCACCTCGTTTTCAAGATCACGAGTTCCCCATCCTTCAACAGTACCGGTAAATTACATCAAATTCAGGTCTACCTACGAAATATGTAACCTCAGTCTCCCTCAATGCTGCAAAATGTGCATATCAAAATGGTAATCTGGACAGTTCGGTCTGGCTGTTTCGATCTACTTTCCGGTCCAGTTTCAGAGGATCTAAAGTCATATTCTGGTTGTGTTCAGGGTCAGGTTTACGGCTGCGTACGTGAGGGTACAGTTAGCGTGATGTTCTGGTAGAGGGTGGGAGGTGGTACTAAAGAACTGAGGAGTGAGGGGGTGCGAGGAACAGGAGAGGGAGGCAGGTGGAATTTAAAAGATAGGAGATAGGAAACAGGTTGGAAGAAGATAGGAGTGAAATAAGAGGGGAGAAAGATAGAGGTATGGAAAAGAGACAGGGCGGGATCCAGGTAGGTACCGCAGCGCTTATCAGTAATGTTTCGTCAATAGTTCATGTCAAGCGATTGAAAAAATGGAATCTAGCCAATTTATTTCAGCTCCGAATTTTCGTGACAAATGAACTTGTTCATTTGTCTAAAAAATCTGTCGTACCAGGAAAATATAGGTTTCGAGGGCTAGGTGGCGGTCTTTAATAAAAATTCGAACTTCGAACTAAGGCTTGTCAACAACACGTACATTTTTCTTTTATTTTAAAATATATTCCATAATAATAGTATAAACTATAAAAAGTGTGCGGTCCAGAATTGAAATACGAAGCGAAGGCTCTTCCACCATATCAGCTTTCAAGTGCATCGTAAAACATTGACCCGAACAAAACATTTCCTTGTGTTTAAAACTACACTCACCAAGAGGCCGGAGTTCGTCGCTTTCGCTCTCGTGGTTGAGAACACTGCTACCGGCTGCCAGACACTCGGCCCCGAACCACAGAGGCCCTGACATGTGATCTCCTCTTAGCTCTTCAGGGAACTTATCTCTGAGGGTAGGAGTTGTTGAGAAACCGGGTCAAACACAAGGATATATCATATCACTGATGTTAGAAATAGCAAAAAACACATTTAAATACGTACTCGTCTTTCGATGCTTATGGTTTTAACCAAATTGCAGTTTATCGCTATCCTTTTACCTGTATTTTTTACAAATATACATTTTTTGTTACTATTAAACTCTATAATCGTCTAGCTGGTATACAATTATTTCCTCCACAAAGAGCGTTCTTGGTATTCAAGCTGCGAAAGCCTGTACCATGGGTTTCAAACCTCCTCATCATTCAATGAGTATTGGTCAATATATCTTAGTTAGCTCACATTCCATTACACTGAGATGTACATAATATTATCATTATACAGTGCCAATCATTAAGGGTCACCAAGATATTAGATAATGAACCTTGCGTGTTTCTCTAAATCACCAACTAATTGTACCTCAACTATTTGCTCATCACCAGATTTTGTGAGCAGAGAATGAAGGGTTCGCGAAGAAAATGTGATTATGTAAATATAACGCAATAAAAGGCATAGTTTTGATCAGAAGCTCATGACTTCCAGACTTCTGACTGGAAAGTAAGGTTAAGAATCCTTTACGTGCACGACAGTCCCCTTATCATGACACTTCTAAAATAATTTATAACGTTAGTCACATAATCCCTAATACAAGATAATATACATGCTAAAGTAACTAGACTAAAGATATAAACCACTATAAAATATATATGTGGATAGCTTATGATTTACTTTAAAATAGATTATATGCAAATATAATAACTAAGTTCATATATATCACAATATCAGTAATTTTATGTATTTCAGTCTTACAAATATTATGGTCAAATCCTTTGTTGAAACAATGAACAGTAGATTATTCCTGCATCTGATTATTCTGACTCATTATGTAATATGTATACACACGCTGCACTAAATTATCATTTTCACAAATCTTTGTTAAAACAATTACTCAATAATGCTGTCCGGATAGAATCATTAAACATTCCCATGATGATCTCTTAGTAGAGAACCTCTCATGTTACACTGCAGTTTTACTGCATATTGATAGCATTCATGCGGTTAATTATGGTTAATTAAAAAAGACGCTCGAACTACAGTGCTGTAAAGATACAAATCTACAACTCATCATTAAAAATTAGCCCGATCTTCCCTGGCATAAGCCCTAATCCTCTTCAGATACCCCACTACCAGGAAGGATGATTAGATATTAATTAGTAATTACTAAATTTAAGCATGATAATCACCGACCCTCCCCTGATCACTACAAAACTAGCCGTTGTGATCTTCGTCGGAAACTGTCTAATACGGAACTGATCACTACATTATTATACTGTCACAGGAATAGAATCAGAAGTTTGCTCATAATTGGTGATTACCGGCATTATAATGAAGCCAGAATAGCTCACAGCTCCTACATAATGCAAATGTTAGTGTTACTGTTATCTAACAGGAGCGTGATGTAGCCTGAATAATAACCTGTAAAGCTGTTAGCACCAGAGAAGATCAATGATTAGTGTCTGGACGCTGGAGAGACCTTACCTTTAGACAGTAACCCTTTATTATATAGTATCACAATTGAAAGTGAGGATGAGGCAACATGCAAGAACTTGTACAGGTTGTATCGGAGTGTAGCCGGAGTAACAGTTAGCGGTTACTACGTATTATCCTTAGCAAGATATCATGCAGAGGATACTTACGTTGTCAATAAGAGTTGAGATAATCTCACATTCTACAGCTACACTGTTATTTCACATTCTTCAGCTCTACACAATAATTTCACATTTTACATATTTCTCATTTAAATCAACCTAATATTACCCTAACTAGATTGGAAACACCAGTGGCCATAACTCTACTGATCTGAAAATAGCAGTGGCTCTTCCAGGTTGTTTAAAGTATTTTATGTGCTTACAATAAAGTAGACACTAGAAGGTTTTTAGATCAAATTTTTAAGGATTGATTGTTCTTATTTTCATAGATAAAGTTGAATACATTGTGAACATACTGTAATATAATAATAACGAATTATACACAATCAACATCATATCCTGTAGACCGCTGCTCTTAATAAACTTCCGACCGTACAATGCTCATCGCGATCGCTTATGTCTAGTTTCCGAATTGTGAGTAAGAGTAACTGATGAGTATTGAGAAACAATAAGCGGGAGTAGCAGACAAGGTAGGAAGCTCGGAAGATCAGATCTATTATTAGCTCACACACACACAGTTATAATAATACACAATACACACAATGTCACAATACATGCAGTATCTAATCTGAGAACACAATGTGCTGATAATTGGTTAGTGAGAAGTGTCTGTTTTGATCTTCATAATAAAGAGCTGTAGATTAGCGTGAAACAGAAGGACTGTTATTATAGACATTGGATATCACGTACATTGCCAAGAATTTGAAACGTTCACTATACAGAATGTTTATACTCCAAACAATTGGCACAATTGGCATGATGAAGATAGATTCAGAAGAACGGAATGAGTATTGAAATTTCTAACAACATCTATTAATCTATTAATCTATTAATCTATTAATCTATTATTCTATTAATCTATTAATCTATTAATCTATTAATCTAATAATCTATTAATCTATTAATCTATTAATCTATTAATATTATTATTCTATTAATCTATTAATCACCTATATTGACGAGATGCCCTTGTCTCCTCCAGTACACATGTCCTAACTATGGTCCATAGGACCTCCATTACCCTCTGTTGTGTCTTTCTCAGTTTCTCTATCAGTTTCTGACATCTGCGGTTTTGGGGGAAATTATGATTCTGCGTTTTAAATACTCGATCAATCATCGATACAATATCGATATTTAAAATCATCATATATTATACTATACGTAGATCTCAAAAGAATGAAATACAAGCTAAAAAGTGGCTAAAAAAAAGATAAAACCTGTTGGCCTTCTTACCGCTGTGGTTCTTTGTTCCCATCAAAGCTATCGAGGTCGTTTGTAATTCTCCTAAGTTCAAGATCTGCGTAGAAGAATCTTGCAAGCGGATAATCTGACTTCTGAGAAGGAATTTTTGGGTACTTAAAAAGTGACAGAAACTTACAGCAAAGCATTTAAAATTAACTACTACAACAAATGACTCGACATCTAATAATTGTTGCCAATAAACCTAATTTAAGATAAATAAACATTCAATCAGAGTATTTCTGTACATCTTTTGTTAGTTAACAACAAAAGGCACGCTGTTACCAATGTTATTATTTGAAAAAAATGACTTAACCAACACCAGCTGTAATAGTCATTAATGTTGTCCTGATGTTGAGTGTGTCATGTAGATCATAAACCAACCGCATGCGATAATATATTGACTAGTTTCAATTAAGAACCACTTCAGATGATTTTTAAGTTCGTATAGTACATGATATCATTTAGAAGAACTAACCTTGGGTCGAAAGAAAATGCTCCGAAGGGAGAACATGCTGTGAAACAATCATATCATCGTCTAGATTCTTATCCAGGAACCCTATGATTAACATCGAGGTTAATAATATGGTCAATGGGGCTATATCTAAAATAAATCAAATTTTAATACTGAAACGGACAACAAATACATACATTATATTTTACTCAATAACAATTTATAAATTCGTGACACAATCTGTGTCGTGTAGTTAAGAATCGTGAGTTAATCAACTTCGTCTCACTTGTTGAATTTGCAGTGGATAGCTAAAACTTCTACTCAATTAGTATTATATAATGAAAGTAAGGAATTCTACTTTTCATAATCTTCAATCATCATTCAATCGAAGATTAAACGAGTTTCAAAAATAAAAATAGTATGATTGAGGATATAAGCTTATCCCAAACATTTGCTGTATCAATAAGTACTGTAGTATAAGTACAGTAAAATCCTGATTTACCACGGAATCTGGGGGAAAACTAAAAGCCGTTAAAAACAGAGATATGGTATGATCGATTATTTATAAAAAAACAAGCTTAAATTCTGAACTGAATTTGGAAGTTGAGTGATGAACATATAAAATGTTACCTTACAAAACCTTCAAATATAGTGGCAGTCATGGATGGTCAAATTCATAAACTAGAGGCCTCAAAGGTGTACAGATGTAAATATAGTATTAATCACAAATTTTGGCTTTCGGGTTGAAACAACCCCCAAAATCAAAATCATTCTACTTTTGACTTGATACTTGCAGACACCCAGATTCCACAAAATTGGAGTGGTTTCAAGAACCTCTGAGCACAGCCTGGAGGGGGATTATTTAAAACATAAAAGTGATGCGTAATGTTTGTTTAGCAGCACAGAAAAAGCACGATTTAGGCCGCAGCACTGATTATAAAAATGTTCTCCTGAACCCATGTTCAGGGTTTTGCTGGTTACGGATCTAAAAACCATTTGTCTAACGTAAAAAATAAGCAGATCATGTAAAAATCTGGCGTAAACTGTAGAAAAGGTGAGCAATTCATGATGCAAATGATCAAATGTTTCTGACCCGCCCTATGCTATAAATTGATTTCATTATTTCCAAAACATAAGGAGGTGGTTGTTTCAGTTTGACTGGGATAAACTCAGTATTCAGCAGCTATCTAAATAGTTCAAATTTTAAATCTCAAACAATTATAGAGTCTGTCAAGAGATCAAACTGTCATATCTGATATTTCTCCTCTTACACTCTGTATGCTTATCACCCTGAACATGAGGTCTAGGTAATAACCAAAGATGAATACTCTGTAAAGATTTTTACATGATCTCAATTGCCAGTATTGGAAGCCTCTCTAATAACATGTCAAGCATTTTATACACCCTCTAGCAGCCCATTGCAATGCAATAGAGCTATAGTATGCATTCACATCTGTATCACCAACAAATGCTCTGTGAGCTCTAATGAATCAAATTTCTTGTGCGAACTGGTCAAACACAGATCAAGGGAATGGAAAAGCACAATATGTATGGAGGTTCACGGTGTGGAGAGGCACGGTATTGGATTTAAGATTATATTGACTGTCTCTTTGCACGGCTCACATGACAAATTTAAACTAGGGTATATCGAAACAGGTTTGTACTGTGATCCGGGCAACCAGCCTTCCGATCCCGGATCCTTAATTAGAACAATAGCTAGGGCCAAATGTTCACTTTTATCAAAAATATAAAATATGAGTCTTAAAACACAGTATCAAAAGGCATCTGGCATAATAATTTTAGATATGATTCTCAAAACCACAAACAAAACTGTGTGGTATGCACACTTAATGAAGCACCATGTAAGGTCTGGTGTTTGTCAAAGATCAGTGTAAGTACCATTACTATTTTTGCTTTATATTAATGATTTGCTTACCTGGGGACCCCCTAGGCTATTATGTTTATAAGCATATCCACCGATTAGAGATTCGGCGGAATGACAGGCTGAGCACCGACCCAATAATGATTTGCCAAATAATTGTAATATTAAGAGTAATGATTTGCCAAATAATTTTGATAATAAGAGTAAAAATTAAATTGTATAAAATTAAATCTTTGTTTTAATAAGATATTTGATTTTAGTAAAATAAGAACTATCAAATAAAACAAAGATTTAATGAAACAAATTTGTATTTTATACCAACATACCAACTAACATGATAGTCATGATAAAAATAAATTTAAACATTCATATTCAACATTCAATATTGAATATTATAATCACAAATAAATTGTTTTATAAATGTTGCTTGTGGCCCAATTAAATTCAGGAAAACAACAATTCAGGAAAACACAAAAGCAAATGGTGCAGGTTGTATTTTCATCAAAAGCACATTCCCCAAATGCCAAAGTGCGCACATTGCTGTAAATTTTTTCAAAATTAAAATTTTTGTTTATCATTAATCGTCTAATTAATGACAAACAAAAGCATTTTGTTAGTGTATTGCTTGCTTTTTCTTTTTGCGCCATGCAGCATAATTGGCTCAAAGGGCGAGATTTCTTTCCATTGTTAATAGCATGTCATGGCGCGCGGTACTTTTTAGCATTATTATAACATGTTGCCTTGAGTGTTTACCTAACCATTTACCTGGGGACCTCAGGCTATTATGTTCATAAACATCAAATTAAGTAAAAATAAAATCTGGAGGAACAACAAACAACTGAAGAGAGTAACACTTACCAAATATATATCAAGCTTTACAGTGTGTCAACACGAGGTGCAGTGACCAGCACACTCGGCCTCGCATCGCTCGATTTTAAACTCAATAATAAAATTTTACAAACTAAGTCAGCGCGCGGCTCCTGTAGCGTATATGTCACTTTTCTCCAATTGGTAGTTAGCGTGCACGTGTTTTTTTCCGAGGCAACAATTAGTTCTTAACGGTCACGTGGATGTTGGTCACGCGCAGACTAACTTCCAATGAGCATTCGCACTTTTTTTCAGTGCGATGGAAGTCTTATTTCACTCAGCCCGAATAGAGATTAGGCGGAATGACAGGCTGAGCGCGGCCCAGTAACCTAACCATGTGCTTTCGCGCCACTGCGGGCGCGCTTGTTTCACAAGTCAAGGCGGGCGCGCGCTACTACAAACGCAAGGGCTCTGGATAAAGCAACCTTGAGTGTACAAAGGACGAAAAATGAATAATTTATTGCTTAAAATGCCTATAACTCCTAAAATATTGAACATTTTATAATAATTCTTACAGGATCGTAATGAGCTTAGTCAGACGCAACTTTTGGTACCAAAATTATAATATTTGAAGCACCAAATTTTATGAAAATTTGTTTAAAATTTAACACAAGGGGGGACTTTTGTGTTCAGCTTTAAAAATTTGTTTCATTAATTTTTCAACCTTAAAATGTTAGTACTAAAAGTTTTCTCTCGATGAGCTGATTACGATTTTACAATAATTATGTGATAATAACTGAAAATGTGAAAGTAATAGACCAAAAACTAAAAATTTGCGCGAAAAAAGCACGCGCGGCAAACAAACGTCGTGTACCATTTTTAGCGATAATTGCTACACGGTTGATTTATTTTATTCACATTTTTAGACAACTTTTGGTACCAAATTTATCGAAATCGGAGAAAAAAGTTTTGTGCTACGCAGCAAGAATGCTTGTTTGCGCGGCGCGTCGAAGCGGTGCAGAAGTCTTCCAAGGAAAGTGTAAATAAAATGTTTATCAAACGATTTTTTAATTTTGAAACAAATTTTATAAAAATGAAATGAATGCTTACGAAGGGAATGGCACGCCAGGTAAAAGAAAATTTGGAATTTGTAGCTCCTAGCAGTTCACATTTAGCATTGGCCGCTACAAACTGTGAAGTTTGGACATCCTCAACACTCAACCAAAATTGGTGATTCAACGAATAATTATAATGATGCCCTTTTCTTGATTCACTTTAAGATATTGCTCTGCAGAGGATCTGACTTCTCTACAACATCCTTAAGTAGTTCACAAAACCTTTCCTCCCTAACATTCTTGATTCCACCTTAACTTTTTTAATTTTCTTACAATCAAGACGTCATCTTACTGACTGCAGTAGCTGAGACACATTACAGCAAGTAGACCAAAGTGGCTCTTGCTTGTGAAAAATGTATCAACTACCTGCTGAAGCGGTGGGTTGGGAGTCCCCTTGGGATCATTTCGTCCGTAAAATTTTACACAATATAAAAGCTACAATAAATTATCTATAAAATTTACATAGACAAACTTAAGAGACCTCATAGCTTGTCTTCTGAGGTATGAGATTGAAGGATACATCATCTAGTCCAAGGTGCTGGGCTTTTTGTCTTCCTCTCATTCCCCGGAGTGCTATGAGTGTGCTTTGTAGCATATCAAACCTTAATCTTGAAAACTGCAGCTTATACTGAAGAACAGAAACCTGCAGAATTATGTATTAATGGGAAAAGCATCAACTACGTCCAAAGCACAAAGGTCCTTGGGGTAATAGTAGATAAAGACCTCAATTTCAAGAAACATGCGTCTCAAAAACTTAAAGAATGCAAAAGAAAGTGGGGATTAATAACAAAATCAACTAACCGCAAATACGGTCTAAACGTTTACAGCCTCACTCTCCTCCTTAAAACAATGGTCCTCACTAAACTGTTCTACGCAGCACCTATTTGGCTTCACAAGTGTCTCAATCAATTTAAAAGCTTCTGGAATAAAATCATTCTAAAAATATCTGGATCAGTCCTGAATCCACAAAGGGAATTAACCGAACTTGCTCTCCACCTCCCACCACTGGATGTGCAACTCGAAGCTCTTTCGGTTAAATTCATGTGCAAAGTACTCACACAAGGTGACAACCTCTCAGCTACACTCTACCAAGTTGACGAAAGCAGAATACCAAGCTTTCATGTCTTAACAATGTCACTGAAAAAGTACTTCCTTTGGAAAGAAAATAAGTCACACGGAACCAGTGGCGTAAGGTTGCCTGTTGGCGCCCCCCTGCCGAAAAGGCGCCCCCCTGTTGGCGCCCCCTCCCCTTTTGGTGCCCCTCCCTAAAATTGAACAAATTAGGTGATTTTAGAAGATACGCCGGTAAAAATCTCTAAAAAAGTGTGTATCTAGAGCAAAACGCGCAGTTTTGCTAGTACTTTAGTTAAGTTTTCGAAATTGTCCCACATTCAAACAACGATTTGGCGCCCCCCTAAGACGGCGCCCCCCTGCACAGCGGGGTCAGCAGGGCCCTTCGTTACGCCACTGCACGGAACCAGAATGATAGACCTAACGCAGGAACATTTCAAGGATCTGGCCTATTACACTCAGGCAGACATAATGAGCTACAAAAATAAGATCTGGATTGACAGCATCGAAACAAATCTGCAATGCAGAACTGTCAGTAACAACAAGGAGACCAAGATACTTGGTGTGATCACAAAGATTAAAAACAGTGGGCTGCTCCTAGACAAAAACAACTTCTTATTCGTGCACAACACGAGTAAAAATCTGGACAGCCGAATAATGGACTACATTCATGGCAGCTCACCACTCTTTGCGAATATCCAAAAGATCATGGGTGGTGACAGTGGTGAGGCCTGTCGTTTCTGCAACAGCTTCGATGATTCTCCTGTACACCAGCTCCTATTGTGTCTGGAGGTGCAAGACACCAGTTACCTGCAGCTAAAAGAAGAGCTGGGTGGGGCTGACTCACATTCCTATCTAGATGAAGTGTTAACAAAAAGCAGCACACAAAAAGCATTCATTAGAAGAGTCGAATTTCTTTGGGGTCAAAATGATGCTCTCCAGGATTTATCCAACTAAACTAGAAAGATCATAAAATAAAGACTCTGCAAACATCTCAGAGAAATAACACCACCGTAAAGATTAAAGAGGGAGGATCCTGGACCCCGAAATCCACCACTTTTCTGTACTTTCAGAGGTACCAATGTGGCAGGAAACCAGGGCTCATGCTGCCGCTGAGCTAAAGCAGTAGAGGGGATGGCGGCTTCTCTAGGATCTAACACGTCCTGAAGCAGACCAACACTATGTCCCAACGCACTGGTGTTGGGATGTCTGCCCCCGGTGCCTGTCCGGGTCAATAAAGCAGTCAAGCATCATGTATGTTATGTTGAGCATTCTCAACCAACAAATGTGGGAACTCCCACTAAACACCAAAACAGATCTAAAGAGACACTTAACAACATTGGAAAAATAGACTGCAATTTGTTTATATAATTTATAAAGCGTATATTATTGCCCACGTTAAGGGGCCTGTTAATAATTTATTAAATTATTAGCTATTTTAGATTTAATAATAATAAAAACCTTAATCGTGTTCAGATGTGATTTTTGACCTGGCTCTCAGCTTCTTCATTATGGTCAGCTATCATCTCAGAGATACGATCTACGAACACAGTGCAGAGTGGTCCTATACCTCCAGATGTTGTATAGTCTAGCGGGACAAAGGACCCTTTCTCTGACTCAAGTACTCTCTTCATTGAGATCTTTCTTTTCTTTCTCGTGCACACTGTAGATTTTATCTAGTGGCTTAAACGTATTTGAGTCGCAATTAGGATGAGTGACCCTGATGTCAAAGAATGTTCTTTCGAATGGTGCATAAAGTCCAACAGCTGCTACATCAAGACAAGCTTCATCCTGGGTGTTGGTCTTCCTGGAGATTGAACTTGGTTGGACAGGCAGGAGTGCAGGTTCTATTCTTACATCCTTACACTTTGCTTCTAAATTTGATTGAAATTAATTGTCGTGCACATACAGAATGAATGGTTAATAATTTAATATATATGTAGACCAAGGTCTGTGCACGGGATGCTTCCTGAAAGAATCCAGTTCTTCTAGCGGGGCACCCTACCTAAAGCCAAATTGAGATATTATGATCATATTCCTAGGGAATTAATCAGAAATCGAATACCAATCAAATAATATGATATATAGGAGTAGTAACCATATTTACTATGCAAAATGCCCCAACCACATAGTGTAAATTTATATAGAATTCAAATTCCATATCATCATTAAACCTCAATAGTCAATATAATAGCCCAAGCAAAATTAAATAACTTCTTATATACCTTACTGTCATACTACAAATTAATTAAACATTTGAAATCTGTTAACCAGAGAATAAATTTCTAAACCTAATGAAAGTGAAATAATTTAGATGCAATAATGAATGCCTAATGTGAGTATCATCTGTCAATGTCCTTGTAAAACAGTCTGTACAATAAATAAAATTGTTGTTTTCTTCTTGAAGGAAGAAAGCTGCAGTGTCTCTTATATCATTGTAGCGCATGGAAACATATCCACCTAATTCACAATCAAGGGCATGGTAGACACTGTTCACATTTCTGCAGGCACATTTAGAGGGCACTCCTTGGATCTTCCAACCATAGCGTTGGCGTAGTTGAGGTCCTTTAGAGGTAATGCTGTTTTAAACACTTTTAATGCTTACCCACACTTTAACCGTTGTTGTTCATGTTACCTATGTGGCCCCCTTTTCTAGATGTTTGAGTGCCAGTCAACTTTCTACCCGGACGACTACCTTCAACAGATAAATGTTAGAATTTGCACAAGAGTGATGGGATAAAAGAGTGACCATTTAATTGGACTATAATTGGACTATTTTGAACAGCTAGGATGTATGAAGTAAGGTGTCTAACATTGGGACACAATTTCCATCAAACATTGTAATCCAATGTTATAATGCATCTTTGGATGTCTTTAGAACTTTAGGGAAAGAAACATCAGACTTTTAGTAAACAACAAATACGAAATTAGGATGTACCCTTTCTTCCTCATCTCTTCCATGTAAAATTGAAGTGTCACAGTACACTAAACAATAAGATTTCACAGTTCATCTAGAAGATCTATCCTGCTCATTGTGCAACCCCGATAGCTTATTAAATGTTTTTAAAAGTTGTATTCAAAACTACTGGACAACTTTAATTTTAGATTCAATCCCGGTCATTCTCACCACCTCTCATTGATTCAAAGACAATTTTTTAGACAATTTTATTATTTATCACCGATTCAATACATAATCAATAAATATATATCCGAATGAATTTGATTTAAAATTAAATGATACAAGTATGCTAGCAGCTAGAGCGCTTGTATTTCATCAATATACACGCTGTTAAAATGGGTCTTACCACACCGCCACTCACATTAGCACAGTTGGTGAACGGACCCAGGCGCTGTTAAGCTTTTATGAGCCCTGGTTGACTGCTGAGAGTGGCGACGGGTCTGACATTAATTTTATCTTAGTTCTCCCTATATTCCAGTAAAATTTTAGTTTTGAGTTATATGACTTTTATGCGATATTTAAGTTACAGCTGCACTGCTCGCAATACATTATATTGCTTAAAATTTGTTAAATATGCTCGCTATACACTTAACTTTTAGATACCGTATGTATATGTACATATTAGCTCATAATACCAAATAACAATAATAAATAAATCAAAAGCATGAAGAGGTCCAAAACCAATTCAGTTAAAAAAAATTTTATTTTATCTTTTACATGCAGCCAATTTGTACATTCTCGAAACAGATATGTATAACGAACGATGCAAGCCATTTTTTAATCTTTAGCTTCTTTCTAATACTCTGGCTGACTTAGATTTATTGACAACTTAGTAATTTTTTGTCAAATCTACAAGAAAGCCATCACTCACAACTAGTGCAAAATTAGTTACTCTTGCTACCATTAAGTTACGTTGGAAATAGTTTTCTGCATTGAACAATTGACAGCATGATTTAGCTTAGCATTCAAGGCTTAAATACTGCCCCGTTGATACAAGGATACAAGGATACAAGGATACAAGGATACAAAAGTGATAATTATTTTATTGAATTCACAATAGTTATAATTCTGAAATAATTTAAGGTTACACAATTCTAGTTATTTACAGAAGTGTAGGGATAAAATAGAAATGTTTAATATAATACTATTTTTGAGGTCCTATAGCATTATGCATTGGCCAGTATTTGAGTGGAAATCTGGGCTCTTATAGTAGGCTGTAAAATTTTCGTTCACAGAGAGAATTGAATGGATTGCTCTTGCTGTGGCAGTAAATTTTGTAGGGTCTAGTGTTTTATCGGATAGCAAACCGGCTAGGTCAGTAATATTTTTGGGATGGAAGTTAAATTTTTCTCTAACTGAGGAGTAGAGTAAACAGTCAGTTAGAACATGAATTTCGTCCTCAATAGGCTTAAGCCCCTTGCTGAAAAAGCAAAAAGTGCACCATCGATGTTCTCTTGGTACTAGGGGGGTTTCGTAACGGCCCCTCTCAATGTAAAGATTGTGGCAGCTAATACAAAACCTTGTTAAGCTTTTCCGAGCATCGGGGATCTTAACCACTCCTAAGTATGTTTCTGGTTCAAAATCATGTTTAATTTGATTGTAGAATTCTAATTTAGGTGAGGATGCCTTGGCAGATTTCCAGGTATCCACAAATTCTTCCCTCATGTTGTGACTGATTTGGGTAGAGAGCTTGGATTTTGAAGAGGATGAGTGGGGGAAGTTATATTTGGTGAGAAGATTAGAGATTTTTTTTTATTTGAAAATTCAATTAATTATTATATATACAAATCAAGCGTTACATTTCAGCCATGCAAAATTACGATGACATATTTTAATATTCTAATTGAAAAATGGTGCTGCAATATATTATATAAGTTGCTTATTGTTTGGCCGGATGACAACTAACGAGAAATATAAACTTGATTAAACATAATAATTAATTCGGCTGAACCAACACATAGCAAAAGCCACATTAACGTTGGGGCCGATGTTGGTGTACCAAGGAAGGCCCAGCATAATCTGCTCGTGAAATGCAGCGGAGAGAAGTTCATTTTCAGTGCTTTCAAGGCGAGTATAGAAATCTATTGCAAGTTTGCAGGCTTCAAAGAAGAGGGGGTGGCGCCCACTTTCGCCCCAGCAGCCTATATTTGATGCTTTTGAATGGACAGACAAGGACCACTTGATAAACTTAAGGTGGAATCTTTCATAGTGGTCTTGTGAGATGTACCTGAGAGTATGCTGGGGGTTGGCTTTGCTATCTGTTTTGGAGAGGTATCTCATGGTTTTTGAGTGAGGACATAAGATTTGGCAGCCATAGAGCAGTATCGGTTTTATTAGAGAGTCAAATAGAATGTTTAGAGAACGGTGAGAGAGGGCATCTTTGACGATATTGCCTTTGAGGCCATAGAGAGCACGGAGAGCCTTGGCCCTCAGTTCAGTATTTGCTGCTGTAAAAGATCCATTTCTGTGGAATATAATGCCAAGATAGCAGTATTTGTCGGTGTGTTGGATGGGCTGGCCTCCCAAAATGAATGTTTCATAGGAGTGTTTTCTTTTATGAGGGCAGAATATGAGAATCTTGGTTTTTTTAATGTTTACTTCAAGGCCCATAGAGTTACAGAAGTCGAATAGGATGTTTATATTGTCTTGCAAGGCCTTGGGACTTAGGGCAAGTAGGACAAGATCGTCAGCCCAGAGCAGATGTGATATTAGGACGTCAGCTAGAATAGGATAATCACCAACAGATTTCAGGAGAGATGACAAGTCGTTGATATAGATTTTAAAAAGGTCCGGTGATAGAGGGTGTCCCTGCTCTGTTCCTTTTCCAATGTCAATATTAGGGGACAAGAGTTTGGAGATTTTTATATGAGCTATTGAGTTTCTATACATATCACTTAGGCAATTGAAGAAGTTTCCAGTTATTCCAAGGCATGTGATTTTGTGCAGAAGGAGGTCCCTACATACAGTGTCAAAGGCCTTTCTTAGATCAACAAAGCATGCATAGAGACGAGCTTTTTTAACCTTGGTATATTTGTCAATGACTGTCTTAAGGGTAAAAACGTGGTCATTTGTTTGAGCACCCTTCGAGAACCCTAGTTGTTCTTTTGGGTCAGGGCAGTAGAGCTTTTTGAAGTGCAGGAGACGCTCAAGTAAGATGCTAGAGAACAGTTTACCCATACAGCTACCAACAGCTATTGCTCTGTAGTTGTCCGGGCTGAAAGGGTTGCCAGACTTGTAAATAGGAGTAATGATGCTGGTGTGCCATGGATAGTAACCGGAGACCAGTGAGTGGTTGAAGTTTTTGAGGATGGCTTTGAGACAAAGCGGAGTTACGCTCTGAAGCATCTCGTTGGATATCAAGTCGTTTGAGCAACTTTTACCTTTTTTGAGATTTTTGATGGCAGAGGTCACTTCAGATTCTGACATGAGCTTATTTAGGATATCCAGATCTGGTGGTTCAGGGTAATGTTTGTGATTGTGGTGAGTGAGATCTGGCTCCTGGTCTGGTTTTTTATAAAGGGATGCAAAGAAGTCATGGAAGCTAGCTAAATCAAATTTGTCAAGTAAGGGGCTAGTGTCATGTTCTTGTTTAAGCCGTTTAAATTTTTTCCAGTCGAGTATGTGACCTTCTTCTATAGCTTCATTTAATTTCTTAAGGAAAGCTACTTTCTTACTGTTTACAAAATTGCTATGCTTGTTGCGTTGCTTAAAATATTCTAGTCTGAGGATACTGTTACAGTGCTTACTACCAAGCCGATTTGCTAGCCTATTAAGGTTCCGCCGCGAGGAGTTGACTTGTGGGTCGAACCATTTTTTACGGGCAGAATTTTTGGGAGGCTTTTTCACTTTTAAGGCTATATCAGCAGCACTGTGGAGACATTTTATGACTGCATCGTTCAGTTCGTGATTGCCCTCCAGAGTACTGCTAAATTCATTTGTCACAATGCTTTCCAGATTGTTGATAATTTCGGGCGAGGTAAGGGCTTTTTTAAATAGTGAATGGGAGGTGTTGCTGTCCCACTTATAGCCACAAGGAAAGTTAGAAAAGTCTGGGAGCTGGAAATTTGCGACAAATGGTTCAAATGTAGTGAGTTTCAAGACTAATGGACAATGATCAGAGTATGATGTAAACTCTTTTACTTGGAGAGAGTTTACATGATCTCTTGCCCATGAGGTGATTACAAAATAGTCAACCACACTGCTTCCATTGTATTTGTGACAGGTCATTTTTCCAGTGGTGTCCCCAAGGGTACGACCATTAAGAATTTTGAGTTGGTTATTGATAACCATGTCAAGGAAGTGTTGGCAGTGGGGTTCAGATATTGTAAGGTCAGAATTGTTTCTTGGTTCTTCTATGTCGTGCTCGAGTCCAATGTCGTTATAGATGAGGACATATTTTTGACATAATATAGAATGAATATTAAAGCTAGTTCGTTTTTAATTGCAACTCAATACAACCTTTTTCTAGGTGGTCTACACTCATTAAATGTATAGAATAATAAACAATAGTGAATAACTGTCCTAGTAATTTTATGAATAAGTTTAACTATGTATCAGGAGGCAGTGGAATTAGTGAGAATTGATCTATTTCACACTAAAACTTCTATTATCTCGGAGCAAAGTATAAATTGTATGGTAAATAACTAACCTCTAACCAACTCATTCTTATAGCCACAGCGATGTTTACGAAAGTGGTAGCAGTACTCCTGTTTGTTGCGGTCTTATCGCAGGAGGCAGAGGAGGAACCTTTCAAACTTCCGTCTCTGAAAGGAAATGCATTCTTTGCAGATCCTTTTGCTAATTTCGAGGGCATTGGCTCAATATGGGGTTTATCATCATCCTCTAAAGGTGAGTGTTGGAAATTGTCTTGCTCGATTGAGCTGATACCGACTTAGTCAGTTTGATTAAAAATGTTATTAGTTCTAAGAATTTGGGCCAACTTAGATCCTCAAATCATGCACATTATCGTTTCAATTAGTAATTACTACAGGGTTTCCAACCAAAACACCACGTCCGCGTCACCTTGTGATTCTTGTTAATTATCCGTCACATTCAGCTAACCTGTCACCTGGTAGTCACATGTCACCCTCAAATATATAACCCAGGCCTTGCAACCATGTACCATAGGTCACTAATACGATACTGAAAAAACCTTTGGAATATCCTGTAAAAATTAATGACTTGTATGTACCTGGACCATTATATTATTCTAAACACAATCGTGTTTCAGGTGACGGAAGTAAGTTCGATGGTCGATGGGCCATTGAGGGTAACTCAGCTAACCCTAAAGATTTGGGACTAGTAGCTAAAGACAAAGCCAAACATCATGCTATCTCAGCTAAGATGAACAAGAAAGTAGACTTCACGGAACTTCACGATTCACAGAAACAGTTTGTCGTGCAGTACGAGGTTAAATATCAAGACACAATGGAATGTGGTGGATCTTACCTCAAGTTGGCTGCCGAAGTAGACGAGGAGTTCTCATCAGATACTTTCAATGATAAAACCCTTTACTCCATCATGTTTGGGCCTGACAAGTGTGGACTTGAAAGCAGGATTCATTTCATCGTCAACTACAAGAACCCCGTCACTGGAGCAGTTGAAGAGAAACACGCCAAGGCATCTTCAGACTTCAAGGAAATATTCGGTGATAACAAATCCCATCTTTTAACTCTCGTTGTCGACTTTGATGGCTCTTTCGAGATATTTGTAGACCAAAACTCCGTAAACAAAGGATCTATGCTGACTGACATGACCCCTGCCATCAACCCTCCATCTGAGATTGACGACCCATCTGACTCCAAACCTTCTGACTGGGATGATAAGGAAAAGATCCCCGACCCAATGGCAACAAAACCTGAGGACTGGGATGAGGATGCTCCCAAGTTTATTGAAGACGAGGAGGCCACAATGCCGGATAACTGGCTGGAAGATGAGGTTGAGCAGGTACCCGACCCAGACGCAGTAAAACCAGAGGATTGGGATGACGAGGAGGACGGTGAATGGGAAGCTCCCATTGTTGAGAACCCTAAATGTGAGGCTGGTAACTGTGGTCCCTGGACTCGTCCTCAGAAACCTAACCCTGAATACAAGGGCTCATGGGCTCCTCCTCTCATTGACAACCCTAACTACAGTGGTGTCTGGTCTCCCAAGAAGATTGCCAACCCTGATTATTATGAAGACAAGACCCCATTTGCCTCTCTGATGCCAATCACAGCTGTAGGTATTGAGATGTGGACCATGACTAAAGACATCATGTTTGACAACATAATTTTGACCGACAGCAAGTCAGTAGCTGACGAGTGGGCTGGAGAAAGCTGGAACAAGAAAGCTCTGATTGAAAAACTGGCTGCTCCTGGAGACAGCCCAATGGATCAGTTCCTTGTCTTTGCCGGAGAGAACCCTTGGATCTGGATCCTTCTAGCTGCAGCAGTGATCCTGCCTGTAGTACTCTACTTTTACTGCAGCGGGGGATCTCCTGCACCTGCTGACGATGGAGCTGAAGCTAAGAAAACTGACAAAGTGACTCCTGATGACGAAGAGAAAGAAGATGAGGGCGAGGAAGAAGAGAAGGAAGCAAGTGGAGAACAGAAAGAAGAAGAAGAAGATATGCCTGAGTTAGAGGAGACAGAGAAAGAGGCGGAAGAGGAAGCTGCCGAAGAAGAAGAAGCAGAAGAAGAGGAGGCTGCCGAAGAGGAGGCAGCTGAGGAGAAAGAGGAAGCTCCTGTCAAACGAAGAACAAGGAAAGCTGACTGAAATTAGTACCGTCATGTTTAGAGTCAGAATCAGCTCTGATTTAAAGAAATCTGTAAGATCCTTTTAAAGTTGACATCCCTTTTCCGACCTATTCAATTTGAGTAACATTTATCCCATTTACCCTATATCAAATTATTTATACTTGCAGACAAGTATTATGGTATACAACTGTTTTATTTACGATGTTTGTTGTTGTTAAGTGGTGCTTATGGTTAATATTTGATAATATTTTAAGTACGAAGATTTTTTTGACGACATCAATTTTCAAATGAGCATAATTTCAACTTTAAGGGGTTCTGTCTTTCAGTTTTGCTGGCCAAACTAAACATATATTTATTTGATTTTCTACGTAGGTAGTAAATTATGAAAATTATTTTAGGATAGTCGCTCTATTCGTATTGATATTTTGCTAAAACACGCTTTCACAATGTATTGCTTTAAGAAAATAAAAAAGACATGTTAAATTGGCTAGAAGATTTCTTCTCTTTCAGTTTTTGACACACTCGAAAGTTGAAGTTGTATTTGAATTGTAACATGCGAATTTTGAGTCGCCTTGGTGTTTGATTCTTCCTTGTTAATGTTGAAGTATGTTCTTACGTATGATAAATATTATATGAAAAAAAGAGTGTTTATATTTTTATTTAAAAGGGCGTAAATATGATCATTGAGAAGTACTCTATCCCAAATTCTGGCAAAAAGACAAAATTTGTTACAGCTCAGCACTCCATAATAACTTACTTATCATCAATGTAGACTCATTGAATGATGTTGGAACAACAATTAAAAAAAACCCACGTGATATTCATAAGCATTTCATTGACAAAACATGTTCTAAAGGATTTGATATGGTGTTCCCTTATCAAAGAAACTATCAGCAGTCTACTGGCTGGCCTACTATAAACGATACAACATGTCCTAAGGGCGAATGGAAATACGTGGATAGGTGGGGAAAGAAACCTAAGGTTAACTGGGTACGTATCACTGACGATGAAAGTTTATTTATGTTTTATTGCTGAATGAAATTTTTACTCCTGTCCAGTCTCTTTTCGTATCGCGACCTCCTAGTTTTAGCTGAATTGAAGAATAAAATTCCTTTCAGATAGCAAATCTTACTGTCGGGTGGATTCCATTGCTTGCTATTGCTACATACTACTGCACTTATCGCTGGAATGGTGAGTAAATTCTTTGAGATACATTTGAATCGATTTGACCTTAGCAGCGAACAGTTCCTCCACAAAAGCAAATATGACGTAGCAGGACCATTAAGCCCGGTCACAATTCGTTACTAGTTTTTAGGAAGGCGCAATCCCACAGTAACATTCAAAGCACAGTGGAGTTTGCGCGCGGCGCGCTTTTTTTCTGGAAATTTCATCGGTATCGACCAATAGGATGTCTCCAAGTATTTTATCGCTTCGGTACACGGAAGATGGTGCACAAACATTTAATGTAAACCGTTTCCCACACCTCACCTCCAGGATACGTAAACCATTATTACAACCCCTGTTAAAAATTTCCTCGAAGCCTAATTGACGTAATTGGATCATGTTAGTTGTCACTTTAGGTACACAATCACACTTGGAAGAACATTTTCTGGTAACGGTATGGAGCTGATTCATAGTCCGCTTTCAAACAACTTTCTGGATTCAAATTAACATTTGGTTTTTGCAGTGATAAGAGAAGAAGAGAGGGCAGTTTTAGCAGCACACTTCGCTCAAAACCCCAGTGACAGGTTGGTGATGTTAAGTTAATTGTTTGAATGTAGCCGTTCTAACATAAGAACAGTGCTGTAAATTTATGTCAATTAAAGATGCTATAAGATAATAACCGTCCTAGTGAGTTCTTGAAGTTTGTTCAGTGTTCACAGGGATTCTTATGTATTATCCCGTTTTGAAACCCAAGAAGTAAATTTGTTTATCTGCTTTAATAGCTTGTATTTTCAGTGAACTCGAAGCCGATATAGACGATATCTATCAAACTTACAAAAAGTCCACGTTAGCACAGAACTCTAAGGCATCAAAGTTTAGAGAATTCGTCAGCCAGTTCAAAACGCACAAGGAAAAGATGGGTTATACAAAGACAGATATAATGAGGATATTCAAAGACGATTGATAGAATCTGTGTACATAACTACCTTGCGATAATGGGTTGAACCATATCGAAGGGATTATTGATTATAATGATATCAAAAGGTCTGGACTGTTTAAATCCGCCTACTAATAAGTATCCAGTGTCGTCCTGACAAAGACTCGACAGACAATTGGCTTGGCAGTCGTTCCGTCAATCGGAAAACCGGACGCTTGGAAGCTGTTCGGCATTGTTGCACAAGAGAACAAGTCAATTTTGATAGTTTTTCATGTTTTGTTATTTGTGTATAGTTTATTTTTAATTTATTGAACTTTTTAAAACCTTCTTCTTCATTGTTCATAATAAAAATGTAACACGATTCAGTTTAAGAAACCGGGTACGAAACTGTGAAGTGGTCAACAACTTTACAAAAGCTTTGCCGTTTCCTATTAAACATTATTGGCAAAGAAGCAGTGTTCTTATCGTATGAGATACAAGATGATATAATCTATTGTAAAACATAGCACATCGTAAGAAACGACATTTGAGCAGTAATCTATATATTATAGTAATGTAATAGGGCACTTGGCTGGGCAGTGCAAGTGGACGGCAGTGTGCGTTTCCCAAGACATCCAATCTGAAGTTTGTGGTGCGAAGCTTTTTGTTCTATGGTTTGCTGTTGAGAGATTTCAATCCCTTGTAGTATATGGTTTCCCGGTATACTGTATAGTACTGATCGACATGGACAACTTATGTATGATATGCTGTATGCACGGCTTCGTGCTTGTCAGAATTTAATTGCCCATGCCGGCCGACGTCCAGCGGAGGGGTACATGCGAAGCCGTATAAATTTCTTGCGTGTATTAAATTTAATGCAAAGGGTGCGATAAATCATCCAATTGGTTATTATACCAGAAAACATCTATTATGGCAAGTTGTAGAAGAAAAATACGGTAAGCAAGTCAAGTACAAATAATTGAGCTGAGTAAGTTTTATAAAATACGGATAAAAAGTAATCAAGATTGCTATACTTTGTCACCCCTTGCAACCCCCTTTGTTAATTATAACTCGTCAAGAAATGATTTTCATGATACGTAATAGTTGACACACGCTGTAACCCCTTTTGATCGGGCGTGCACGCTTTGCACGTGCACGAGAGGTTAATACAACGTGTAGAAACGTAATAGCTGTCTTATTCGAATTCGAAATCAGCGTAAAAATACATTGGTATCCGTATAGCTTACTTTTACAATCCTACAGCTTACTCATGCATAATAAAAACGTATAAGCATCTACATGCTACACAGAACGGTCGAAATCTAATCGTGCTCAAAATAATGCCTTAAAGTTAAACTATTAGTATTAAACTATATAAACTACCTTATAGTTATAATAACAGTTTATAAGATCGTAGCATGAAATTACGAGTTTGAAAGGGTTGGTAACTTCAAGTAAGAAGTATTAAAAATAAAATAAAGTTACCCGTAGTCGTTACTGGGCCGCGCTCAGCCTGTCATTCCGCCAAATCTTTATTCAGGCTATTATGTTAATGAACATAATAGCCTGGGGTCCTCAGGTAACCGTAGTCGTACTATACTGTGGCCGTGGCCCTTGTAACTTTTTTGCGCGCCGCGCAATTTAAAAACTTTACTTGCCGGTTCCGTTTCACGACAATTAGTGGTAAGCTTAATTTATTTTCGCGTTGGATCATTTCCAACGTCGCGCGCATGCACGCGGTTACCTGTCATGTTTCAAACGTTATCCTCAGTTAGGCTTGTGAGTCGCAATAACGACCTAATATGACCGATTACTTTCTGCTTTGTGCTTCTGTTTCATCAGTCAAAAAACAATATATACATAACACATTTTGCACAGTTAGGTCAACTTCAATCTTTTAATCTTTCCCGACCATGGTCTATCAGCCTTCGCACGTTCGTCGTTCTGTAGAGCATACAGTGCCATGCACATTTAATGATATGTTCTTGTAGTGCTGAAATTTGCCATTATGTGTTATGATTCATCACAAATGTGATGAATACATAAATGATATTCAGACATAGTAGGATGTTGTGAGCGGAATTGAAGTTTGATCGTTCACGCACAAAGTCGAAGACGTAACGTCAAATTGTTCGCTTTTGTCTCCAATCTTGTCATTGGTGTGATGATCGACTATCGTTATTGCGTGAACGATCAAACTTCCGCTTACAACAACCTACTAGTACTATTATTTGTGCATTCTATAGATAATATCCCTGCAATTGAATATGTTTGCATGCTGATTTTTAATTGTTACTCTATCCAGGAGATCAACACGTGTAGAAATGATACTATGAAAATGACCTAACTGAGTTCGAGACTTTACCCCTTTACCGATCCCTACCCATCAAAATAAAATTGTGAGTAAACAGGACTCGCAATGAACATACAAAATAAAGATGAAAAATGATTTTTCCTGATCCAGTTCAATGTTATCAAGGCATCTTAACTCTTAAGAGTATATGTTATATATTACAAACATATGGCAACTCTATTATAAGGTAGACATTGTCTATTTTTATTATACATTGTATTTTTATTGATCATAATTATTGTCATTGGTCATAATTACGTCTCCGGGCCCTTTACCTTTCCCTTGTTCGTAGCAAATTCGAAAATTGCTCCATAATCTGGCGCCCTTGTAATAAATCACTTAGTGATAAATTAGAAAGTCTCCAAAAGAGAGGTATTAAATGGATTTTATCTGAAGAAGGCCGCAGCTACCCACCTGAGCAATATGTCAAAAAGTGCAAGCTTGTCGACATTCTCCCTTTACCTCAAAAGTTTGACTTAAATGATCTTATTTTTTTCCACAAAGTTTTAAACAGTTTAATTCCTGTATCGCTGCCTCACTATCTCTCTTTATATCATGGCACTTCTCGACTAAGACGTTGCCACCTCGACAGGCTGTCTATTGTGTCATCAAGTTAAGTCAGTTTTTCAATAAGTTTTGGATTTGAATTAATTTTATGTATTGGGTCCAAGTAATTGCAGACTGCAAACATAGTTCACTATGTGTTTACCGTGTTTGGGTACCAATCTTATTTTACAGATGGGGGCAATATTTTGAACGATTCTATTTTATATTCATTTATTGCTGTACTCTGTAAAATTTGAAAAGTATTTAATAGAAAACCTGAACAATCCAGCACTGAATCAACTTAGTCCGTTTATGTAATTTTTAGGGTAATTGTGAGTTTTGCTTGTTGAACAAATTTTGACATTCGAAAAGAATCCTCAGAATCAATTGAAAAATGAAGACTCCATCTCCAACGAAGCACTCGTCCAACATGTCTCCGAGATGTTCTCCAACTTCTCCGGATAAGGGCACCATCAGACGTCCAGGCATGAAGTCTCCACCGATGAAATTCAGTCAACCCATGAGGTCCCCCAACCTTCAAAATCCGGTAATGTGCACTCAAATGTCAAAGAAAACCTTTCTTTTCTTGTCAGACTGTTTTTATTTTGTAGCTTATACGGTGTCTCGTGTGTAGTAAAGTTAACCGGACTTTATTTTTCATTATAAAGGGTACGTACTACGTCTACAAAATTCTAATTAGGAAAAGATAACACTTTGTATCAAATGTATCGAGTACTAAATAGTCAACTCGAAACCGTCTTACCATCATTACTGTCTCCTTGAAAATGTATACAATGCTTTCAGTTGACGGTAATGGGACATTCCATGATAAATCGCAGTGGAGATCAAGAGGGTGAACTTAATCTTGATTTACGGCTCATCACTGGGCGCATGGCTCAGACTCTTCACAGTTACGAGGATATCGCCGCCAAACTATATTTAGAACACATTAACGAAGTCGAAGATCATTTGGATGAAATTGATAGTCCTATACTGAAAGTTCAGATCAAGAGCGTGCTTGAAGATTATAAGGTCAGGATCTTCTAAAAGTATATGTTTCCCAATTAAATTCGTCCACCAAGTAAAATCACGTATAATTACTTTATCAAGATTTCACATGTTTTAGACAACCTTCCCCCAGCCCCCTACGTCAGCGTTTGTAAGTTAACACATATCTGATCATAGTCTAGCTATTGTGTAAAAATTATAGCATAGTTAACCCCAAAACTATTCACAATATTATTATCATTTGTCCTTTATTCACAGAGACTGGCAATAGAACGTGAAAACATACTTTCTACTCTAGAAAAGTGGTTCGATAACTGCACAGACGAATTCATGGATGAGCTGGAGGAGTTGGAGTCATCATTAGATTTAGAAGGAGGAGATAGTCTCTCTGGTCACATCGAACAGGCAAAAGATATCATATCTAAGATTAAATTTATCAATCATAAGATAGTGGACTTTCAAAACAATGGCATGTCCACCCAAAAACTTATCGCACAAAAGAAAAATTTAGAAAGCGAGTTAATGAAAAAGAAAATAATCGTGGATAATACCCAGAACGGTACTGAGGTACTTGCTGTTTGGAGAAATCGGATCGATAATGTGGTGAACATGATAAAAGATAGTGAGGCCTCTGAGATCGAAAAAGCGTTGTTGGATATGCAACTGGCTGAAGCAGTTGAACACATCAACTCGCATATCATTGCACTGGAGAGAACCACAAAACGCACTGGAGTACTATTCAGAAATGTGAAAGAATTAGAGGCTGTTAATGACGAACTCGCTAACGAAAACAGCTTTTTAAAGCAGAGGCTTTCAAAATTGGATAAGCAATTTAAGGAATCAATGCATAAAAAGGTTCAAAAGTTGGACAAGGCTCTAGATGAACTAGGTGATGTTAAGCATCTCCAGAACAATGGACATGGTGCTAACAGTGACGATATCAACCGACAATTAAGGCGGGGCGGGATCTCATTGGAGATGGAGCTGATAGATAACTATCAGGAGAAAATCCATGTCCTCGACGGTGAAAACAAGGATTTAATCGCCAAGCTAGATAATCTTGAGTTGGAAAATGAAGAATATAAAGAAGAATTAACATCCTTGGAATCAAAATATAAAAGCGCGATAAAAGACCAGGAGAATATGAAAAACACGGAAATTGCTTCACACCACCCTTTAGTCAAACTCGACACTGATGATACGTATTCTCTTGGTGGATTGTCCTCAACTCTTTTTGGGGACAGCAACTCATACAATAATAAGGGTAGTACTGCAGAAGGTAAGCGGAGGAATACAATCGATGATAAGAGAAGGGGATCGGCCATGGTTTCCATGATAACGATGCAAGATGGCAAGGAATTGGATAATTTTAAAAAGGAAAACGATTGTTTAAAAGCACAATTGAATAAAACAAAAAATTCACTTAATACTGTCAGAAGACAATCAGTGAGGCCTAGGATGTCTACAAAAAACACTCAGACCATAATGATAATTTCATCCAGCGAAGGTGAAGACAGTGAAGAAAGTTCAAATGATGAATCTCCAAAAGAAGATCAGCAAAAAACAGAGGTTGTTGAAGAAGAGGTTATATCACAAGAGGAAATTATTCCCCCCAAGGCAGTCAAACGTAAGACAAAAAAGAAAGTATCGAAATTGGTAAAAGAAAAGCAGGAAGACGAATTTGATCAGCCACCAAATACTGATTCCTCTGAGCTTTCTGAGGAGGAAGATGCAGTCGAGGATGATGAAGGTCCCAAGATTACCCAGGAAGAAATCGATAAACGAAAACAGCATCGAGCAGATTCTATGGTGGCAAGTCTGAAATCTTTTGTGAGGAAAAAGGATCGTGAGAAATTAAGAGCAGAAAGAATGAAGAATAAAGATAAGGGTGCCAATGAACCCAAGCCACCTTCGGAAAATAAAATTGAGTCGCCGCCTGAGGAATCGTCCGAATCCGACTCTGAAATGGAAATAGAAGAGAAGGCTCAAACACCAGCTGATCTTGCAGCTGAAAGAAAAGCTAAGCAGAAAAAGAAAAAGGTTAAGAAGCCAAAGCGACGGGTTAAGTTTAAGGAAGCTGTCAATGAAGAGCCAGAACCACCTAGTTTTAAACGGGTAAATTTTGTTTTATATACGATTACTACACAACTAAATCGTGCAGGATTTAAATTAATCAATTTAATGTTCAAGCTGATTTAGGTTTGGTTGAGAAAAAAACGGTGCGAACGCCAAGCACCCAAGCTTTTAGCTTATCCACCGCTGTTTGTAAGTGATTCTAACTTGTTCTCTTAAATTTACATTTAAAAAAGTTCTGTTCAGGTTTCAACACCCAATGTCATAGAAGAAGATCCAGTAAATACATTGACAAAGATTAAGGAAGAAATAAAGGAGTTCCTGTCATATGGAAATAAGTTTATGAATGATATTCATCGATGTTTGATGGTGAGTGACACAATGACTTGCTCAAATAGTAACAATCGACTTCAGTTAAATTCAAAAAGATTTTGAGCTAAAAGTTGAATTTCCAGAATCTTTGCATTAACTGCTAATCTTGATATAATATTTCAGGAAACTGCTGATGCCGACATAGCTTCGACCATGAACCAATACTCTGAAATGGAGCAAAAGGTACACATTCAGACTTTTTATTTTGAAATGTCAAGCAATTATTGAGCAGACTCCTTATCCGACAAGGTTTTAAAACCTTATCGACTACTAATTACTCTTCAGCAGATATTATAGTGTATGTTCCCGTACTAACAAAAGATTTATATGTACTAAAGAATTACGTCCATAATCAAGCTTTATGACCACACTCAGGATTTGTGCTGGAGCTCATAATATATTTCTAAATTGTGATTGATAATATGACCGATAATGTTAAAATAATTGCAAAAGTGCAGATACAGCCATCACAGTGCGTGTGAAGATCTTTGACATAATGCAGCTTGATTGGATGAAGTTTTATCTATGTTGAATCGTTCGTGCTTTATTTTCTTGTCGTTTTAACATTCCTGTCCTAAATTCAAATGTTGTCGCTGATAAATCTTGAATTTCCTAAGACACAGTCAGACAAAACAAATGTCTGTGAAATTGAAAAAGTTCAGAGTACCTTCAAAATGTGTCCTACTTTCAGAATTCATCCTAAGGTAGGCCTCTTCCCATACTTACCCGGGCACTAAGCAGAACACCAGAACACGGGTGTTGTGGGATAGTGTGATTGTCCGACTGGGAAATCGGAGATCAAAAAGTTCAAAAAAGGTCACGCCGACCCGGCCCTGAGTATTTGACAATTTAAACCCTCTACAAATTGAAATATACTTGGATACTGCACTGGTCGGGATTGTAAGCCATATTTTCAGGCATTTTTCTATTGCTTGACAGGAAAATATGACTTACCTCCCCAGTCGCCACCAGTCAGCAAGTCTATGATTTCATATACAAATAAAGTTCAGTTCTGAAAAGTAGCAGATTTTACCATCGATTCGTTTACAGGTTATAGGACTGGAGACCTCTCTTGACATCATGTTATACGGAGTCGACCTGGGGATGTACCTGGTAACCCCGACCCAGGCTCGACCGGAATACTCTCCTCTACCCTTCGAGAACAAGTTATACTTCCAAGAGAACTTGTCAAAGTACCTTCGGGAAAAATATCCTCAACTTAATGTCAGCGCCATGAAGGTCAGTTTACTTAGTCGTTATATAGGGTTGTGTAGTGCACGGTGACCCTATCTTCAATGTTCCAATAAAAAATATGATCCACAAGTTCAATTTTATCTCTTTTTAGTTTTCATTAAAAGGTTAAACGAAAATATCGTTTTGACTATTGAGTATTGGTGTGCTGTTTAGATGTTTCAATTTCATGCAGTTTTATATTACAATATTGCAAGCTAAGATCACACAAATATAGATCGAAGAGCTAGATATGATAATAATATGAGGAGTCTCTCAGCGCCGGGGCATGCATGAATCATGAATATCACAATTTTAATAACATCACGTAAGGGCCAGGCATAATTATTTTAATTCTAATAACATTACCATGAGACATAATGGCCTATTTTGCTCTGTAACCACATTTAAAGATGATTTCCCACGGTTCGAGCATGTATTTGTTGATTCTGATGATTGGATAAAGATATTAAAGTCATGGGTTCAGCAGGTGTTTAAAACTTGCTTTTTTGCTTTTTCATCAGAAACTTTACTTTTAATTTGTGTCTCGGCGCTGTACTGTAATTTAACGTTTTGCCAAATCAAGAAAATCATGGATACATGATTGATATACTGTTGTAATTACAGAAGAGTTTCATGCTCGATTTGAAAATTATGCTTCATTTCTTGAATATGTTGTAAATGGTAGTAATTATCATATTATCATAATACTTTACAATTCTTAGTGAATTGTCTCATGTTATTTTGCTCTATGTGTTACTGTTAAGTGGTAGGTGTACATTTGTCTTGACTTTCACATTTTAAACTCTTATTTTATGCTTATATGCGGCTCGCTCGTAAGCGTTAGCAAAGCAATATTAGCCTGTTTCTAGTAAATGTTAATTGGATTCCTGTCTTATCAGCTTCAGATATGTAATGCTCTCAAAAACATTTTAACTGACAGGCTCAATGATCCAAATTAAGGTTCCGAGTTACAAATTGATCGTTTTCTGAATACTTGTTTAATGTTTATGATAATGTTATTTAAATTTCTGCGGCGGTGTTTCTGTCGCTGCTTGAACTGGCATTCAGATAACGTTTTTGTCACTCGTTATTCCAGTGTTACGCTTGTCTTCCAATATTCCATTTCAGTTGTTCGACCCTGAGTTGGATCCAGTGAAATCCCTCCTTCCAGAAACTTCAATGCCACAAAACCGTATCTCCACGCTTCCAGGTGCCCAACCTTACCCAGAGTTAACCAACCAACAAATCGGATCGTTCAATAACTTTATGATGCCTTTGACTACCACGCCGGAGCCAATCGCCAGGACATCTCCAAGGAAAATTTCCCGGAAGAAAACAAAACCCATCAAGTAAGTTTTGTAGCAGGTAACCTTATGATTTACCCATTACATTAGAAAATGCAGGTTCGTATGTCATTGTTTATATTTCGAGGAACGCGAACGTAGTGGGTTTTTAGAATTCCTGCATATGAAATGAAGTTTCACCTCAACAAATCATTTTTAGGAGAGAGATGCCGATAGGAAAAATAGAAGAAGTGATAGCAAATCTGCGGTTAGGTGCCCTGTCTGCTGGCAAGAAAAAGAATGATATAATAGCAGATGATCGGTCCTTCACTGAGATAGTTGATCAAGTTATGCCCAAGGAGGTCAGCCTTAGCTCGTATTCATTGTTAGATTTTTGATAAAAACAAGAGTGACCTGATTTTAAGGTATTTTATAACTCTGTTAAACACATATAATATGTTGTAACTTCATCAGTGCTGTTGCCATTGCAGATAAAATTAGAGTACCTGAAGTTGATACAGCCGACGCATGACACTATGGGAAAGAAGCAGTACATAAACAAAGTGAAGCGAGGGGTAATGAAAGTCAAGGATTTGTTGGATCTGATAAATCTGAACAGTAATCAGGGGGTGATAAAGGGTCTTCCGAGCAACTCACTTGGACAGCCCAGGTTGGCAATTTAAAGGAGATGACTCCTTCATAAAGTTTAAAAACTAAGATCTTGATTTTAATGTTAGTTTATAGCAAGAAGACTTTAATTCATTGATCACTATAAATGTTAAAAATTTCCGATATATCGCTTGCTATTACTATTAGAGATGCTGATAAGGGGTCGTTCACATATTACGTAATCAGCCGAGGGGGGATGGGGGGGGGGGGTCCAATGATTACGCTAGTGTAATTTTGACACAAAAGCTATGTGTAAAACTGATTACAGAGGGGGGAAGGGGGGGGGGTTACAAATTGGCTGAAAAGTGATTACGTAGTATGTGAAGGGTCCCTAATTTGACTCCAATTTCAACTTTTAGGACTCGACAAACAAAAGTTCATCAAACGAACCTAGAAGTCGGTGATATACTCGGACCTGGCTCTCCTCTCGCAACCACAAAGCATTATGCACCTGAGAACATCCGATACAAAAACAAAATGGCACGTCACGACGAACGGGTGAGTACGCTTTATTCTAGATTGTTCTGAACTTCTAAATTCCTATCGAGAAAATCAACCGTTGTAAATTGTATAAATTGTTATGGGACACCGAGTGAAGAACATTGTTCCCTTTGATGAGAGAAAATTAAACAAATATCGCAGCTTCCGGAGCACAAAACGTTTTAAAACCTGTTGATGAAGTTGGGGACTAAAAATTATCTTATGACTATCGTCAACACGCAGCAAACAGGATTTGCTTGTTGCTAATGCTTATAAGTTAATCAATCATTAGCTTACTACATTAAACTTTTAAATATCAGCCGGTGTCCGATCATAATAAATATTCGAGAAATCAGCTGGTTTAATCATCGCTATCATTCCATTTGTTTGGTGTAGGTTCGAGCTTCTCTAGAGGACTATAACGTTACGTCTGTCGACGATTTGAAGGGGTCTGGCTCTTTGACAGTTATGGAAGTTCCACTAACCTCTAAAACTCTGTACTCTAAGAGATCAAATGAGAAAAAACAGGAAGGATCCAAAGTTGAACTGAATCCAAGTGTTGCTAAAGAAGAAATGTAAGTGGTATCGAAATCATGTTTAAGAGGACTGTAAACACTGTAAACACTAAACAGTTGCGAAAATATTTTTGATATCTTCAGAAGCTTTTTTTTTTCTATCTATGATTCCTCCAGATCTAATAGTAATAATATGAGATTGAGCTCAATAACGGGCGAGATGCCGAGATGATATTAATATAGATTCATAAAGCCTACCGCCGATTTATCATAGACAACAACATGATATCATATGCTGTTTTGAGTTAATCGTCACTAAATAATTTTCAGGTTCGATCTATCGAAAAGTAATACTAACATAGACCAATGGGTGGTTCTTGGTGAACCTGAGAAACGATCATTTCTGCCAATCGTTACGCAGAACTTGATTCCACATTTCGAGACAAAGAAAAACCCTCCTAGTGCTCGACAGAACTACTCGAAGAAACTTGCACCAAATCTTAGCCATCATTCATATTTGGACAAAAATGCTCCAAAACTTTCAGATCTCCTTAACATTGAATTCGAGAAGCCAAAACGATCGGCCATTGGAAAACTACCAAAAATTGACGACCACCGTCAGATTGATCAAAATCAATCCTTTCCATGACCATAAAAAGGGCCGGCGGGGGTCTAAAAAACAAAAAAGAAGGGTCATCTCTATTTCTTTTAACTGGATTATTTCTCGAAACTTTGTTGTAAAATTTATTGATTTATTGTCAGTCAAGAATTGCATTGTAATCCACATTATCAGCAGTTCAATAAATGCTGATTTCGATATTTTAAATCCATGTGATCATCTACAGTTACCGGATTTTCAACTTGATTTTAGATTTTCTTTATTTTTCAGAGTTGACAGAGATTGTTTCGGCCGTAAATTATATATGGGCTCTTTTCGGAAGTTGATATTATCTGATTTGTGAGTTTTATAAACTTTCTAATTTATTGGATAGTTGAATTTTCCATCGATTAAATATACGGAAGATAAATCACTTTACACTGTACTATCTCGTGACTAAATTTAAGTTAAAATTAAACATGTCCTCTCATGGCTCTGACGAATGATTCAAAACCCTCTGCCTTGATCCCAACCCTATTAGTATTTATACCCTCACCCTAACCCAATTCCTTACTCAAGCATTTGCTTTAAAATCCAGATTTAATTCGCCGATAATTACTTATAACTCGTCAGGGAAACATTTTAACCCAGATGTCATGTGGGGTGATTTGGAATCTATCACTAATCACTATGTTAAATAATTTATAATAGTAATACTAATAGTAGTACATCGATTAACCAGGACGATTTGAGATTTCAACTGCAACTTCCCTTTTAGAAAATCTTTCAGTGTAGAGTGATTTAGCACGCTCGAAAATATATTGCTTTCATTGTTGATGTGTAAAACAAAACTTCGTTTTGACTTTGTCAATTGGTAAAAATTAATTACATACATTGTTTGGGGAAAGTAAAATATACATGATCTACAGCTGGTAATCAGTAAATCGGGGTTTTACTTTTGAACCCCAGTCGGATTACATGGTTTCTCTCTCACTGAGAAACTGTCTCTGTGACTGTCCGCACATGACAGTAATCAGTCCACTATTACTGTGCGGACAGAAACCATGTGATCCGACTGCAGTACTGGTTCCCGAATCCCGATAATATTAATATGGGGTAATGGTCCACAAGCACCTAAATAAGAAGAGTTATGAGCCTTATTGCTTAAATTATTTACTGCTTATATTAAAAACTTGCTTCACCATTCATAATTGCTTGCCGTATTTCAAATATTCAGGTGATATCAACAATCCACCTAAAACTTTACAAATTTCCCCACAATTTTAGGAATAGGGGAGAAAGTGATCAGGGATGAGTTACGGTAAATCAGGGTTTAATAATCAATCTCGTAGCTGCTTGTCGTTAATTGTATAGCATATAATAGTGAAAGGAGATGGTTTATCATTTATGCATCGTTAATTACCAAGATATGCAATATCATGGCACTTTATCGGTCCTCAAGCGCGCGAACGCGCAGTATAATTGTTACCAATGTAAATATGTTATAAGGTCCTTCTTTCACAATTATGTATATTGCATAATGCGCGTGCGGTTAAGTCTGACATTTGTTTTAGTCTCAATTAGAAAACATGTTTTCAATTCCATTCTCCAAAATGGAAACACAAATATGGGCTTACTCGAACTACAAAATTCTTAAATAACATTCTTAAGATTCAGATGATAATCAGTGGTCCCCTGAACAATAAAGTCCCTCCAAATCAACACCTAACCCGCTAAACCATACAAATTCGTAATTAACGGAAACACCAAAATCAAAATCGCAGCGTATAATGTATATATACGTACTTTGTCGGCCGTGCTTTGACCGCTAAATATCACTAATATCTTCGTAAATCTGTTCGCTGTAAAGATTCTCCCCCATTTGTGCAGCTGGCGACGTAACACAGCAGCAATCCTCATCCTCCGTCAACTCTCCTTCATCCTCATTTACTACCTCTTGCTCACCTAGTCTCCCCCTCAAATCATTAAAGCCCACATCCACTTGAATCCCCTCCTGCACTGTTCCTTTTACACTCAATTTACACGTCAGACCCTTGAGAAGCTGCTTCAAAACATCTCGCTTTGAGTACCCGAAGAAAAGCAGAACCGAAGTTAACACCGCACCAAAGTAACTGGCAGAGGAAGATTCCGCAACTTTGTTCATGCCAACAGCTTGCTCTGCAACAACTACTTCACCATCATCCCCTGACCAGTAACAAAACCCCAGCAGAACCTTGAACCCTTCTGGACACTTATTACAGTGAACCCCATCTCCGAACAAGTGCTCAGGACACTGGATACAGGTGTGATTCTCCCAGTACTCCCCTAAAGTACACCTGTAGCAGTACTCCGAGCCGGGGGTAGCTGCTTTGAAGTGAGGACACTGAGTGCAGTTTAGGGCTCCAAACTGGCTGTAGTGGTTCTCCGGACAGATCTCACAGAAGTCGTGAAGAGTGGTGATTGTGTGGTTGTGTGTGGTGTGGTTACTAACAGTTTGGTTACTAACAGTTTGGTTACTAACAGTTTGGTTACTAACAGTGTGGTTACTAACAGCGTGGTTCTGCTCCACCCACCTGTACCCAGGTTCACAGTTACACCGTGAGGAGTTGGAGGGCGAGGTGGAGTGATCAGGACACTTCGTGCATTGTGTGCTGTTTACTTTGCTGTAGTAGCCAGGTACACAATCTGTGCAAAATCCTGCCTGCTCCCCTGGCAAAAGTCCTCCATTCACGGGCCACTCCTGGTTTATGGGTCCCTCTCGGTTAAGATGCTTCACCTTCTCTCTTGACAAGTTGAACTCCCATATCTGTCCAGCAGGACAAGTACAGTAACCTTGATACAGCTCTGCTGAAGAACCTTCAGGACAAACAGTACAATAATTACTCTGACTGTAACTGTAATTACCATTTCCACACGGAGTACACAGCTCTTCCTCACTCATGTACAACCCATCCCCACACAAACATACCTCACTGCCAGGCCTGGAGTACGATCCTAACGGACACACCGTACATTCAGTGGAGTTAGCACGGCTGTACGTGTTATTTGGACATGGTTTACAGTAGCCCTGAGTCCAGTGAGTTCCTGCTGGACAATGGCAGATGGGGGAGTGGATAGGAGATGTGGAACCTTCAGGACACTTCATGCAGCCTGAGGTGGAGTTGTAGAAATCCGCTCCACATTGGCACGAGATAAAAGTGTAGTAGTACCCATTCGAACTGGAGCAGGAGGACGATGCTCTGTATGTAAATGTGTTCTGAGCCGACCATACTAAGTTGTACATCTTTGAAGAGTATTCTCTTATAAAACTATAGGAATTGTATCTACCGTCACGAATAAAATCCACCTTTTCCATAGAATCAAATCCTGCATTCTGGCAGATTTTCTCTCCAGTCGAGGTAGAAATTTCGTAGTAATTACCAGTGTATTGGCAAACGTTTCCCATTGACCCTCCATTAATAGACACCATCAAGGCTCCGGCAGACGCTTTTTCGTTACGAGCTTTATAAATTGAGAAATGCAACTCAGCTTGAACGACTGAAATTAAGATGTTGAACAATATGAGACATTGTTCATTTTTTTTACGAAAGCAAAAAATCAAATTATCGATTTTTGTTTATAATTTCATCAGAATCTCATAATTTACACTTACAGTATTACTATAAATTTCTGCTGTCACATTCATATATACAATTTTATGCTCAGTATAAAGTTGTATATAATTACTATGACTCAACGACCAACTCTATAGTTACACTTATTATATTTGTATTTATACGATGTTGAATATATAGAATATTTATCTCAATATACACACCTGTTGCGACAGTTAAGCAAACTGCCAAAACCCCAAAAACTATTTTCATCACAACTTCAACAAACTCTATCCTTCTCACAAACTTAAAACAAAAATCGTCCAAACGTAAGACTGCCAGTAAATTTCACCAGCTTTTAAAGCCGATCTTACTCATGACTTTTCTGTGAGATCTTGCCTGCCAACTCATGACCGTACAAATTCAAGTTCGCGTAACATTGCATATTAAGTCACTGTGTTACTTTTTATACTGTAAAATCACAGTAATTTAACAAAGTTACATCTCTAGTCTCATTTGACTGGTCCTGTGAACCAGGCTGGAACAGTAAAACACGTCCCAGAGTAGCAGCTCTAACACACCACGGTCCAGAACATTCTCCAGCTGCGTGTGTGTATTACCAGTGAGCTGTGACAACCAATAACCGTCCAGAGAGCAACACACACACAGAGCCAGGACCTGACATGTAACGTGTGCCGCCGCCGCTCAATCACCGCTCTAATTCGTCAGGGGACGGTTTGTGGGGTGGCGATGGGAACAGTCACTGTCACCATGGGGACAATCATTGTTTGCCCTTACAGTAACATAGGGATTCTTGTCACCCACTGGATCGAATTTGGATGTTAAATATTCTAGAACTTGTTATTTGAGTAGGGTGGGGTTTTTGACACGGCTGACAAAGTGAAACACGGATTCTAAAACGTAAATTAACATAATTTGAACCTATTTAGCCAAAAGTTTACACCGAACCTAATGAAGGCCGGACAAATTGAAGCTACCTTAGCACGAATGGGATAATATCAAGAAAGGGTAAGAAAACCATCAAACCAGTTTTGCATCATCACAGTTTTAAGATAAAATATCATGTTTTCAGGCTATCAAGGTAGGCATAGGCATTAATATGAAAATTAATTTACATTGCATTTACTCAATATTTATACACAGTCTTAATAACAGATCAAATTTTTGTACTTATCGTGTTATAAAAATATCCTAATTAGCTAATTAACTAATTAACCATGCAAGGCCGGATCCAGGAAGCATCAAGTTAGATCTTCTTCTACTTTTAAGACAGTTTTAAAGAACTCAGACACTTTCAATCGAAGTTCAGGCGAAATCAGATGAAAAATAAGAGGTTAGATAAGTCAGCAGACTGATGGTGCCACTTGTCAGACCGTCCCAGAGAGAATAAGGGGCGCAAATCCAGGACCACATAGGAGCATATCGACTGAAGATCCGTGGAGGGTTAACCTAAAAGCATCATAATCAAATTTAATGAGGATCTATGATTCGGCGGCGGGTTCTTCTGCTGCTGCGGGGGCTTCTTCGGCGGCGGGGGCTTCCTCAGCAGGGGCGGCGGCTTCTTCAGCGGCAGGCGCTGATTCTTCAGCAGCAGGCGCTGATTCTTCGGCGGTGGGTTCTGTTGAGAAATTAAATAATTATTAATGTCTTATAATTTATAGATTTCAAAAATGATGGGTACGCATAAAGTCGGAAGATGTAATTCAATATTACACAATCGTTAGAATATGGAAATAAATTAATAAAGATTAGTAAGTCACCTGGAGCAGCTTCTTCAGCAGCAGGTTCGGCAGCTGCTGGGGCAGCCTCCTCGGCGGCGGCAGGGGCAGCCTCTTCTGCGGGTGCGGCTTCAGCAGCGGGTGCTTCTTCGGCTGCTGCTTCCTGCGAGATAATTTGTTAAAGAGTTGATTCCTTTTGAGCAAGAAAAGAATTACCTTCGGCATGGTTAACCGCCATTGCTTCGATATGTTCTGGGTGTTAAAACATATTTGAAAATGGTAATTTTTTATCTCTCACTTTAAAATCTAAAATCGGCAAAGTATTGCAAGTAAAATCTACACGATGCACACCTCTCCTCTCGAATGACTCCTGGATGTTAAGTAAAACTACATTTCTTATCGCATCATTTCTATGAATTATATATGAGTATTGAGTAGCCTCTACCACCTTCAATGCTCAATATATTCAGATGTCAAAGATCTTCTTTTGCTTCCAATATTCATAACCTCTTTATTAATAATTCAAATGCCTCCACTTTGTCATTGATAAAGTGATCAGTGATCACAGATAGGTTCATTAAGAATAGCACACTCGGTTTATATCAATGTAAGTGCTGCAACACACAAATCAAGGTGAATCAAGAAATCATGTCATGACAGAAGATAAGATTATAAAGATAAGATTATAAAGATAAGATTATAAAGATTTAGAGAAACGCTACCTGCTCTACCGCGGGTGCATCTGAACCCGCATTATCGGCGGGTTCTGATTCCTGTTTAACGGGCTCTGATGCGGTTTCTGCTTCGGGAGTTTCCTCCTAGAGAAAAAGAAAATAGACACAGACATTAAGAGATTAGGATCACATGAAAAAGATGTTCAACATGCAAGATTTTTAGAATCAGAGCTTTAATGTTACATAAAGATTAAAGATATATAATATATAATATTATTCAGATTTAGAAGTTAATTGACATGTAAAAGGTGCTTCAAATTTGAAGTTCAAATTGACAAAATTTTCATTAACGGTTAAATGACATGGAGTATGTTCTCGAATATGACATAGAGTATAATAATTAATAACGCATGCAAGACCATCATGCAGAGAAAATATTAAATTGCACTCTTTAGATCAACGAATTCATTTTCAGATCCTGCGTCAAAGAAACGTTCGAATTGAGAAATTATAGGCGTGTGCATGTAAAGATTAAAGAAATTGCTAAAAGACTTAGGAAGCAAAGACTTTAAAAGTAGCTTAAAGATATTTTCCACGAAATCGTTTCATTTGATGAAAATAATATTGCCCATCCCATATTTATAATCAAATCTGACAAATAATGCTAAAGGATAAGGTGCCACCTTTGGAGAATTTTCGTTATTTCTTGATGTTAATAAATAATTTAATCCAATGTGATGGAGTAAGTTCGAGCCAGTAACATGAACAAATGTCTACTGGTCGCGAAACTTTAGATAATGAATTATGTGACCTTATGGCATATTTAGAATATTTATCCCCGATGAAATTGTAATGGCGATATTACGTTACGTATAACCAAACTCAGGACATCGGCTGTTATCTGGGTGATTTCACCCTAAACGCCTTGTTTGCGCGCAATTACGGTCGGACATCATCCCGGAAATCTTACACTAAATTGGTGTTTAACAACTAACGATATCGTGTAATTGTCGGATCTGTGAATGGAAAATTTCGATTGATGCGGGTAATGAATGTCATTGATGTCAGGAAAGGGTAATGATAAATTTCCAGAAAATTCGGATAAAATTCCATTATGATAATGTCATAGACTGGGACCGGAAGGGTCAGGCTTTTGCACTGCGGTTACCCTACAAAAATTCGTTAAATAAAATCATCAAATTTCTTTACAATTTTGTTAGTAGCAATCTTATTTTCATTTTGATCGACATGATCTGAATCGCAAATAATTAAAATTGTGGATGATACTACAGACCTAATTCCAAACCACAACCAATATTCACACCACTACAGCTCAAAACACTCATGATATTACCAACTATAATACAATTTATGGTATGTATAGTGTAATTTATAGTAAGAATGTGTACTTACTGCTGGGGCTGCGTCAGCTGCTTTCTCTCCCTTGTTTTTACTCAGTGCCTTACCCATCTCTGTCAACTACGTAGCTTTTTGCTAGACTATCAAAGATTTAATGTTAGAATTGGACTAGACTATCAAAGATTTAATGTTAGAATTGGACTAATAAAACGGATACAGGTAATTCGCAATTTTCTTGTAAAGTTGTAAAGTCATTTAAATTGGAATGCCAGAAGCATCAGATCAAACGCTAACTACCACGATTACTGAAATAGAAAAGGCAAAGGAAAGAGACACTTGTCAAGACGACTCTCCTGTCCTATATTTACCGACAAGTAAAATCAGACTCGTTATCTCCCACAGCTTAGCGTATTAAACCAATTGTAATTTCACAATTACCAAAAATAGAAAAGACGCGGAAAGGGCTACACTTAGCCTGCAGTTATGCTGCGATGTCGAAAATTGCGTACAGAAGTGCTGGTTGATTCCGGTTGATTACTGCAGAGAATGGTAAGCTGTTACTGGCTAATACCAGTCACGTGTCAGCATGTACCAGCCACGATTGGACAGGAGTTCGTGTTACTGTTAATTAGACCAAACAATTGATGGGCACTCTGGATTGGTGAATGACTTTTCGACTGGGCAAGAATGCTACAGAAAATGACGGTGACATGGCAAGTTACCGTCAAATGGTACAACACGTGACCCAAAATAAGAGGAAGTTCGTCTTGAAATCGATAGGATGGATATGTAGCAGTATTGGAGCTGGCGGAGTTTGTAGCCACATTACCGAGACACTATAATACCGAGGCTCTAGTTTATCAAAAGGTAGCAGAGGAAGGTTATGTTACTTACTTTGTGCTAGTTTAGGTCATTATCAACAAATACCACCTAATTAATTTCAGGTGACCCACCTGCCAGTAACAAACAAATTAGTGTGTGAGCGGGTGTACCAGACTTGCGGGCTGGGATATTGAGGCTCCCGACTGGGGGGGGGGGGGGGGGGCCGGGGGGCTGGAATTATATTTAATTTGGCAGGAAAAAAATTTGACGTTAAAGAATTACAGCGGGTTTAAAACCCTGTTATATTGAAAATATATTTCAGTTTTGTTCTAATTTCAGGAAAATAAAACTCGTTATTTTCTCCTCAAACAAGTCTTTACAACATTAACGATCAGTGCTGACTGCAAAATCGGAACTTGAGACTTTAAAATGAGCTTATAATTAAGCATTTAGCAGTCCGAGGCAGTGATGTATCAAGTTTACACAAGCAGGCTACAACTATAACCATAGTAACACACAACTAAGCCGACAGATGCATGATACATCGCATCCTAAACAAAATCAATCAAACTGCACTGGAGTGACAGAAAATCAGGAAAATAGCGCGAAATGCCAAGTTGCAATAACAGATAACCATCCAAGAGATAAATAGCAATTAACGGCTTCACTCAAATTTCTGTCTGACTTAATTTCCTTCCAATTAAAACTGAAAATGATTACGGACAGGCCAGGTCATTTGCTGATTTTCCAAAAGAAATGACTGTCTTCTCTTTAAAAAGACAGTGACGTAACGATGGAAACATGAGATTGAGTGGCATTGTGGTGGGGTGATTAGTGTTGTCAGTTACCTAAATAGTGGATTACAATAACCTTTGATACAGCAGTCTGATGAATATGAATAGAAGAAGAGGAATTAGTCAAATAGGCTGTAATTTTATACAACGGCCCTACAACGGCCCTACAACACCCCTTACTACCACTGGTCAATAATGGCTGGCGCTTAATTTCGAGCTGCCCTTTCAACAGTCTCATTTTCCAGTAGGTAGTGGTACCGACCTTGGCTAGTCCTGAAAACCTTCAAGATTTAATCTATCAACATGGCTTGCAAAATGGAATAATAAATGTAATAAGCAGATTGGGTGGCATGACCCCTATATCATGCACCTGGTTCCTGGATGATATCAAGATCCATGCTATGTTAAATGTCAATATTCAATAACGATATTAAAAAACTGTAACTAAACATCAGCTAAACAATGCAATGGGATAAGATACAGAGAACTGAGATCTAGAACAAAGATCTAGAAAGTAGACGAAGACTAATGGATCTATTACAACAACTCCTAGCAGAGCCAACCTCAGAAAAACTGTGACATTTAGAGTACCCTTATTGGAGCCATGCCAACTCAGCGTGCATTACAATGTAGTATATAATAAATATATCTCAAGTAGTCAACATATTCTTCATCTAATGATTAATAACTCTCTGGAGATCTCAATGAAGACAGGTCACCGTGCCAAGTCAGGGTTGGTTATTTGTTTAGAATCTAGCTGTGGACCGAGAAGAAATGTCATTGGATGAGGATAAGGCTGTAAACTGTGCTCATGTTGCGACGTTACGAAATAAAAACCCGACATTGAGGTAGAAATCAGAATGCCAATCCAAACGGCTGACTATTTCTCAGTAGATTGTGTGAATGGACCAACGATTTGATGATGCAAGACAATGCTAACAAGTTGCTAATGCTAAGCAGCAAGCTGCCTCAAATTAAACTCAAATAACGAAGGTAATTATACTTAAAGTTACAAGAATGACTAATGAATGTTACCACTTGTTTATTTTTTGAAACAGAAGGAAAGATGTAAGACGCCCGTAGAATGGACTTTATTTCACCAATGACCAAATAATCTGCCCATAGAAATATGCAAAAAGGGATAATAGAGTGACCAAACATTGTCCGATAACAATGTTACACCCTGGTCGGTATGCAGGACTACAACTCAATATTCCAGTGTTATACGCATTTTATCGATCAAAGAAGCTGGGTCGTTACAGTATTGTTTTGATAAAAGGTTAAAATCACAACCAAAAGGCAAAAGTCGCAAAGAGGTTGTGCCAGAAAGGAGACTCTTTTAAAATGGACCTAACCTCGTGAGAATAGCACATTAATAGATCTCAATGGATCAATACAAGTGTTATAAAAAACACTTAACTAACACCCGCAGAAAGTAACATATTATATGTTACAGGAAGTGCAGCGTTAAAAGGCTAAAAGGAAGCCATGTTGGTCGACTGAGTGATCTCATCTCAGAACGACCATTGTGGAAAAAACAAGTACAATTCCGAACAAGTAATAACCGTTGTCACTTTGTCACTTTGTCACTTTGTCAGTACGTCACACTCCGCTGCTCCCTTGTTGGCATATTGCCAGTACTCTGCACTCCCGTCGGCATATTATTAATATATACTGACAGTACGCCACATTACGCATTGGTAAACTAAGCTGCTAGTTCACACGAGAAAGACGAGGCTATAAATGACCGAGACACTCTCATGTATAATTACTAACGGCAGATGTTATAAACGCATATAAAAACCAAATCATCCATTAAAGTACATGCACATATGGACCGAAGACAACCCTAATAATGGTCACTAATTCAAGACGATTGCAGGGGGTTCTAATTGGTCGATTTGTGTCACGTGGTTTGAAAACAGGTCGGTGATTGGCTGATCACAATCAGGTGACATGGGCACTGCCCCTCCATTGGGTACTATTACGGAGAAGGGATGATTATGCCAAATAACAAAATTAAATGCACAGTTCGCCATTTCTGGGCTACGAATAGCCCTGGCATTAACAGGGAATATGGCTGCTCGGGGCGAAAATTACTTTATCAGCTTCGCGTGAATTAAACAATCTTCAGCACTACTAGCGTTCTAGAAGCTTCATTCAAGAACATTACATAATAGACAATTAATAAATAGTTAATGCCTAAAAAGTAAGTTACTTAAGGTGAAAGTTGAGACAAGAGAAGTTGATAGAAGATCTAGATTGTTATACTACTGTAAGTGTAAGTACTGGCGAAATGGTGATCAAATTATTAGTTACTTATCGTCGAATTCATTATTCAAGTAGCTGGAAGCCTGCCAGTTTATCCGTTCACCTGACTTCCTGTAGGAACAACAGTTACCAGGTCACAAGTCACAGCTCACTAGTGAACCCTGGTATGAAGTTGCAGTTTAAGTTCCAGGAAAAACAGGAACCAAACTCGATTCGTAACTAAAGTTAAACTTTCACATGGGAAAACTTCAAAAAGTCAATTCTTGATAATCGATAAGCTCCTATTTTTAGATTCCAGTGCCGAAAACTCCAATTCACGATAATCGATAAGCTCCTATTTTTAGATTGTAGTGCCTGGTAGTAGATGGACGTTCCATGGAACTCATTCGGCTATATAACGACTGATAATATCTAGCACGGTTATGAGTAAATGATTGACATTCATTTTAATCAAATCATTAGAATAAACATGAAATATCATTATTTCAGCTCCAAACAAAGATATTACTCATCCTTATCAGTACAGGATATAAATACGATACTGTTATTACTGCCAGTGAGAGTAGGCCAATTTCATACAGCTAATGAAAAATATATCTATATATAATATCCATTCTGCAGGGTATCTTTCAGTACTTGGCACCCTTCCTAAAGGATTAGGGTGACATCGAGCATTCGCACCCATATCCAGTTAAATAACACAGATATTGTGGCTAAATACCAGTCATTACGGCACATAGAGGCCTTTAACTCCTCGCTCATTTACGGTTAAAAAACAAGGGCAAAAACGACCTGGTTGCTATGATGAGAAGCGAAATGAATTTCAAAAGTGCAACTTGGCAACTGCTGACTATTCTCACTTGATCTAACATAATGAAATGAAATGATGCATATAGATGAAGTGAATATCGATGTGAAAATAAAAGCCTAATCACAGAACCGAAATTCAAAATAAGATACTCAAATAATCACTAGACTAATAACACCAAAACCTGGTATCAAATAACCCGAGCTTTATCAAATCAGGATTTTTTGCTCGGGATTACTGACTTACTTCTTGACTAAGGAGGGAGGGAGGGAGGGAGGGAGGGAGGGAGGGAGGGAGGGAGGGAGGGAGGGAGGGAGGGAGGGAGGGAGGGAGGGAGGGAGGGAGGGAGGGAGGGAGGGAGGGAGGAAGGGAGGGAGGGAGGGAGGGAGGGAGGGAGGGAGGGAGGGAGGGAGGGAGGGAGGGAGGGAGGGAGGGAGGGAGGGGTACAAAGCATCAGCACGTGAGATAATGGATGAATACATGAGAATACTATATACGTGATGAGACAACGCTAACATAATAACACAAAGATTACATAAGTTGTTAAGTCACTCCAGCTCCTAAGAATAGATATATGTTCATGTGACGATGTACTGCATACAGCAGCAAGCTTCGTGTATTTACGCCCGTAATGAGAAATTGTCAAGTAACTTTTCTAGAATAAACTTCAGAGTCACGCTCCACAGTCGAATCCTCTAGAGCAGAGCACCTGTTTTAATCCCGGCTAGAGAACCTAATTCAGGAAAGTTCTGAAACTTAATTCGTAACAAATTAGAACTTTGAGATACCAGAAAAATGCAAAACATGTGCACCAACCAGACGTTGAGATACCATAAGTTATAACCCATATGAGATCACAGATTCCGACCAGGGATCTGGGTAGATAATATGTACAATCACAGGTGAGGTCAGCAAGTAAAGTGGGTTACGTCATTCATGATTTGAGGGTGATTTGCAGGGAAAACATTTCAGCAGTGCTAATTGTACTTTGGCTACAATCACAGGTGTATAATAAGCGAATAGCTGGCCATTTACGTCATGCTTTTGATACAAGTCATGCAGCAAAACGGAATAGTCATGAAAAAAGAGAGGTGCTTAGAGGAAATTTTTAGATAAAATTAAACCAGCATGAAGAATTACATGATTATTTACAAATAGCGGCAATGGACATACGGTTGGTAGTTTAACTTTAAAATGTTTAAGCATGGTGGAAACTAAAGTAAATAAACCAGGCGATCAAAAGACAAAAACTTTACTCAAAATTTGATTCGTGAGATGCAAGTGTAATCCAGGTCCTAGCATCACTATAAAAAGGGAATCAGAATGTGTACAATGACACCACAACCAAAAAATATGTGTCAGAAGAATCAAACTGCGATACTTCGCTTGTAAGACGATATGAAAATCTTAGGTTGAGTAGAATAGCCGGGTCTCCAGATTCCTTTCAAAATTGTTAAGGAGCTAATGTCCTGATGTCTAGCCTCAAATAGCACAGCTCTGAGCTTATACTAGAGGACATACAAAGATCGAGAATTTTCTGCAGCTGGCATCGACCTGGATTATGCCATAATCTTTAATGTGATACATTAAAATGTTTAATGCAAGCTCCTACACTAGTTTCTTGGTCAAACGAACTATTAAACTGTAACCGCTAGGTCTACACAATAAAACTGGCACACGTTAATATGCCCGGTAAAATCCTTACCCAGGAAAATTAGCCAGGCGCACTAGATTTGCAAAAGAAGGAAAGTACAGTGCAGTGTTCATGTCGTTATGGAAGACAACATGGATACCTCGCCACATCTTACGACACTCTTCAGGCTAAAGTACACTTCACGACAAATGTTGAAAAATTAAAAACACGCACGTGCTGCAATTTTAAGAGAAAATCACTTGAGACAAACTGAGAAGAGTGAAAGAAACAAAAGAAATGATGTTTCTCCTAGATTCGTTCTCAAGAGAGTTGTGAGAGATGCAAGTCAGGCCCGCACATCATCATCAAGCACTTGTTTTGGAGCTCATAGCTGTCCAGTCTTCACAAGACACTTCAACTCTTCAAACAAATCATGGCCATTTTCTCCATAACGATAACATAGACTGAGCATAAAGTTTTAAAATCTACTTGCTTAAAAGTTCTATCTCCATACGCGTACTTGTTAGCTTTTATTGTGTGTGAATTAAAATGACAAAGTAGTAAAAGCTTTCAAGCGCAATATATAAATGAGTGTTGCGGCAAAGAAAGAGAAGAAACCATGTTATACTGATAATAAGATATATAAAACTTCATCTCACAGCTCGCAACACGAAGCCGCTGCTATTAGCGCCGGTTGCTGTTGCGGCTTGTTTCCATCCCGGAAAGTAAGAGCTACCTCACTATAACTTGGCAGCGGTCACTGCCGAAAAAGCACGAACTAAGCCAAAATCAAGAACTGGCAAGTGAGCATGCGAACAATACGCAACTAGCCTTTCCAATCTCTCCATTCCAGTAGTTGTAAACCAGGAAAGATGTTTAAACCGATTCTTGACACTGCTCCGGGTCCTCCGCCAGTGTAATATAAGACAAGCTTACTTTAAACTGCCACCGTTAAACTTCGTGTTTAATATACACTCCTGCAAAACTTTTAGACACTTGCGTGTACAGGAGGGGAAACCGTTGCTGGTTTAAGTGGCAGTGTAAGTTAACCGGCAGTAAAGAGAATTAAAATTAAGCGCTGATTAGAGAAAGAACGTCGGTCGCTTTTGGGTAAACAAGCGGTATCGTCCCAGAAACAAACGTAGTGCAGGAAACCCTAAAGAAAAACAGATGTTCCGATGAAGTACACAAGTCAACTCCTGCGAGCAAATGAGCGCGTGAAAAAGAAACACAATATAATGAAAAGAGCATGGACGCACCAAATGATGTGCAATACAGTGTATTGAGAATAGAGCACTACTGCTCCTGCTCGCTACAGTACATGCAAATGATAGGCACCAGCACAAAGATCTCACACAAAGGGGGGTACGTGAATACTGAATATCCCAGTATGAACAACTGAACAGTCCACTCACAGTATACTATATTATATCTTGAAACAGTTAGTGTAATTGTAAAGCCAGATGAGGGATGAAGAGTGTGGGTGAGACGAGTATATAGCGTGTTAGATGCCTAATCATCACACAATATGTATCAGAGCCATCTCCCCTGAAGGGTGGCGGACCACGGATGAACGTTCGTGATTTACCGCTTTAGGGGCTTCTGAACTAACATGTATATGGTGTCAATTTTTCAGTTGCTTAAAACATCATCACATGTGATTGATTATTATATACAAAAGGATGAATATTCTTAATATCACATTTGAACTTGAGTGAATCAGACGAATAAAGATTACTGTCAGCAGTTTCACCGTGCAGCTGAAGTGGCTATGTCGTCATGATGTCATCTTCATGCTTACAAAGCAAGCACTAAATATAATCTAACCATGTTGCTAACATACAAAACCGGTCGTAAAGTTAGGTGGTAAGTACAGACTACAATGACTACAGTGACTACAATGACTAAAGTGACTACAGTAACTACAGTGAGCACAAACCGTCAAACCATCTCCCCCGGAGGTTGATGCTAGTCTTCACTCCGCCCTCCCTCTCATACCACGCTACTGAAACAACAGCCGCTTCACTTCACTACAATCAGCCCACGTGATCAGCCCACATGATCAGCGCCCACGTGTCTTGAGAGTTGTACTAAGAACTTACTGAGCGTGCTACTGCTGGAGAGGGGAGAGGCTCACCGTCACAACATGAAACAGCGACAATATACGTGACACTCACACAAAGGAATGTTCATTGCGTGTTTTGGAGGATTTTGGAGGATTTGTGAGAGAGTCAAACTGGATAATGTGTCAGTATATCTTTTTAGAAATAGAATAGGAGTATAAGAATAGACGACTCTAAAAAGAGATGATAATAGTTCTAGTTGCTAATTTATAAATAAAAACTGATGATATAGGTACATCAACGGGTACCCGGTACAGTTATGTAGTATTTCTACAAAGGCTCATATCTCTACACAATGTTCTGATTATCATGGTTTGAGACCTTGGCAAGAACCCAAAGTATGATCTAAATGAAAAATAATCGATATTGCCGAACCTGATGTCAATTGTTTGTCTGAAGACAGCCACAGTTTCCGAAAATAGAATCGAATCATGTTGTATGAAATCTAATTAGACTAAGATAGGCTTTGCAACTAAAGTATTGTTATCACGTGGAACAATGACAAAGCTAATAATATGAATATAAAAAGAAAGGTTTATCAATTATAACAACTCATTCACTCGTTCAAATAAAGTTCGATACAAATTACAAAACGATATTGATGATCATTTACGGAAGGACAAAAAGGAGAATATTCCGTGAACATGGGCTCTATACTAAGAATACACAGTGGTCGGGACACAAAGCCAGTGATAAGAATGACTAAAGTAAGAAGGGAAGCGGTAGAGTAGCGAGTGTAAGAGAACATCAGCTACCGTGTACAGAGAGAAGTGAGGATGAGGGAACTCTGTAAAGTGTACAGTGTACGGGCGAAACCTTCCATAACGCCCCCCTAATACTCCGAGTGTAGAAGCTAAATTAAAGAGACTCACCAGATTAGTGATGGTATGTTAATAACATGGGAGGGAATACCGCTAATAAGGGAGACGTCCACAAAAACATGACAACCAACTTGAGAAAATGGGTACCTAATAACGGGGAATAAACAGCAACGAATGGGAGGAGAAGAACTGTTGGGGTCTTAAACTAACGCTGACCAAAAGAGAGGGAGAGAGAGGGAGAGAGAGAGAGGGAGAGAGAGAGAGCTACTTCTCATATAACATGATAAGATATGGTGATGACAGTTATCCCAGGTTCACCTTGTACAGCTCGTTATATCTAACTGTTGCACGTTCCCCAGTTATAGTAGCAACCGTTATACGCGAGTGTGTAAGTGTGTAAGTGTGTGAGATAAGGGGTGGTTGTGTGGGAGATAAGAAGTTGTTAATACGGACATTGAGCCTCCAGTGTACGTGATAATCATCAGCGTCAGTTGCAGTTAAGGGGTTTCAGCGGGAGGGGCGGTCTGGTGGTGATAGGATATTAGGGAGATCTTGATGGCGTAGAAGCTTTTTGCTTCAGAGGCGGTGGTATTTCTAGTATTTCAAACCAGATGTTTTAACAAATTTAGTATTACACGCTACGTATTGTGTATTCTTTAATATAATTTAGCAAGTCTGAGCTTCAGAGAACCCTATCAATTTTATAAAATTGGACGCTGAACAGATGCTAAATCAATTGTACTAAGACCGGTGTAAATCTAATCAACCTTTTGGACCGAGATTGATAAAAACGAAGAATTCTAAATTGACACCTGTTTCAAGTGGAATACCAAGTCCTCAAACAATCCCAATCATCCGCCCTTTGTGTCTCGACCACTCCTCATTGTTCGAAAATGTTTTTGAAAGTGCTTCTCGGATGCTTCATCCTGGTATTATGCCAGACCTGTAACCACCATTTCATGAAGAACGGAGCAAGTTGTTACTCTGGTAACAACTGCGCATTCGGGTGCCACAACGGTGAATGTTGGAGTCAATGTGACGGTTAGTGACATAGAAAATAATTTTATATTTTTATCTGTGCCTGCTATTGATGATAAAATTTCAAGAATACGGTCTAAAGAAAGCCGAACGTAATACATATATCGACGATATTGTTCTTCAAACAAAGATTTGATTAAAAAGGATAGAATTGTAATCATTCGGACAATGCCTGATGAGATCTGTATTGTGAATTCACCGATTAATCTCTTTTGTGATGCAGCTTACGAAATATCAACCAGTTATTTAATTTAATTAAGCAATGAATTGCATAAATATAGCTGTAATCATAAAGACAAAGTTTCACGTGCATTGTGGCAATCAAACAAAATGTACACGTGCAGTTTAATCACTATAACGCTCCCGCACACCAGAACCCCATTACATCAGTGGAAACGTTTTCATCCAATTTCTGGTTTCCGTAAATATGTAGTCCCACTGTGTTCCGAACAAAAATAAAAATAAGATGAATAATCACCCCACCCGGTCAGGAGTCTGCTGTTTAACCACGAACTGTGTGGACGGAGACTTGTCCTGCACGTCTGGATGCGCATTGCCCGAGTGGTGCTACGTTGTCGGAGACTCCTACGCTTCCAGGACCTCTTGCAAAACTGATGACGATTGTGGACCTTACAATAGGATCAAGTTTCCTTATGGTTATAAGTGCAGTGGTGCTTGCTCTGTTTAGAACAAACAGTTTGATTGATAGACTTGGTTAAAAGTGTTGTTCAGATGAAAATAATTGGATTCTAATTTGATTCTTAAATAGCTTATATCATTCAAAAACAATGGAACAATGGAAAGTAAAAAAATGTTAAAGCAGCGATAAATCATAGTACATAATACAAATTGTCAGCTAGGTGTACAATCGAGATGATCACTGCAGAAACCCATTTAACACTCTTTAACACTCATTTAACACTCTTTAACACAGATAGCAATGAAACAGTTCTTATTACTGATAAGTATACTGGGAATGGTCATGTGCTGCAAGTTTTGGAAGGAGGGGGCACCGTGTGATAGAGAAAACAACTGTGCTTATGGGTGCCATAATGACAGATGCTGGAGTGAGTGCAATGGTGAGTTATTATACAATTAATCAAGTTATTATTACAATTAATAAAGTTACTATCTAGTTGTTAATCAATCTCTATTTGTAGCTTATCATGATTTTCATCGCGATTGTCTGGAATAATGTCTCTTTTTGTAATGGCTAAGAGCTTTTATCACAAATATTGACCGAGTTTGATGATAAAACCCGACCAATTATTTGGTACGATATAAATATAAATCATATATATATATCGCGAAGATTATTCCACAATTTTCCTCAGTACATCATTTAAATTGATAAAGTCACGATTTCCCTGTGACTCTAATGACACCAGGTATCTGCTGTCTGACGATCGACTGTTTTGGAGAGGAAAACAAGTGTACAGGCAAGTGTTCGATATCAGAGTGGTGCTACGTGGAGGGAGACTACTGGGACGGGTATGTCAAGTGTATGTTTGACAGTGACTGTAACAAAGAGAAAATAGGTGCTCACAAGTGCGGCTCCTCCTGTACTGCTTAAATTAATCAGATAAACGTTTGGAAACTTTTTGGATGGGTTAAGAAACGGGAAATAGATACTGAGGGATGAGATATAGAATAAATATGATCTTTTTCTGTAATTAATTCAAAGAAGATACAAGACATAGAAATATGAAATAAAAGTTCTAAATTCTAAAGTAAGCTGCGTTACAGTAGCGTTACAGTACAGTAAAAAAGATTTAGATTTGTTGCAGCATGTAGTCATGTACGTTACTTTTCTGATTGGTAGTAATTTAGTTAACCTATAAGTATAAAGAAACCGGGTAGAGGCGTTTTTTTCTTGATAAACCACTGGGCAGGAAAAGCACACTTGCAAAATGACGACAATAAACTAACCGAGCTGTTTGAGATCGATCAAACTCAATTAATGTACAGCTAATGGGAAACATGAATCAATCGCTCGGCAATACAGGTCATGGTCAATTTTATTACTGCTGCTTCCGGTTGATTATAGTGAACTAATGCTAGGTTACAAAATTGAGCGGCCACGTGCCGAAATGGGGGATAGCCAATGGTTTTCGACGTCTCACGCCGTTCCTAGATCCAATTTTACCAGCTAATTAGTGTTCTATCATCTCGTTGATTACTCCAGATGTTTATAAATAATGCACTAACTTTCGATTAAAATAGATCATTAATCTGTGAGACGTTGGTTTTTCCGAGAATCAGACAATTTATTGTAGCGAAAGATATTAACTGCAAGACGAAAACTTAATGACACAATTTCGTTCGTGCTAATCTATTTCCTGAACTTATGTCTGAATCTTAATAAGCATAGAATGGAAGTGTTCAAAAGAGTAGATTTAAGTCGAACGAAGGCATATCACAGAAAAGAAACTTGGTCAATAATATTTTAGGCTAAACGGTAGAGCAGATAATAAACTTGCAATGTTTGGAGATCACTGACTGTTCGTCTCTTAACACAATAAGTCGTGCAAACTAACAGATAAAGAAATAGGATAAAGGAATAAGTGTTCCGCTGAAGAGCACAATGGGCAGCCATTATCTACGGACAAAGTTGAAGAAATCGGCAAGTATCACCAAACAATAGAACAGAAATAATATCAGCCACTCCTTCCAGCTGATCTAAATAAAGCGGGGAGAAGAGAACAATGCGGGATATCTTTGGAGGAAATTTTAACAATGGAAACCTGGCTTCAGATTTACCTCCCATGTTCGTATCTACCCAATGGGGAGGCTGGATCAAAGCAAACCGTGTAGATAAAGCTGTACAGTGCAACAGCAGACTGGGATTTAATTACAAGTCATTAAAGAAAGCTTGATGTCACATTAATAGAACCCATTACGTTCGAGAAGAAAGACCGGGTGGCGATTGTCTTATCATTGAGAAGAAGTTTAAAAATTTCTTCCAGCTTGATGGGAGCTGGTTATTTAGTATTTACCTAATCTATACTGTAAACTCAATCTGTACGTATTTTTCAAATTCAAGGCATATCTTGGGAATATTGACTCTGATAAAAATCATTACTGAAATGCTAAAATTAAATAACAATGTGCACCTAATAGATATTATCAAATATCATGATTGAGATAAATTACGTAATACATTTACACTTTACAGTAAAACTTCAATTGATCTACCGACATTTGAACAGAAATGAGATGAAAGAAAAATTGCAAATTCTGCTAACCGCACATTAGTACAGACAGATCCGTCTGAAAAAATCGATCTGCTGACACACGAAGCTTTCAGAGGATTTTTGACGTTTTTGAGTCCCATTAGGTGCCCTTTATGGCTGACCAACTTTTCCAAACTTTTCCACGTGTCTTAAGGCCACTTTTTGCCACTTTACCACTTTTTACCACCTTTCTTGTTTGTCGAATATCTTTAGTTGTGGACATCGTAAAAGGTTGCAGATCAATCGAGTGTGTTCATATTATCAGGAAGAAAAACTTTTGTTCAAACAATTTTTACGTCAGATAATAAGTTAATTGGATAATTATCAATTAACTAATTAGCAAAATTCTAAAAATTTTTTATTGGCTCAAAATGATCGGAATAGCTTAAAACACGGAGAAAAGTAGGTAGTTTTTAGAAAAACTTTGAAAATTTTTCACTTACATTTTTTTTCGAGACTTATAAAAAATTTCGAAAATTCAAAATATTTTTTCCGCCAAAAGTGATCAAACCGCATGAAACACGGAGAAAAATGCCTTTCAAAAAAACTTAGTGAATTTTTCGTTTCAAGAATAATTAAATAGCCAATATTTGTAGTTGGAGTTCAGTAAATCTCGGCAGATTTTAGTAATCAGGAATTACTAAGTGAAGAGGTCTGAAACTGAAAAACGTTTACCATACGATCGCGCGGCGATATAAGAGTTTCATAAACTATTTTACGCAGAAACTGCACCAATGGCACAGTCAAGATCGAAACGATAGCCTGCTGTACTGTCATTTTATTGATTTCAATGATGAATCAGTGGGGTTAAGATAATCACATTTGTAATAAATAAACATCTCTGTACCGTCAATTGTGCTAATCTAAACCAGCCTACCTGTATTACCAGACCTCTTCTTTTCCTCGACAATCAAACCAAGTTGTTCATATCGCATTTGGTGGGTGATGTAAGTAGTAATACATATCGTGATTGTATTCAATCACAATACGACACAATGCAATACGTGTATATTATATTATGGCCCTTAATGAGGTATATGAAACGTTCTATACCGTACACTTCTCGTTTCTCCTGTGAGAGGCAGGCCCAGTATGGAGGGGTTTTACAGTTTAGCACGAAAACGTCTACTTGGCCTCATGGCTCTTTGACAGCTCAAAGAAGGCAAGAAAAGACCAGAAAGCTTAAAATTTCAACTCGCTCTTTTCAATGCTCTTCGATCTGTCCCACATTAATCCTGAGCTGATCATCATGGCCCCGAATATCCTACGGGAAGAACCTGTATTTTTAATTTTACCTCACGACGTCCGGATTTCAAATCAACACCCTCAATAACATTAACAATCCTTCCTGATCAGAATCTGTCTCTATTAGCAATTTCCAAAATATCCTGACTCTCGTGGAGCATTTCACTGAATTAATTATTATCGGTTCTTTACTAACCCTTGCCCGACGCTCGTATCTAAATCTTATCCTTGCCGGTATGTTACCCTTGTTGATTTTACTTTTAGCCGACCCTGACATATGGGGGTGATTTTATACCGCATAGCAAATGAAGCGGTATGCAGTACAATACAAAACAAGTCACAGTGTCAGTAGATGTTGGAAGGTGTATTTACACTTGCTTCCTGAATCTTAGTTTCCCTGGTCTGTTCTTGCCTTCTTCGAACTGTAAATGAGCCATGAGGCCAAGTATACGTTTTCGTGATAAACTGTAAAACCTCTCTATACCGGGTTTCTCAAGGTATTAAGCGGTTCATAAACCTCATTAACAGCCATATAATATACACGTATTGTGTCGTATTGTGATTGAATACAGCTCGTTACATGGTAAACGTTTTTCAGTTTCAGACCTTTCCACTTAGTAATTCCTGATTACTTAAATCTGCCGCGATTTACTGAACTCTAACTACAAATATTGGTGATTAAAGTATTCTTGAAACGAAAAATTCACTAAGTTTTTTTGAAAAGCATTTTTCTCCGCGTTCTATGCGATTTGATCACTTTTGACGGAAAAAAATATTTTGAATTTTCGAAATTTTTCCAAGTCTCGAAAAAAAATGTAAGTGAAAAATTTTCAAAGTTTTTCTAAAAACTACTTTTCTCCGTGTTTTAAGCTATTCCGATCATTTTGAGCCAATAAAATTTTTTTAGAATTTTGCTAATTAGCTAATTGATAATTATCCAATTAACTGATTATCTGACGTAAAAATTGTTAGAACAAAAGTTTTTCTTCATGGTAATATGAACACACTCGATTGATTCGCAACCTTTTACGATGTTCACAACTAAAGATATTCGACAAACAAGAAAGGTGGTAAAAAGTGGTAAAGTGGCAAAAAGTGGCCTTAAGACAAGTGGAAAAGTTTGGAAAAGTTGGTCAGCCATAAAGGGCACCTAATGGGACTCAAAAACGTCAAAAATCCTCTGAAAGCTTCGTGTGTCAGCAGATCGATTTTTTCAGACGGATCTGTCTGTACTACATCAGCAGATGTGTACGCTATTTTTGTTAGCTACTCCGTAAACAGTAAATATTTTCTCATTAAGCCCAATCGTCACCTCGGTAAATTATCGATAATTAGAGACCACACTCACACTATATCGCTGTTGAAAGTGTACTTAGCTATATAAATCTAGAAAAGCTGTTGGGTTAATGTTCACATTTATTTGTTCTCAGGAGGACTAAAGATAGTCCAACCCAAATCATTGATACGACCTGTCATGATATTATCCTATGGCGGCTTTTTCAACTTTTACTTATTCATAAACTTTCGCCGTGTTGAAATATGCTATCCAGAGGGACTGGCACTTAACATAAATTCGCTGTTTAGAAGCACGATAACGGAGGAAAAATTCCCCTTTGAATTCTGATATCAAACTTGTAAGAAGGTCTGATAAATGAAACAAATCAAGTTACAAAGAGAAAAAAACAACACTTTACAGGCGAAATTTACAACGTGCAATAAAACTGCAATTATGATAACGTCAGCTGCGATTTGAATAAGGATCAATTTTTGCCAATACTTATGCATCATCTTGCACATTTTCGACTCAATTGTATTTATTAAATTTAAAGCCTATCTTAGCATTCTGCAATCTGCAGCCACAAATACAAAATTCTAAACCCCAAAAATTAGATTTCTTGATCTTGAGCCGATGAGACATGTCTTCCTGTAATGAATAATTTAATAATGTTCTTTGAACGTTATGGTAAGATTCTGTTATAATATAATTAACTCTAGATCGGTTTGAGAATTTAGTTTATCATTTACAGTTAATAAAGACCTCGAGTTTATTCGAGAAGGGCGTAGCAGCCTCGTAAGATTCTTTAAGAAATTCCCCAATATCTGGCTTGTTATTTATGATATCAGCTTGTGTGATTCAGCACTTACTTCCCTAATTTGCTTGGATACCTCTAATGTGTTAAGAGTAATTCGATGCTGGTGCAATGTGCTGATTGGGTACTAGATCGAGTGATCAGTTAAACATGTGATTGGCTTAACATACAAATTGCAAGTGTTGACTGAGTGGATCACATCATCGTCATGCAGCTCATGAATGAGTTACACATATAATATACAACATACATCTTGAAAATCTATATACCAGACCTCTTTTTTTTCTCCAAAGTTTTAGATAAGCTCGTTTTGTGCAAGAAATATGATTTATTGTAGCTCAAATCGCATTTGGTGGTGATTTCATTACTGTATTCCATCACAATACGACACAATTACACGCATATAATGCTCTAATGGGCAACATCAAAAAGAAATCGCGATTTTTGACGTTTGCCGTGACAAACCGCGATTCTTTCAATTCTCCGCGACAAATTGTGCATTTTTCTTCAAATCTGAGGACCAGATTTGCGCATTCTCCTTCAAATCCGAAGGCCAAATATGATGTTCTATATAAGTATATGGAACCAATCACATCCACAGCCTTCTGAATGTAGGGGACTTCAGAAGACCGAAAAATATTTTCAGCTCATAATGATCAGGGTAGCATGAAACATGAACAAAAGTAGTTTCCAGAAAAACTTTGAAAATCGTATATCGAGAGGTAGGTAGTACTACTAGGTACGGACTTCAGAAAACCGAAAAAAATATGTTAGGCTCATATATAATTATATCAGGGTAGTATAAACTATTGGTTTCCAGGAATCCACTTTCACAAGCATTTCTTAACCCACTTATCTGCAGATTTTTATGATGATCAGGAAAAACTTGTCGAGATCAAGACCCAAATCCGAAAATCAAGGATAGAGTTTTTCAAGGAGATAAAAGATGAGGTTACAAAAGACCTGAATGAAACCCAAAAATTGCAATTAGATCTTACATCAGAGAAAGGGGCAAGTTCCTGGCTTTCATCACTCCCACTCAAATCATTTGGATTCTGTCTCAACAAACAAGAATTCAATGATGCCCTAGCCCTTAGGTACAACTTTGGAATAAAAGATGCTGCAAGAAAATGTGGAAGTGACAACTTAATAAACCACTCATTGATATGCAAAAGGGGTGGGTATGTATCTCTCCGCCACAATTCATTGAGAGATGTGATAGCAGAGCTCTTAGAAACAGTGAAACTGCTGGATGTAAAGATGTTACCACCGAACCTCTCCTTATCCCTGTCAATGGGAGAGAACTTCCTGCAGGGGCCAACAAAGCAGATGGAGCTAGATTAGATGTTAATGCTAGGAGTGTATGGAACCAATTGGAAAGGGTATTTTTAGATGTAAGCTCAAGCTCCTTCCAGTAAGGCTCTTGGATCTCCAATGAGTATGTACACTAGCCATGAGAGACAGAAGAAAAACATGTACAACAAGGTCGAGGTGGAACATGGAACATCTACACCAATAGTCCTATCAACAACAGGTGGAATGGGAAGAGAAGCAAATACGTTCTTCAAAAAGTTAGCTGATAGAATGTCTAGAAAATCAGGCCAAAGATACAGTGAAGCGATGACTTTTATCAGGAAAAGAATAAGATTTGACTCATTAAGAACGACAATTATTGCTCTTAGAGGAAAAAGAGGAATAAAAAATGGTAGTATAGTTAAGATATCAGATTTAGATATTAATTTAGAGCCAACAAATTGAATTGGCTACTTTTACTACTACAGCAAAGGGTTTTTATGAAAATTTTTAAGATTTTTTATTGAATTTTTATATAAAATTTTTATATAGGGTTATTGTTATATTATGTGTATATTGTTTGAATAATTTTTAATTTCTTATCTGCTGATTTATAACATTGTTAGCCAAAACCTCTCTGAAACTTAAACATAAAAACTTAAACCACTAGACATAAGTTGACCACTAAACATAAAGTTAATTACTAGACACCCCAATCAATGTTTGAAAAACTGCAAACATTTACATGACGATGACTTAGCCCACTTAAAGAATTGTTGTATCACATCGTGACCCCCACGGTAGTTTCACTATAGAAGGTGTTCTAACGATACAGGGGGAGCCGTGCACTCGTGCGCGGCGGGTCATACAACGTTTGACAAAAGAATTGTGTAAAAGCCCGATGATATATTAATAAATTTTAAAAGTACAAAGTAATTTATAATTTTGCTGGTATATCAAAAAAATGCATGAAAATGGAGCTAGATTTTTAAAATCCGCTCAAAATAACATTAAAATGTATTAATTTATATTTTGTATTTTTTTACTAAAAATCCAAAAACGTCCAAATTTTTGCGCGCATTTTTATTTTTGGTACTTTGACTGTTAATGCAATTTTGAACACCTTGTTTTTAACATTTTATATAAGAATTGATTAAATATATGCAATATAAATAGGCCACAATTTATTTTTAGATAAAACATAAAATTTTAGGTGTGCCGCGCACATTTTCACAAAGTTACACTGTAGTTTGAAAATCGAGCGCTAAAGCTAATACTGTCGTATTTTAACAACATTAATATTTTATCAAGTATTCTGATTTCTGTGCTAATGTTTTATGTTGCAGCGATCACCCATATAAAATTTGTGGTGAAACATAATCTGATTCCTAACGGTGTATCCATAAATTCTTACCAATGACTTACTGCAACTTAGCTGACTAAATTGTTCTTTATGGAATTCACTTACTCGACGAGTTTATGCTGGATGGTTGAATATTAGGGTGGATGGTTTTTTAATCGTATTTATGGAATTGGTACCGTTGTAAAGCTTACATTATGACAGTTCAGATGGCGAAAGTTTTATCGAAAATGGACCTGTCGTTGTTCTGGAAATAACAATAATAAACAATAATATCTATGACCAATTTAACCATATTAAGAAATGTGGTCGGTGATCCAGTATTGAGCATATGTGCAACTGTGTGAGTTCAGTATTCTAATTGCCCCCTTCAAGCAGCTAAGGTGCGTCTTACTAGCAGTCATGTGACCGAGATCACGTGATAACACCTTTAACTAACTTATTAGTTTTAAACTAATTACAACACTACAAATCTATTACATTTATTGAGGTATGAGATATGATAGACGAGCGTAAGTGTTGACGTGCAAAGGACTGCTGTGAGTGTACTTGAAGATTACTCATCCTCCTCCTTCTCATCAAAACTATTCTCATCAAAACTACTATCTGGACTGAAGGTATTGCGTTTACAGTGTTTATTGTGCTTCTGAACATTGAACTCTTTTTACAACACTCGCAGAGAGACGGGTTAGAGGAGATTTGATTGAAGCCTACAAAATTGTAAATGGATTGGTTGAGTATGGAAAAGATATTTTCAATTTAAGTAGATCGGGAGATAAAATTGTTAGCACTAAATCTAACAATATTGATAGAAATATTAAAACCTTGTCTAATAATTTTTTATCAGAGCGTGTTATCAGCTTTTGGAATAAATTGCCATCTTTTGTTAGAAATTCAGTGTCTGTTATTGATTTTAAAATTAATCTAGAAGAATTTAAAAAGACTAATAATTTAGTAGACACAGGCAACTTTTGGGAAGTGTCAAATATAGTTTTAGCAAAAATAGAGGGTGTAAATTATATCGAAAAGAAGAAGCAACAAGTCCAATATTTATATAAAAATCCGTGTGTTGCCAAGAGAAAGGGAATAAATATCTCATGAATTTGTTTTTATTTATTTATTTTTTAAATTAACGGTTTTTAACTTTTTAAACTTTTTTATATGTAAATAAATTATGACAATTATGTTAGTTATAGAATTTGTTTGTTTTTTAATGACGAAGGCTGTGAAATGTTCACAGTTCTGATAATGAGGAAATCAGAAAGAATGTTTAAAACTAGTGATGATGTTTATGTCATTATTCTTAATCTAATCTATCTAATCTCTTAATAATATAACTATGTCAAATAATCAGAGCTCAGACATTAGTCTCCACTCTTGTGAGCGCCCTTTAGAACATTTGAACTTTTCATTCCAGTCTGAAAAATCAGAGAACTGTAACAATTGTCTGTCAAAAGACATCAAGATTGACTTTTTAGAAAAAAGTTGTCTTTATTGAATGAAATTATCAGAACTAGTGATCTCATTGCCCAGTACAATGATAGTCTCATATCAGATCAAACTCAAATACAACAACAGAGTTTTAAGTGTGAAAATTTGCTGCCAAACTTATCAGAGGAGATTGAATGTGAGATCATAACCATTACCCCTCAGTCACACGTTGTTATCAATCAAGTAGAAGCGTTTGATGTAGATGACATTGTTGTGGAAGATGTTGTATCGGACAGTTTGTTTGTTAACAACGATGTCGTGGACAAGGTTGTTCCACAGGAGGTTGTTGGAAACGAGATTGTTATCAGTGAGATTGTTGTTAACGAGGTTATGGCAGACGAGGATGATGTGTCTGATCTCCCTGTATCTACTGCTACTGGTGAATCACGGATCAACACCCCTAAGCCCAGAGACAAATATGGACAAACTTGGTCCCTGCCCCTGTCTACGATCCTATAACACCGGGGCCAATGAATATATCTGTAACTTGTTCCCCATCACCAGTGAAACCAGTTACCCTACTAGATGATGGTCCATTCTCTAAATTTTCACTTGATCTATTAATGGAAGAACTTGAGTTCAGTCACGGTTTTAAAAACAGGAAATCGGTTTATTTTGGTGACTTTCCCTATGAGTATTCAGGTGCAACACATGACCCAAAAAGTGTACACAATGATTCCTACCTTGCTAAACTCAGCTCCTACATTAATGTGATATTACCCAATTTCAGACACAATAGTATTCTCGTCAATCTATATGAAACTGGAGCAGAGTTCATGCCAGCTCATAGCGATTCTGAATCATGTATTGTAGAACACTCTGATATTGTAACCATTTCACTTGGTGCGACGAGAACACTGCAAATTAGATCAAACGGCAGCAATGAAGTTGTGGGCTCTGTGCAGCTTCAGCATGGAGATGTCTTCATCATGTCCAAATTGTCTCAGGCTGACTTTCAACATGAGATACTGCCAGACGAAATGTGTGATGAACCCCGGATCAGCATCACCCTAAGACTGATGAAGCCCCCTAGGATCACTCAGTCAACTGAGTTTGGTCTGCGTTCACCGCCCCCACCCATCCCTCATTCAGGACACAAACTGACAGACTCTTCTTCACCTGCACTCTCAGTTTGCAAACAGTCAGCTAAAGCTTCACAAAAGTCTGTCCTATTCATAAGCACCTCTATGTTCAGGTTTCTTGATGCGGACAAGTTATCATCGTTCACTGTTAGTGCTAGTAAACTGTTTTATCCTGGGGCTGATGCCAAAGTAATGTTAAATAAACTAAAAACTGACCTACACTCTGTTCCATCCCCATTAGGGTGGCGGATTTTGTATCGAATTTTCGAATCAAATACCGTTGTAATGTTTATTTAAAATAAATAAGGATGGTGGAAGTCTTTTCGAAAATGGACTTGACCAAACTAAGAGAATGGCTAATAAACAAACCAATAATTGTCGCTGATCCAGTCTATAAGTGAGCCGGTCCATTGCTCCAACGATTGTTTCTAATTGACCTGCCAACCCTTAGGGGCGCACCGTTGTTCCTGTGATCATGTACGCAAAATGCATCAACTGAGGTCAAGTGATGGAGCCAGGAGCCCCTAGCGGCCTAATTACCGGTTTACACATACAACCAAGTAAGAACGTTCGCGTTTGAATCTTGAGTTAAATGGTTGGTTTACTATATGTTAAGTATAATATACTCTTCAGCCTACACTCTACACCTTAAGACATCAGCGGGACGTCAGCCTTTCCTGCTATAATTATGCGGAAGATTAATTGCCAGAAAACCGAAAGTTTACAACGAGAAATATTATACAACTTTGATAGATGTTGGTAATGATAGATGTAATTATACAATTAACTACAAGTAAACTTAAACCTCAACGAAGCAATTCATCTCTCGTGACACTCAAGCGGCTTTCTCAAGGTACCCTCGTCACTCGTGGTTCTCAAGCGGTATTCTCAAGAAACTCTTGTGGCACTCTAGCGGCACTCAAGCGGCTTTATCAAGGCACTCTCGTGACATTCAAGCGCCATTCTCAAGAGTGCCTTGAAAATTCTGCTTGAGTGCCACGAGAGTGCCTTGAGGATGCCGCTTGAGTGGCACGAGAGTGCCAAGAGAGTGTCACGAGAATGCCACGACAGTACCACGAGAGTGCCACGAGATTTCCACGAGAGTTCCACGAGAGTGCCTTGATAAAGCCGCTAGAGTGCCGCTAGAGTGCCACAAAAGTGCCTTGAAAATGCCGCTTGAGTGGTACGAGAGTGCCTTGATAAAACCGCTAGAGTGCCGCTAGAGTGCCACAAGAGTGCCTTGAGGATGTTGCTTGAGTCACGTGAGTTCCACGAGAATGCCACGAGAGTGCGACGAGAGTTCCACGAGAGTGCCACGAAAGTGCCACGAGAGTGCCACGAAAGTGCCTTGATAAAGCCGCTATAGTGCCGCTAGAGTGCCACGATAATGCCGCGATAGATCCACGAGAGTGCCACGAGAGTGCCACGAGAGTGCCACGAGAGTGCCACGAGAGTGCCACGAGAGTGCCTTGATAAAGCCGCTATAGTGCCGCTAGAGTGCCACAAGAGTGCCTTGAGACTGCCGCTTGAGTGCCACGAGAGTGCCTTGAAAATGCCGCTTCAGTGGCACGAGAGTGCCTTGAGGATGCCGCTTGAATGCCTTGAGAATGTTGCTTGAGTGCCACGTGAGTGCCACGTGACTGCCAAGAGAGTGCCTTGAGAATGCCGTTTAAGTGCCTTGAGATTGACGCTTGAGTGCCACGAGACTGCAACGAGAATGCCACGAGAGTTCCACGAGAGTGCCACGAGAGTGCAACGAGAGTGCCACAAGAGTGCCAAGAGAGTGCCACGAGAGTGCCACGAGAGTGCCACGAGAGTGCCACGAGAGTGCCACGAGAGTGCCACGTAAGTGCCACGAGAGTGCCACGAGAGTGCCACGAGAGTGCCACGAGAGTGTTACGAGAGTGCCACGAGAGTGCCACGAGAGTGTTACGAGAGTGCCACGAGAGTGCCACGAGAGTGTTACGAGAGTGCCACGAGAGTGCCACGAGAGTGCCGCGAGTGTGCCACGAGAGTGCCACGAGTGTGCCACGAGTGTGCCACGAGAGTGCAACGAGAGTGCCATGAGAGTGTCACGTGAGTGCCACGAGAGTGCCATGAGAGTGTCACGTGAGTGCCACGAGAATAGCGCTTTAGTGGCACGAGAGTGTCATGATGATGCCATTTGAGTGGCACGAGATTGCTTTGAGAATGCCGATAGAGTGCCACGAGAGTGGCACGAGAGTACCTTGAGAATGCCGCTTGAGTGCCACGAGAGTGCCACGAGAGTGCCTTGAGAATGCCGCTTGAGTGCCACGAGAGTGCCTTGAGAATGCGACGAGAACACTGCAAATTAGATCAAACGGCAGCAATGAAGTTGTGGGCTCTGTGCAGCTTCAGCATGGAGATGTCTTCATCATGTCCAAATTGTCTCAGGCTGACTTTCAACATGAGATACTGCCAGACGAAATGTGTGATGAACCCCGGATCAGCATCACCCTAAGACTGATGAAGCCCCCTAGGATCACTCAGTCAACTGAGTTTGGTCTGCGTTCACCGCCCCCACCCATCCCTCATTCAGGACACAAACTGACAGACTCTTCTTCACCTGCACTCTCAGTTTGCAAACAGTCAGCTAAAGCTTCACAAAAGTCTGTCCTATTCATAAGCACCTCTATGTTCAGGTTTCTTGATGCGGACAAGTTATCATCGTTCACTGTTAGTGCTAGTAAACTGTTTTATCCTGGGGCTGATGCCAAAGTAATGTTAAATAAACTAAAAACTGACCTACACTCTGTTCCATCCCCATTAGGGTGGCGGATTTTGTATCGAATTTTCGAATCAAATACCGTTGTAATGTTTATTTAAAATAAATAAGGATGGTGGAAGTCTTTTCGAAAATGGACTTGACCAAACTAAGAGAATGGCTAATAAACAAACCAATAATTGTCGCTGATCCAGTCTATAAGTGAGCCGGTCCATTGCTCCAACGATTGTTTCTAATTGACCTGCCAACCCTTAGGGGCGCACCGTTGTTCCTGTGATCATGTACGCAAAATGCATCAACTGAGGTCAAGTGATGGAGCCAGGAGCCCTAGCGGCCTAATTACCGGTTTACACATACAACCAAGTAAGAACGTTCGCGTTTGAATCTTGAGTTAAATGGTTGGTTTACTATATGTTAAGTATAATATACTCTTCAGCCTACACTCTACACCTTAAGACATCAGCGGGACGTCAGCCTTTCCTGCTATAATTATGCGGAAGATTAATTGCCAGAAAACCGAAAGTTTACAACGAGAAATATTATACAACTTTGATAGATGTTGGTAATGATAGATGTAATTATACAATTAACTACAAGTAAACTTAAACCTCAACGAAGCAATTCATCTCTCGTGACACTCAAGCGGCTTTCTCAAGGTACCCTCGTCACTCGTGGTTCTCAAGCGGTATTCTCAAGAAACTCTTGTGGCACTCTAGCGGCACTCAAGCGGCTTTATCAAGGCACTCTCGTGACATTCAAGCGCCATTCTCAAGAGTGCCTTGAAAATTCTGCTTGAGTGCCACGAGAGTGCCTTGAGGATGCCGCTTGAGTGGCACGAGAGTGCCAAGAAAGTGTCACGAGAATGCCACGACAGTACCACGAGAGTGCCACGAGATTTCCACGAGAGTTCCACGAGAGTGCCTTGATAAAGCCGCTAGAGTGCCGCTAGAGTGCCACAAAAGTGCCTTGAAAATGCCGCTTGAGTGGTACGAGAGTGCCTTGATAAAACCGCTAGAGTGCCGCTAGAGTGCCACAAGAGTGCCTTGAGGATGTTGCTTGAGTCACGTGAGTGCCACGAGAATGCCACGAGAGTGCGACGAGAGTTCCACGAGAGTGCCACGAAAGTGCCACGAGAGTGCCACGAAAGTGCCTTGATAAAGCCGCTATAGTGCCGCTAGAGTGCCACGATAATGCCACGATAGATCCACGAGAGTGCCACGAGAGTGTTACGACAATGTCACGAGAGTTCTACGAGAGTGCCACGAGAGTGCCAGGAGAGTGCGACGAGAGTTCCACGAGAGTGCCACGAAAGTGCCACGAGAGTGCCACGAAAGTGCCTTGATAAAGCCGCTATAGTGCCGCTAGAGTGCCACGATAATGCCGCGATAGATCCACGAGAGTGCCACGAGAGTGCCACGAGAGTGCCACGAGAGTGCCACGAGAGTGCCTTGCTAAAGCCGCTATAGTGCCGCTAGAGTGCCACAAGAGTGCCTTGAGACTGCCGCTTGAGTGCCACGAGAGTGCCTTGAAAATGCCGCTTCAGTGGCACGAGAGTGCCTTGAGGATGCCGCTTGAATGCCTTGAGAATGTTGCTTGAGTGCCACGTGAGTGCCACGTGACTGCCAAGAGAGTGCCTTGAGAATGCCGTTTAAGTGCCTTGAGATTGACGCTTGAGTGCCACGAGACTGCAACGAGAATGCCACGAGAGTTCCACGAGAGTGCCACGAGAGTGCCACGAGAGTGCCACGAGAGTGCCACGAGAGTGCCACGAGAGTGCCACAAGAGTGCCAAGAGAGTGCCACGAGAGTGCCACGAGAGTGCCACGAGAGTGCCACGAGAGTGCCACGAGAGTGCCACGAGAGTGCCACGAGAGTGTTACGAGAGTGCCACGAGAGTGCCACGAGAGTGTTACGAGAGTGCCACGAGAGTTTCACGAGAGTGCCACGAGAGTGCCACGAGAGTGCCGCGAGTGTGCCACGAGAGTGCCACGAGTGTGCCGCGAGTGTGCCACGAGAGTGCCACGAGTGTGCCACGAGTGTGCCACGAGAGTGCAACGAGAGTGCCATGAGAGTGTCACGTGAGTGCCACGAGAGTGCCATGAGAGTGTCACGTGAGTGCCACGAGAATAGCGCTTTAGTGGCACGAGAGTGTCATGATGATGCCATTTGAGTGGCACGAGATTGCTTTGAGAATGCCGATAGAGTGCCACGAGAGTGGCACGAGAGTACCTTGAGAATGCCGCTTGAGTGCCACGAGAGTGCCTTGAGAATGCCGCTTGAGTGCCACGAGAGTGCCTTGAGAATGCCGCTTGAGTGGTACGAGAGTGCCTTGATAAAGCCGCTATAGTGCCGCTAGAGTGCCACAAGAGTGCCTTGAGACTGCCGCTTGAGTGCCACGAGAGTGCCTTGAAAATGCCGTTTGAGTGGCACGAGAGTGCCTTGAGGATGCCACTTGAGTGCGTTGAGAATGTTGCTTGAGTGCCACGTGAGTGCCACGAGAGTGCCTTGAGAATGCCGTTTAAGTGCCTTGAGATTGACGCTTGAGTGCCACGACACTGCAATGAGAATGCCACGAGAATGCCACGAGAGTTCCACGAGAGTGCCACGAGAGTGCCACGAGAGTGCCACGAGAGTGCCACGAGAGTGCCACGAGAGTGCCACGAGAGTGCCACGAGAGTGCCACGAGAGTGTTACGAGAGTGCCACGAGAGTGCCACGAGAGTGTTACGAGAGTGTTACGAGAGTGCCACGAGAGTGCTACGAGAGTGCCACGAGAGTGCCACGAGAGTGTGACGAGAATGCCACGAGAATAGCGCTTGAGTGGCACGAGAGTGCCTTGATGATGCCATTTGAGTGGCACGAGAGTGCTTTGAGAATGCCGCTTGAGTACCACGAGAATACTTTGAGAATGCCGCTTGAGTGCCACGAGAGTGCTTTGAGAATGCCGCTTGAGTGCCACGAGAGTGCTTTGAGAATGCCGCTTGAGTCTCACGAGAGATGAATTGCTTCGTCGAGGTTTACGTGTACTTGTAGTTAATTGTATAATTATATCTATTATTACCAACATCTATCAAAGTTGTATAATATTTCTCGTTGTAAACTTTCGGTTTTCTGGCAATTAATCTTCTGCATAATTATAGCAGGAAAGGCTGATGTCCCGCTGATGTCTTTATATTAGGTGTAGAGTGTACGCTGAAGAGTATATTATTATACTTAACATATAGTGAACCAACCATTTAACTCAAGATTCAAACGCGAACGTTCTTACTTGGTTGTATGTGTAAACCGGTAATTAGGCCGCTAGGGGCTCCTGGCTCCATCACGTGACCTCAGTTGATGCATTTTGCGTACATGATCACAGGAACAACGGTGCGCCCCTAAGGGTTGGCAGGTCAATTAGAAACAATCGTTGGAGCAATGGACCGGCTCACTTATAGACTGGATCAGCGACAATTATTGGTTTGTTTATTAGCCATTCTCTTAGTTCGGTCAAGTCCATTTTCGAAAAGACTTCCACCATCCTTATTTATTTTAAATAAACATTAAAACGGTATTTGATTCGAAAATTCGATACAAAATCCGCCACCCTAATCCCCATCTATTATTTATATTATGACAGGAACTAATAATGTGAACACAGTCTATTTTGGCTCAAAGTCACTGAAGGATGCAGCGGGTGACTTTAGCTCTTATTTTTATCTTTTGGTTAACTTTCTGTGATTGGACTCGGTATTTTCGTCCCGGCCGAGTGGGACGATGCTTGCTCGCCAGTTAAGCTATACTGTAGATAACACTAATTTCTACAAACCAAAATATTAAATATAAAATGTGTCCAGTATGGCGCAAATGCATAATTTGATAATTTCTCGACGCCATCGTCGGGGTGAGAGTTATCTGAACCAACTGCATGCCCCTACGATTGCGTCACCACTGGTGAGCAAGCATTTGTTTGTTGTTTAGTTGTGTTGAAAGGGAACATTACTTGATTAATTCATCCATTCGGATTTTAATAACGATGAGCTATGATATACCGTTCATCTTAAATTATTGGATCAATCTTATTATATGATTAGATTTTATAAACGAACTTGGCACACAAAAGATTATAATGCGGAGGTTGGCTGGCTCATCTATAATAAATACGACACTTCAATTTACAGAATGCTTGCTAGAGATAAGACAAAATATTATCAGACTATGCATGCAGCATGAGTAACTGGTGGATAAGCCTTCGGTAAAAACGGATCCGGAAAAGTCAATGCGGCACTCGGGTCCTTGGTATTGTCGTCGGTATATTGTCCATTATCTACGTTCTGCTTTCGTAGTTTAAACAATAGTGAGTTCTAAATATACAGCTTTAAACCGATTAAGTATGAATGAATGAAATACCTGACAATCCGCACTCTTATAATCCCAAAGCATGAGTAACTCGTAGTGATGTATGATTTCTAGAAACTTTAAATTAAATTTGGCGCTCACAGGTCCTCATGAATATGTGAGCGCCGCATAAGGTTCTGTAAATGCGCAGGGCACCTTCAAGCTTAAATTATTCACCTTACTGAGGCAGTCAACCAACGCACGGCTTTATTTTTATGATATGATATGTTTTGATTGTTATTAATAAATACCAAAATTTAAATTTGTTTTCCTAATTTGTTTTCCTTTAGTAATCTCTTAAATTATCTCAAGTCAGTGTATCCGAATGCAACAATTAATGTTCTCAATATTCTTCCCAGGAGTACAAAAGGCCGCAATGATGTTGTGGCAGAGCTGAATAAGGTTATTAAGGATATGTGTAGCAAAGATTCTTGTTTTAATTAAATTAGCACCCATAATTTATTTAACTATAATAGAAGTGGATTCAGGAAAGAATTTTATTTTGCCAGACCATCTGCAAAAATATCTGATAACTGTCACCTCAATACAAGCGGTGTTATTCGACTTGCTAAATTTCTGAAGTATTGGGCCCATAAGCAAGTTTGAATTTTCAGAAAGATTGTTAACATTTATTTCATCTAGATAAGGGATAATTACACATTGTTCCTCATGTTTATTGAAGTTTTAGAAAGTTTTGTTATTATCTCATACAAATTTGCCAGTTCTGCAATTTATCTTATTCTGACAAGTTTATAGCAGCATAAATTGGAAAAATTTTCATGCTCTCACAGCAGTTCTTGCATTAACCCGTGCATTAGTAAAATCACAGTTTCATACCAAGCCAAAAAGCTTGCAGTGGGACATTGCAACATGCAGGGAGGACTAACAGGTATGCCAAAATGTCTTGAAATCCAAGATCTAATCTGGAAAGAGAAATTAGATGTTTTATGCCTGAATGAAACAAATCTTAAGTCGGATATTGACTCAGCCAGTCTAAACCTACCCAAGAATTTTACTTTTATCCGCAAAGACCGTCCTAACGACAATGGTCATGGGGGATGTGGCATTCTCATCAGTGAGCACATAAAGTTTAAAATGATTCAACTAAACTTAGTTTTGCAATATGACCAAATCGAGGCTATTTGGATCCATCTTACAGATTGCAATATTTTCATCTGCTGTTTCTACAGATCTGAGTTGTTTAGTCCTCTTGACAAATTTTTAGATTATATGACAGACTGCATGATGAGTATAGGAAGTAAGAATGTTATTTGGCTGGGTGATGTAAATGTAGACCAAAACAACATCAGCAGTATGAACTATAAGAAATTAGACATTACAATGAAAATGTTTGGAATGGTACAGGTAGTTCAGGATATTACCCGCATTACAACTAGGAAACAGAATCACAAAGACCACAATCGATGTTGTCATAACAAACACTTACTCCAAGTTTCTTGACTGCAAAGTCCTTGATGATTGTATAGGAGATCATCAGGTCGTAAAGTTCATTGTCGATTTCAATGTGCATAAGGCCTCAAAATTCAAGAAGTTACTAATAAGAGATCACAGCAAAATGAATGTTACTGCTCTTAAAGAATTTTTGGAAACCTGTGATTATAGACCAATAATAGATTCAACTAGTCTGAATGATGCAGTTGATGGTTTAAACGAACATATTGATCACTACTATGATCACTTCTGTCCAATTAAACAAATTAAGTGCCATAGTGATTACATCCATAAGCCATCTCCAGAATTTTTAGAAAGTAAGAAATTGAAAGGGAAACTTTACCGTAAATTTTTAACACACAACAAGAACAGACGTATACATCCAAATGGTCTTATACACTGTAATAAATGTGACTCATTATGGATGGCATATAAACGGCAGAGAAACTATTCAACCTATTTGTCTAGAATTAATAGGAAGACTAACTTAGCAATAGAACTGAAAGCCAAGTGTGCCATGAATGATCTAAAGGGTGTATGGAAAACGATAAAGACAGCATCAAATCTGCCTGTTAAAGCTAACAATATCAATAACAATCTTGATGCTGAAACCACCAATAAATATTTTGCTGAAATAGGTCCAAAGATCCAAGCAGAAGTGCAGCTGGAAAATGAAAATGAATTTCTATCTTATCTACAAAATGAGCAGATTGACAACGAGACCAGCTTGAATAGCTTTACTGAAATAACTGAGTCCAATATCTTAGACTATGTGGCAAGTATCCCTTGTAGCAAATCCACTAATGATCATATACCATTGAGAGTGTTTAGACAAATTTTACCTGCATTTATTGCTCCATTAACACATCTTGTAAATTTGAGTTTATCCAGTGGCATCATGCCAAACAGCTGCAAGGTTGCAAAAGTCACCCCAATCCATAAGGATGGTGATACTGAGAATCCTAGTAATTATCGACCAATCTCAATTTTACCGATTCTTGGAAAGTGCATCGAATTTTGTGTGAACTCCCAACTGACTCAATATCTTGATGAAAAGGGAATACTTTCAGAGCATCAATATGGTTTCCGTAAAGATCACTCTACAACTTATCTCATGTTAGATCTGTTTGATCGTATATTTACTGCTAAGAACAGTGCCAAGCATCCTGCAATTATCTTCCTGGACATCAGAAAGGCATTTGATACTGTTAACCATGATATTCTCATTCAAAAGCTGAAGCATTATGGAATAAAAGATACTGCATTGAGCTGGTTTAGGAGCTTCCTCACAGATAGATTACAGCAAACTAGAGTTGGGAGTAGGATAAGCAGTTTACATTCATTGAACTCTGGAGTGCCTCAAGGAAGTATATTAGGACCAATTCTATTCAGCATTTTTATCAATGACCTGCCTAATGCATGCCTATTTTCTAAACCTTATCTATTTGCTGATGACGGTGCATTATATTTTGACAATATATCTAGAGGAAACTATGGTAACATCAAACAAGAGTTGAAATTAGTTATCAGATGGCTTCAGGCTAATAAACTATCCCTGAATAATGAAAAAACAAAACTAATGATCCTTGACTCTAAGCCTAACCTTGATGCCATCCTTGTTGAAATTTGTGATGACCTTACTTTGGTAATCTGTGAAACTAAATCCCATAAGTACCTTGGACTTATAGTTGACAGCAGATTGACATTTAATGAACATATTGATAACATTAAGAAAAAGATATCCAAAAGAATTGGTGCTATGTATAGATCAAAAAAACTTCTCCCTCTTAAGTTCAGGAAGATGTTTGCTAATGCACTTATGTTGCCACATTTTGACTACTTAGACACCATCTGGTCAAGAACATATAAAAAACGACTAGGAGAGTTAGATATCATGTACAAAAAGGTTGCTAAAATAGCCCTAGATGTAAACATCAGAGAGAGGTCGGTTAATGTATACAAAAATATGGGATGGCTTCCTCTCCATTTGAGACGACAGGTTCATCTTAGCTCATATATGTACCGTATAATCAATGAAACATGTCCAAAGCATTTTATCGGGAAATTCTCGTATATTTCTGGTGGATCACGTGAGGCAGAAAACTGCAATCTTTATACTCCTAAATCAAGATCTCACAAGGAGTTTAACTATCTAGGAACTAAGGCCTGGAACATATTACCAAAGTCCCTTAGAGAGTGTGACGACGTTAAGAAATTTTCTAAGTTATACAAAGAAACTCTTATGAATATGGTGCTAACTGATGAGAATTACCAAGGGGATAACTCTTACGATAAATTCATGATCCCACCCAACACTAGCCAATGTATCTAGGCAGTTATGTTATTTCGGTTAAGTTATCTCAGTACATAAGTGAATCCAATCTATCCCCTGCAATCAAAGTATTTCCATGCCTATTAAGCTATTACAGGAAATTAGGAACATCAGTGGAAAGGTGCACTGTCAATCATTATTGCTCCATACCTCCAGTCCTCCTGTTATGTGCAATTCTCACTGCTATGTATGCTCCTCATTTGTATCAATTATATTGATGCTACATTGTTATTGAATATGAAATAATTTTCAACCGTATAAATTTATTAAGTTATTGTAAATAGCAAGTTTGACAAAGGGATTACGTTTATTTTACCCGGAGTTCGTTTAAGTTTAGTATTGTAAATAGTTAATTTGACGAAGGGAATACGTCTATTTTACCCTGAGTTATGTTTTAGTTCAATCTTGACACAATTTTAAAATTATAATTTAATTATTTTATATATATGTATTGTCCATAACTAGGGTGGCCTGCTAACAGAACCATGATCTGCCTTGATTCATCCTTCAGCACAGAGAAAAGCTCCCTTTTTTTATACATTATGATTACAGAGGATCTGATATTTAGATATATATTGCTGTGCTGTAAAAATTGACTTTATTTATTTATTTATTTTATAGCCCTGAGGATCAATTGGTACAATGTGTATTGAGGTAAATTGTAGGGTGGCGGATTTTGTATCGAATTTTCGAATCAAATACCGTTGTAATGTTTATTTAAAATAAATAAGGATGGTGGAAGTCTTTTCGAAAATGGACTTGACCGAACTAAGAGAATGGCTAATAAACAAACCAATAATTGTCGCTGATCCAATCTATAAGTGAGCCGGTCCATTGCTCCAACGATCGTTTCTAATTGACCTGCCAAGCCTTAGGGGCGCACCGTTGTTCCTGTGATCATGTACGCAAAATATATCAACTGAGGTCACGTGATGGAGCCAGGAGCCCCTAGCGGCCTAATTACCGGTTTACACATACAACCAAGTAAGAACGTTCGCGTTTGAATCTTGAGTTAAATGGTTGGTTTACTATATGTTAAGTATAATATACTCTTCAGCCTACACTCTACACCTTAAGACATCAGCGGGACGTCAGCCTTTCCTGCTATAATTATGCGGAAGATTAATTGCCAGAAAACCGAAAGTTTACAACGAGAAATATTATACAACTTTGATAGATGTTGGTAATGATAGATGTAATTATACAATTAACTACAAGTAAACTTAAACCTCAACGAAGCAATTCATCTCTCGTAACAATCAAGCGGCTTTCTCAAGGTACCCTCGTGGTTCTCAAGCGGTATTCTCAAGAAACTCTTGTGGCATTCTAGCGGCACTCAAGCGGCTTTATCAAGGCACTCTCGTGACATTCAAGCGCCATTCTCAAGAGTGCCTTGAAAATTCTGCTTGAGTGCCACGAGAGTGCCTTGAGGATGCCGCTTGAGTGGCACGAGAGTGTCACGAGAATGCCACGACAGTACCACGAGAGTACAGTGCCACGAGATTTCCACGAGAGTTCCACGCGAGAGTGCCACGAGATTTCCACGAGAGTTCCACGCGAGAGTGCCACGAGATTTCCACGAGAGTTCCACGAGAGTGCCTTGATAAAGCCGCTAGAGTGCCGCTAGAATGCCACAAGAGTGCCTTGAAAATGCCGCTTGACTGGTACGAGAGTGCCTTCATAAAGCCGCTAGAGTGCCACAAGAGTGCCTTGAAAATGCCGCTTGAGTGGTACGAGAGTGCCTTGAGGATGCTGCTTGAGTGCATTGAGAATGTTGCTTGAGTCACGTGAGTGCCACGAGAATGCCACGAAAGTGCCACAAGTGTGTTACGACAATGCCACGAGAGTTTTACGAGAGTGCCAAGAGAGTGCCACGAGAGTGCCACGAGAGTGCCACGAGAGTGCCACGAGAGTGCCACGAGAGTGCCACGAGAGTGCCACGAGAGTTCCACGAGAGTGCCACGAGAGTTCCACGAGAGTGCCACGAGAGTGCCACAAGTGTGTTACGACAATGCCACAAGTGTGTTACGACAATGCCACGAGAGTTCTACGAGAGTTCTACAAGAGTGCCACGAGAGTGCCACGAGAGTGCCACGACAGTGCCACGAGAGTGCCACGAGAGTGCCACGAGAGTGCCACGGGAGTGCCAAGAGAGTGCCACGAGAGTGCCACGAGAGTGCCACAAGTGTGTTACGACAATGCCACGAGAGTTCTACGAGAGGTCTACAAGAGTGCCACGAGAGTTCTACAAGAGTGCCACGAGAGTTCCACGAGAGTGCCACGAGAGTGCCACGAGTGTGCCACGAGAGTGCCACGAGTGTGCCACGAGAGTGCCACGAGAGTTCCACGAGAGTGCCACGAGAGTTCCACGAGAGTTCCACGAGAGTGCCACGAGTGTGCCACGAGAGTGCCACGAGAGTTCCACGAGAGTGCAACGAGAGTGCCATGAGTGTGCCACGAGAGTGCCACGAGAGTGCCACGAGAGTTCCACGAGAGTTCCACGAGAGTGCAACGAGAGTGCCATGAGAGTGTCACGTGAGTGCCACGAGAGTGTCACGTGAGTGCCACGAGAGTGCCACGAGAGTGCCACGAGAGTGTCACGTGAGTGCCACGAGAGTGCCACGAGAGTGCCACGAGAGTGTCACGTGAGTGCCACGAGAGTGTGACGAGAGTGCCACGAGAATAGCGCTTGAGTGGCACGAGAGTGCCTTGATGATGCCATTTGATTGGCACGAGAGTGCTTTGAGAATGCCGATAGAGTGCCACGAGAGTGGCACGAGAGTACCTTGAGAATGCCGCTTGATTGTCACGAGAGTGCCTTGAGAATGCCGCTTGAGTGCCACGAGAGTGCCTTGAGAATGCCGCTTGAGTGGTACGAGAGTGCCTTGATAAAGCCGCTAGAGTGCCACAAGAGTGCCTTGAGACTGCCGCTTGAGTGCCACGAGAGTGCCTTGAAAATGCCGCTTGAGTGGCACGAGAGTGCCTTGAGGATGCCGCTTGAGTGCCTTGCGAATGTTGCTTGAGTGCCACGTGAGTGCCACGAGAGTGCCTTGAGAATGCCACGAGAGTTCCACGAGAGTGTAACGAGAGTGCCACGAGAGTGCCACGAGAGTGCCACGAGTGTGCCACGAGAGTGCCACGAGAGTTCCACGAGAGTGTGACGAGAGTGCCACGAGAATAGCGCTTGAGTGGCACGAGAGTGCCTTGATGATGCCATTTGAGTGGCACGAGAGTGCTTTGAGAATGCCGCTTGAGTACCACGAGAATGCTTTGAGAATGCCGCTTGAGTGCCACGAGAGTGCTTTGAGAATGCCGCTTGAGTCTCACGAGAGATGAATTGCTTCGTCGAGATTTACGTGTACGTCTTGTAGTTAATTGTATAATTATATCTATTATTACCAACATCTATCAAAGTTGTATAATATTTCTCGTTGTAAACTTTCGGTTTTCTGGCAATTGATCTTCTGCATAATTATAGCAGGAAAGGCTGATGTCCCGCTGATGTCTTTATATTAGGTGTAGAGTGTACGCTGAAGAGTATATTATTATACTTAACATATAGTGAACCAACCATTTAACTCAAGATTCAAACGCGAACGCGAACGCGAACGTTCGTACGTGGTTGAATGTGTAAACCGGTAATTAGGCCGCTAGGCGGAGATTGTACATAAAATAATTATAGTCACACTGTTCGGAGATTGTAAAATGTCTGACCGAGAATTAGGTTTAAAATACTCTAAGGTGAACCTTTCTCCGAGATCTGGTTTTAAAACGGTACGAGATAAATTTCTGCGGTAAATTGTAAACTTGGGCTTCTAGCATCCAACTATGAACTAAAGTCCGTTTAAATAAAGTCCAACAAGGTAGTATGTAGTATTATTGATTATATTAAATGTACAACTACAAGCTACAATTTGCTCAGGGTTAACATCTAATATTTTGGTCTTTCACTGTTCCAACAGCTAAGGAAAGCTATTGAATGTTTCAGTGTAAATACTGATATTATATAATAAAACATACCCCGACCAATTTACCTCAATACACATTGTACCAATTGATCCTCAGGGCTATAAGTTAGTTAAAGGTGTTATCACGTGATCTCGGTCACATGACTGCTAGTAAGACGCACCTTAGCTGCTTGAAGGGGGCAATTAGAATACTGAACTCACACAGTTGCACATATGCTCAATACTGGATCACCGACCACATTTCTTAATATGGTTAAATTGGTCATAGATATTATTGTTTATTATTGTTATTTCCAGAACAATGACAGGTCTATTTTCGATAAAACTTTCGCATCTGAACTGTCATAATGTAAGCTTTACAACGGTACCAATTCCATAAATACGATTAAAAAACCATCCACCCTATTGAATATTGCCTTAAACTTAATCCTGGAAAAATACAAATAATTATCATCGCCTCACCTCATTCCTCGAGCTCCAAACCAGCTCAGTATAGGGGGAGTTAATTTATTAACTATATAAACCATACACAGTTTGTTCAAACACACATGTTTATTGGAAATGTTCAAAATCAATAAATTAGAATCCCCAGTCCCACTCCTAAATCTATTTCACAGATCATCAAGACGTGCTGATCGATTCATCACTCCAACCCCATCCACCTCCTTCATATATCAATCGACAAAAATGTGGAACGATTGTAGAAACACTGCTAGCAATATCAACTTCTCTACATCAACGAACCTTGTAAAATCCACAATAAAAAAGGAGTTACTCGGCATGCAGTCCAGGTACGACGAAATAGATTGGTGTGAACTGAACTTCGATTCCAACGAACTGAAATTCTAACGTCTACTCAATGAAGATATGCTGAGCGCTAAAGCCGATTGAAATGTTAATGTCTAAAGTATAAAATTTTGGCGGTCACGCCGCGCATTTTGCGCGCTGTGCCGCTATTTTTGGCCCATCTTATCAGATATTATTTACAATGTACTCGCACAGTACACGCAGGGCATGCCTCAAGATCATATTAGTGTAGGAATCATTATGTTTTCAACAATTCATTATATGTCGAATTCAGCAGTGGGTCCTCTCTTCGTCCGGTTTGTGTGTTTGTCGCCTGTCTGGACTCTCGTAGTCATGTAATTTTTAATTTTTAATTTCTAATTTGTTATTTTTATTTTTATTTTAATTTTTCAATTTTCTAAATGTGTGTTCTGCTCCGGGACTCGATTACCGTTTCGGCTTTCCTGAGACTGTAAATTTGGAAAGCCAACTATGCGGGGCGCCTGCCCACCGGCACTGAAGAGTGATCAAAGAATTAACTAAAATTTCCTAATATAACGATTGAATATAGAGTTGTTTAACCGGCGCGGCCATGGGTGTGTGGCCTAGCTTTGGCTGCACACATATGACTGCGCTGTTGCTGGTGGACAGGCGCAGTTTTTGTTGTGCAGTAGTGTTGCAAGAGAATAAAACCAACTTATTATGTACTAAATGGAATCAAGAATATTATTGACTATATTTGATAACGATGAATTGTAAATTTCGATCAATTTATATTTTCGGTCTCCAATTATTGAACTGCGGAAGCTGGTTGCCTCAACAATGTTGACTATGCATGGTATGACTGAATTGTAAACACGTGATAATTGAACGAAAAATAAATGATGAACATGATTCAAAAACTGTAAACCACAAAATGAATTATCGCTTAAATTTAAATAAGTATTTAAACAAAAACCATCATGTGCCGTTAAGCAGCAGGGCGCGGCTCATCTGGGCCTCAGCAAATCGGCGAAAATGGGTTCGAAAAAGCCACTATTGGCACTCGAGTCCTTGATCTTTCCGATGGTTCACTGGGGCTTTTGAGCTGCCGTCTTTCAGCTTCTGTAAACTGAAATTACTACCAATCCAAGTTGAGGCAATCAGCCGACGCGCGGCTTTTATGGTTATATATGATATGTTTAATCTGTAATAAAGATCACAATTCAAATTTGTTTCTCTAAATTTGTTTCTCTATCAAATGATACCTAAATATTGAGCCCTTTGGCTAGAGAATACTTTTTTAAAAGATATTTTGGACAGTTTTTAATATTGGTTATGATAATGAATTGTAATTGATTCATATGTAATATTTAGGCCCGTGGCCAGTTTTCACCTGTATCAGATTTGTTAGCACAACGAAGAACCTTGGTGTCCAAATTGACCATCATCTTCCGTTTGAGCCTTAGACTTCTTAGGAATGTAATTAGGAGAAAATATCTCTTTAGCAAAGCTCAGCTGAAATTTTGTTTTACTTATTATTAACAGCATCATCGTCTGCAAATTGGACTACTGCCATGCAATGCTCTTTAATATTATGGATTAGTGACGACCTCATCCACCAACTTCAAATCGTTCAGAATTCTGCTGCTAAAGTAGAACTATATAAATATGATCATCTAGTAGACACTCTGAAAGATCTTCATTGGCTGCCTATTAGTTACAGAATTCATTATAAGTTATTGTTTCTTGTCTATAAATGTCTTCATGGTATGGGACTAGGTAAATGGTCCATTGTTACCGATATTTTGAACTATAAACAATCACATGTACACACACAATTCTCAAAACGCATGATCTTCTTGTGCCCACATAGAGCAATAAGAGTTGTTCTCAACATTGGAAATCTTATCCTCGTCCTCAGTATGCCTTACCACATCACAATATCTCTCCTTTTTCTTTCTGGCTATGAGACCAGCTAGTCTGTTGATAAACTGCTTCACTCTTTAGATAGTCCTTCAGATGTGAGAAATACCCCCGGGTGAAGGTTGCCTTCTCCACATTCAACACTCTCCAAGTACTCATCCTTCTTCTCATTCTCATTCCATTTCGTACACTTGAAGAGTATTTGTCCTGTTTGATAAGAAATTGGGGCATGAAACCCTAAGGTTAAGAAAGTTCTTATGAAATGGAGTCCAAACTTCACTAGCAGATACATCGAGCCGACCTTGGTCACCTGTTATAGTCTTGGGGTTGAGACATCCACCCTCGTTTACTTTCTGTAGCTGGTGTTCAACTTTCATATCATGACATACCTGTAGTTTAGTGGAGATCTTAAGTGGCTCAGTGGCTTAGTTGGTTAATCTGCTTGTCTAATGTCTACTGGCCCTGATGTTGCGAGTTTGAATCCAAGTTGGGCCAAGATTTCAAAATTGATGGGCAGCCGTCACTCACTAAACCATGGTGTGAATGATAGTGGCTCTGATTAGAGCTGCGAAAATAACACGAGTGCATATGCCTGGGGTTGCGTCACGACTATGCTGCAGGGAAATCTGTACCGAAAGGACCGTGGCCGCACCGCAAAATAAAAGGAGATCGGCCCCTCGATCGTAGCGTGCTAGGTTCGCCATTGTTGTTGTTGTTGTAATGGAGATCCATTAAACTACTTGAGAGTGTTACAGTGCAGACGTCTGTAGTAGCCTCTGCTGCTAAATTGTCTTCTTCAAACTCAATTTAACGAGTTCCTACTCGGCAGAGCTACGCACAAAGAAAGGACTATTTTTTTTGAGAAAAGACAAAAAGACAAAAAACGATGTGTGTTTCAATTGGATTGAATAGTCTCTCCTAACAAGCCAGCATGGTGCATCCCTTAGCAAGCATATAAGAAGGCAGGGCTATACATCCCATTTTGAACTGCAGGGGGGGGGGGTCTTGCAAGCGGGCCTTGCAAGCCAATATGTCATGGTTTTTGCCCAAAAATTTAACCCACCCCCATCTTTATTACAATTCGAAACTTGATAATGATTGGTTGTCTGTTTGTCCGCCCACATTCAAATTAGGTGAAAAGTGCATGTTTATGCAACTTCCTATTTCTCATCCAATTTGCACCTGGGCGGTCATACATACAAAGAGAAACTTTTGAATTATAAGTTAGATTGCAGTGTATACTTTATCCAATGAACAAGCAATCAAACTTAATCTTATCATTTCCTTGAGTTATTTTATAACATATCTTTTATTCTCATCTCCTTTATTGATAGATAGGCAATATGGAAGATCCTGTAGTGCAAGCTGCTGAGGAGATACTTGAGAAAGTAGAAGATGTGCTACCTGAGGTAAAACTTCTATCTTCATTTGAATTAATAATTGTAATTTCCATCTATTGCCATTTTAACAAAGGCAATAGTGGTGGTGATTAGTGGGGAAGAAGGGTTCCGGTTAGTATGTATAATTAGGTATTTTTGGTATGTATAATTAGGTCATTGTGGTATGTATAATTAGGTATTTGTGGTATGTATAATTAGGTATTTGTGGTAATGTGGTATGTATATTGTTTAATTAGGTATTTGTGTCTTGTCTAATAATTGTACTTTTGTCCAAAACACACACAAGAACTTGTCAACGAAATGAAATGTTATGTGGCGTTTTATTCTGCTTATATCAACAATCAAAATTAATTTACAGATTGCTGGTGTCACTGTGTTAAAATAGAATCCAAAAACTAGTATCACACACGGTAAACACTCCTGTCTATAATTTATTATTGTATATTACTCACTCTACTAGAGCAATTACTTTCTCCCTTTGAACAATCAAACTAGATAATTTGTTGCATATAGTGGACCAATCTGTCAATTTACAAGCTGTCGTCAAACATGTTTCAAGGCGTCATCTTCAGTGGCATTAGCCTAAAATACCAAAATGTTAGTAAAACCCAAAATACCTAGAATAAAGAGTAATATATTACTGCAAGTGAATATTCTGCAGGGCATCGAAATTCCGAGTAAGTATCCCAAACTACTCCGACGCTTTCATAATAATGTGCTGTTGTTGTGTGTTAATTTGTCTATTCTTATTATAACTCCAACTCACCTAAATTAGTTTTAATAATGTAAACATAGTACCCACTTACCAAGAATTGCAGACACAATTCTCATGAAAGAAAAAGTAATTCCAGCCATTCAATTTTAAGATTCTACAAGTTTATCAAATAGAAGAAAATGTAGTCTGTAGTGTGAACTTGTTTTGGTTTCAGTATCTTTACTGATGTGGTGCAGATCTCTAATATTCAATAATTTCAGGCAGTGAAGAACATAACTGGCCGAGCAGTCGCAACTACAGAAGGCCTGGCCCTGGCCTATGTCAGCCTTTTCCTTATGGCTGTCATCCCCATTTTCTGGGGCTCTTACAGGTCCATCACCTACCATAAGAAATCAAAGGTGATTATATGTTATATTCGTCATATAATATATTTCTGTAGAAATTCATAGTTATTTTTGGGAAGAAGGACATTTAATTCCTAGTCCCTTTCTGTTTTCAATTTGGTTACTATAATGTTTGATTTAGGTTATTGTATTAAACAGGATAGGAATACATTAATGTAGTTAGTCCGAACAACTAAGAGTTTAAATTTGGAGACAATGGTCGAGAAACTTCGCGTCCCTGACATTGTTTGAACCGTTTGGTAGACTTAGTCTTCTCGACATGTTTCTTGGGAAAAATTTTTATTGATCCCATTTGTTGCGACATAAAAAAGGCTCTTAAAATGCGGCTCTACAGTTTAATAATGAGAGTGTTTCAGGAAAATGGGGAAGCTATAGAGACCATGACCACAAAGGATGTATACATGTTCCCAATAATGGCTAGCAGCATGTTGTTCGGTCTTTATCTCATTGTCAAGGTAAGTCATTAGATTAGTCATTACATTGTTTTAATTGGATAGTTTATCATTAATTATCTGGGATTAATGAGCTCGTATTGTTTGTTTACTGAAGCAATAGACCGTTATAATATCAGAATGGCCATAGACTCAGCTCCTCTTAAGAACTTATAAGAGTCTTGATATGTTACAGTGTTACCGCGAATTCTAACCAAGACATGTTCATTTCAGTATCTGTCAGCTGATCACCTGAACCTAGTAGTAGCTTCTTACTTCTTCCTTGTTGGTTCCCTTGCTCAAACTGCTATATTACGGTAAGTTGGTGTTTCAGTATGTACATTGTGATAATAGACTGCCAAGACTGTAGGATTTTCAGTTCTAACTTTTATTTTTTAATTTCATAAATACCTTTACTCTAAAAAATTTCCTGGTAGCTTTTTATTTACTGTGTTCATTGTTCATTGCAGGCCGGTAGTAGGAATGATCCCCGGAAGTTCATTACTCCTAGAAAACGAGCTTTATCATCTCAAGTTTAACAAAGGAGCAAACGGTTAGTATTTAATAAGACGAATATAAAAACATGTTTAACATGCCAGTTGTTTTACAGATCACATGTGTGTGGGATAAGAAATATTGACAGTTTATAATAGAGCCTACAACTGAACAAAAAACCAACCATGTTTTAACTGCCAGCTAAATCAATTACATATCAACTTCTGACCTGATTAGTCTCCAGAAGCGCAAGTAGAATAATTAATAAATTCTAAATATGGTATGATCATTTTCAGTGTATCTGGAGTGCAAGTTTGACATGCTTCATGTTGTGTCCATGGCCCTCTCTGCTGCTTTCGGTGTCTGGTACCTCATGAAGAAGGTAAGAATAGTACGCAAATTATTTGATCATATTTGGGTTCTACGAAAGAAACATTTGATTTGGAGATTCTAAACACGTCGCGTTGCACCATGCCAGCTTCTCTAGTCACTCTGTGGCAACATGAGGGCCACGTAGGCTAGGCAGTTTCATCTGGCGCAATGGAAGACATTGCAAGGTAGCACGCTATTTTTCAGCGCGAACGACTGTTCATACTGCGCGCAGAGTAGACTTACGGTTTGTCGAATGCTAATGTTGCACAATAGCGAATGCTAATGTTGCACAATAGCTATGTGGCAACTAAAGTTATAAAAGCCACTAATATAATGCATAAGCTGTTAGCAAGGGGCTAATGGAATCATGAATGATGACTTGTTGATAATAGACAATAACAACAGGATATTGATGGGCATGTGAACCATATTTGTTATTACACGTGACAGTGATTTAGGAGACTTGATTGGTCGCTGCTGAAAGCAGATTATTTAATGGCTGTCACGTGTCAGAACAAATATGGTCCTCCGCCGTAGAACTCTAGAGGATTTATCCACTGCATACTTCGAGTTTCGTTTCCTCTTCAGCAATAAGTCTTTTACCATATTTGCTTCCAATAAATGAAAATAAATCACAGACGGATTTAACGGTTGGATAGAAGGCTGAACGGTTAAAATAAGTTTTTATAGTATATTTTTAGGGGTTGGTGTGCACAATAAACTATATGTGTTGATTTTCTTCAATCTCCATCTATGTTAAAATTTCATTCAAACTGTACATCTATATTAATAATCTCAAGATGTGTGTGTGTTCGTTCGTTCGCGTGTAATTTCCGAACGGCTTATTCAAGAAAACGGTAAGAGTTACGGGGCTGGTTTTTCGGTATAGTGCCGACAAAACTCTGACCAAGCCAAATGATTAAGGTTTTTTAAATCGGCCGGTGTTAAGTGGTTTAATTGATCATTTTGTTACCCAAATTGAATACTAAAGTGTCTCAGTACTCTCCCTCTCTCTCACACACTATCTCTCCCTAATTACAGTTCTCCTAATTACAGCTCTGGTATATAATGAAGTAATTTGGCAGTAGAGCCAGGAGCCACAAGATTGCCTATTAAGTATTATTATTGGATACGTGTTGGGCGCTCAGAATTAAATTTACTATAATGCGGCCGGTTTCGACTGGGCGAGTACATGCGGCAACTTGGTCGTTTAGCTCCGGACAGTCTATGCAACGTCTATGCAACGTCCATGCAACAACAAAAGAACCGTCTATGCAACGGTCGCGGTGCAAAGGTTTAAACGATGCAAAAGCAGTTGCTTTTGTTGTTGCATGGACGTTGCATAGACGTTGCATAGACTGTCCGGAGCTAAACGACCAAGTTGCCCAATTACCATATACGTGATACGTTCTCTTGCTCAGGTGGAAGTAAGAAATAATAATGTTTAATGGCATTCTTGCATTCTTAATTTTGTTTAATTCCCTTTAATTTGTCAGTGGAACGTCTAAGCTGACTACTTAATGTCTGTCGGAAAAGAAGGCGAGATTTTTAAAATTACTCGAATTTCTGTCGCTTACTTTGCATTTTTTACTTTTCAACATCAAAGGAACTTTAAATGTTATATGCATTTGTAGTGTATGACATTATAAAGAAAATAAGTTAAATAAAACGCCCTTTTTGTGAGGCACTGGGGAAGGTTTATTTTCGAAACCTATGATCTAAACTAATGACCTAACATCACAATGTATCGGCAATGCGCTGACTAAAGATCAGTGAGTAATGATTCGTTATCTAGACCAAACAGAATTAGATGAGTCCTGTACGGGGTCCCGTACTCATGGGTTTCATATATTATCGGCACCTTGTTCAGATTAAAATTGATAAATGATATCCCGCCCCTTAATTGAAAAATGTCGTCTGAATGGTCGCAAATTCGCTCAGGTTTGTAATACAAGATGAGTCACCTATTCGCCAACAATTTGCAAGCTTTGTAATCGTGGTACTTAACCTTATCATTCTCATGTCCTTAAATCTATCTGGATTATAAAAGTACTAGTGTAACCCGTGCCTACGGCCGGGACTTCACTATCGAAGTTGAAATGCAAAAGTATAAAGTATAAACCCGCCTATTATATTCGAAAACACGCATTACATTGTCGTATGAAAGTATGAACTCTGAACTCTCTCTACAGTCCAAACAGTCCGCAATGAGTCAACATCCCAAATTTAAACTATAAAGTGTGACTTCATATGCGAAATCGGGAAAAAACTAGCTAAATAATGGAAAAATCAAATAAATGGAATGGAAAATGCCCTCGAAAAGTCGAAAAATGTGACCAAAATTGTTGTAGACTAAAAATTTGCGAAATTTGTGACTAAAATTATGGTGACCAAAATTATGGTAACCAAATTTATTGTGAACCAAATTTGTTGGCCCTAAGGTAAACAACTTTCCACCGGCCGATTTAAAAACAAGAATTTCGCCGCAGTTAAACCACGCATGCTCATTTTTTCCGGCCCTACGATGCACTTGTACCATTAATTCTTTTGAGTGAAAAGTGTGACTGGAAAAAAAGTGCAACATATTTAGTATTTACACACTATGTTTTTTATAAATGAGTGGGATTCGTGCATGGTAAAAAATGACGATTTATTTGACCAATGTAGCGCCGCGCATCAACAATAAATGAATCTAGAAAATTGTGGAAAATAACTTTGCGAAGGAGGAACTTCACTGTAATTAATTAACACATGGCTAGCGTCGCGTGCAGCATAACAGATGCTTCCTATACACATAATTATAGGTTAGTGATCTATATTACGAAGGAGCAGACTTTTGTCGTCAACGTAGGACCGTCGGGCCACCTCATTATATATCCAAACCCGATTACTTATTCCCTACGATCTTTTTGCCTTCGGCAAGAGCAGGGAAAAAATTTGCTTATTGAGTTATTGGCTTCGTCAGAGTTTTGTCTAAACTATAGCGAAAAAACCTGTCCCATAACTAAACCGTTTTCTTGATTGAGCCGTTCGGAAATTACACGCGCACAGACAGACAAACAGACAGACACACATTTTGAGATTATTATTATTGATGGTGATTCCGAGGAGTCTCTAAATTTAAAGGAGCCTAAGAATCCAAAAATGTAATATTTTTGTAACACGCACAGGCCACAGGGTTACCACTTTTCTCAATCCAAGTAAAATTTAATCATTGTATTTTAATTCTACTATTATTATGTTTTAAAATTTCAGCACTGGCTTGCAAACAACATCTTTGGACTTGCATTCTCCGTCAACGGAATTGAAATGATTTCTCTCGGAAGGTTTGTTACACCCATTAACTCACTCTTGACCGGGGAACCTCCTGGCGTTTCGTCCTAGTTTTCCTTTCAACATTTATTATTTTTAAAAGAACCGCTTTTCAAATTGTTTTTCCTTTGAGAAAAATTAGACAGCAGCGTTGTGTTTTACCTTGTTAAGAAACTAAATCGATTGGTAAAGGGTGTTCCAAAAAGGCGATTAAGTTATTATTGCTCAGAACTATAGATCAGTTCAAGGAATTAATTTATTCACTACAGTCTACGTAGATTAAGACCTCCGAAGGCCTTGAAGAAATTATCAGACTTCTAGTTCTTTCGAAGAGAGCTGGGTCATATGGATATTTTAAAATGCGTGACATCGATACGCTTCTCTTTAACCTTTGGCCTCTGGCCCACTCAAATTGATTAATATGTTCTTTTTCCGGAAGAAACGAAAGTGCAAACTTTTGAGGAATATGTTAATCGATTTGAGACAGTCTTTTCCGGTTCATGTCCAAAAAGTGCGGGATTTTCCGGTTCATTTATCTATGATAGATTACATTAATAATTAATAATAATCAGTTTTAAGATTAAGAAAACACGACGGGCACTCCTGAAAACATAACTTCTAGAAAAAATATATCAAAAATAAAAATGAATTCAAATGAAGTAAAATGTGATAAATCATAACAAATGTAGCTATATCCTCGCTCTCAATGAGGAGTAGAACTACTAGAGATTGTTATGACAGCCTCAATACACTCGGATCCACTAACACTCTAGAGATCTTACATCAAACGCCTGATCGTCGAAAAAGTCACCAGACTAAATCAGGAAACCTGGTTATTGGTTAACTGATGCGATGGTCCCAGACACACCAAACTGACACTCGGTCACAAACACATCAACATCATCAAAAATCTTAACACTACACTCAGCAACAACAGACAAAATTACAGAACTGCAGTGCACCTCATCACAGGATATTGTGGCTTAAAGTGATGGTTATGATTTAAAAATTCACTTCCGCTAAATGGCTTAATTAACCACGTACACGAAGGAGTAGAGTATGCCAATCAACATCCAGGCACTTTTAAAACTTGAAACTCGTCAGAAATCGAATTACGCCCTCTCAAACATTCAGCTGATACGTCACCGCAAGGTCCCATACCGCGGGGCAGCATTAGAGCAGGCTGTAATCCTTGCAACAGTTTGTTGTTCCTACTTCCTACACAATTGATTTTTAACGTTTCTTGACCCGTTTTTGGTTTGCCCTGCAATTTTTCTAAATTAAAAACAGTTGCTAATTAATTATGTTGATCACTCTTCTTTTATAGCTAAAAGTTTTGTCGATAATGGTGCCTTTCTGACATTATGCCATCATCCTGCGTTGTTGGAGGTTGTAGTCACAAGGTGGGAGACTCCTCACAAAGACCTGGGAGGGAATTTCTAATCCTACATGCCGTACCAAAAAACGGGAAGATGAGGAGGACTGAGGAGTGAGGAGGAGGATGAGGACTGAGGAGGAGGAGGACTAAGGAGGAAGATGAAGAGGAGGACTGAGAAGGAGGGGGAGGAGGAGGAGGACTAAGGAGGGCTGAGGAGGATGGCTGAGGAGGATGACTGAGGAGGAGGAGGAGGAGGAGGAGGAGGAGGAGGAGGAGGAGGAGGAGGAGGAGGAGGAGGAGGAGGAGGAGGAGGAGGAGGAGGAGGAGGAGGAGGAGGAGGAGGAGGAGGAGGAGGAGGAGGAGGAGGAGGAGGAGGAGGAGGAGGAGGAGGAGGAGGAGGAGGAGGAGGAGGAGGAGGAGGAGGAGGAGGAGGAGGAGGAGGAGGAGGAGGAGGAGGAGGAGGAGGAGGAGGAGGAGGAGGAGGAGGAGGAGGAGGAGGAGGAGGAGGAGGAGGAGGAGGAGGAGGAGGAGGAGGAGGAAGCATCTAAATGTTATTTCAATTTTGTTATTTTTTGTCCGTTTTTGTCCGTTTTTGTCCGCTCTATTTTTTGTCCGTTTTGAAAATATAGGGTACCGAACGGACAAAAAACATGAGCTCCCCCCCCATAACAATAGTTAACTCATGCATATCAACCATTATAATGCGGAAATATGCGTGATTAACTCTCATTTTATGGGGCTAAACACTAATAAAACAATGGACCGACCCGCACTCGAGCCTCTGTAGAACTAAACCTTGTCGTGACGTAACAGAGTGATACTCTAAATGGAATTACGAGGATCAGGGAGTAAATCTGGGAGTGTAACTTTGCGTACGTGTTTAAAATGATGTTGTCTACCTATCAAGCATGAATTTAAGTAAAATAATTGCTAAAACCAAATCATAACCATCACTTTAAACAAACACGTCCATACCATTCGCAAATCAAGCAACAGTGCTTGTCCTATGTGCGGCGACGGAGAGGAGACTGTCTCACACTTTCTAGGACAGTGTCCGGCTATTGCCCAAATTAAAGAGGTCAATATGACAATATTTCCAGGACTATTAACTCTCCGTCAATGACATATTCGACAACCAACATATCTGGACACTATTGTCAACTTTGCAAACCGCACCAAACGCTTAATTGTGCCAGAGGAGCTGGACCAGACTGGTGGTACATAGTGACTACTCACTTGTCGTCTTAGTTCACCTTTCTCTTCCACACCCAGCTGCCACTTAAGCGTTCATACACGAAACATCTTACAACACTTACCATCATCCTAAATTACACATTTTGATTCCTCCGGCATCCTCCCATAGGACTGCCATACCCCAGAGGTAGGCAAAGCATCCACATGCTATCCTCTCGTGGGCCACCCAGGCCCAGCCTCTCTTAATAACAAATTTTATGAATAACAAATTTAATCGATGCCATATCAATCTAAGTTATTTCTAATACTTAATATTTTACTGGAGAAGTCTGAACTTGCACAAATTAACTGTGAGATGATTCAACAACAGTTTCATACCATCCAACAACAGCTTCATACGTGTTCAAACGGCGAGAGAACATACAATTTTAATCTAAGAACATCAATAATTCAACATTTAAATAATGAGTGGTTTCTAGATTTATAACTTCTGTGAATTTCTCTATGACATTGAGATCGGGCATTAGCAGTTCAAAATTCAGTATTTTAGAGGACAAATTTACAAACGAATGCGCATAGACGAAGAGTGAAAACTGTGTTTCGAAATCTTTCACCCCACACTAATCCAAGTTCCAACCGCTAGATCTAATTTGTCATTTTATAAAAGTTCAAGGAAGCCTTGAATTTTATTACAAGAGCTGATAATTCTTCTTTTCTCAGCGTGAAGAATGGTTGTATCTTACTCTCCCTCCTTTTCTTCTACGATATCTTCTGGGTAATTATAAATTACGGCTGAAGATATGATTTGATTTAATGATTAGATAATTTAATGTATTTGCAAAAATTCCAAAAGGTAATTGAAAATTATTGGATTAATTTGGCTAGGTGGCCGGGAAATTAAATTAAATTATATATTCATGGGATATCCATTTTGGCCTGGTATGTCGTTCAACTCATTCATCCGTATCCCGGAATAATTTCGTGAGCCCTGTATATTTCCTTTCAGGTTTTCGGGACTGAGGTTATGGTTGAGGTTGCCAAAAACCTGGACGCTCCTATTAAAGGTAAGTCTTTCAAAAGGTTTCCTTAAATTCCTTGCATATTTCCATAGTTTTTATCCGTGATGGAAAATTGATCAACAACTATTATGATATCATGAAACCTTAGCCCTGTGATGTTTCCTGATTTGGAACTAAGGGCTTCAAGAATAAATATAAGTATCTGACGGTATCCGTTTCATTCATTTACGCACAAGTCGTCAGACATTCTTGTCTACCACTCGCCTGCTGATTCCTAAAATAGCAGGAATGTTTATCTCCCCCACTCCTCAGTCGTGTTCCCAATGGACTTCATCGAGAAAGGGATATTCGGTGGAAACTTCGCAATGTTGGGTCTGGGTGATATTGTTCTACCTGGAGTGTTCATAGCCCTTCTTCTGAGATACGACGTCAGGTAAGCTTTAATTACCTATCGGAATTATAGATAAGTACCATTAGAGTCTGACCAAGACAGTTATTTTGCAGCCAGTTTTCGTATGTTTTTGCCGCTGACTTGCAACTAATTGGATTATTCATCCGAGATTAACTTCAAAAGAGAGAAAGGCAGCGAACTTTTAGGAATTTAATGGTTTCTAATAAATAGATTGTTGTCCGATGTAACTGTCCTGACGCAAACGCTTTCTTGAAACGAGCCCTAATTCTGCAAATATTTAGCAACATACCTACGTAAACTATAAGAAATGACGTAACTTGCAAATTAACAACCCAACATTCAAATATAAGATTCAAGTATTACAAAGCGCTGTAACATACTCCAGATCTAATATCGTGTGTTAAAAGTTGCCGTCAATACAGGTATTAGACTAGCAACTGTCATGTACTCCAGTACTGTCTACAGGGCTGGGCTACTAACAACAGTTCCAGTCTACGGACCGCTAGATATAAGCCACCCGTGTAATTAGAATGGCTACTTTGTGTCAATATTGGGGCGGATCTCATCGATTTATAGAAACATCAAATCTGATCGTACATAGAATATTATTCTGAATACGTTAGCGTGTAAAATAAACTCCGGGCGTTGGATTATTAAATACCTAAGAACAGGTTGTTTTAAAAGCTACGTGTCTTAAAACTGATCTGAAAAATCTGGTGGATTCGTGTAGTGTTATTTAGTCTCGTGATTTGATGTTTCTTTCATTAAAATTTCTGATTGTTTTCTGAATAAACTCAGTGAAGACAGATTCTAATGGAAATAAATAGCCGAAAAAGTACACCAAGATAATCGTTTGTCGACATTTTAATCTCGAAAGTTTGTATCAAAATGTCGAAATTCCACCCTGAAACTCGTTGGTTTAGACACGTCGCAAATGGCAATTAAAATGTTTGCTTGATAATTATCGTTATATTTCCCAATAACCCTGACCAGTAACCCCACCCTCCGCAGTAAGGGTGAAAACTCCAACCTGTACTTCTACGCGGGGTTTGCAGCCTACATCCTGGGGCTCGCGATTACCATTGGTATCTTGACGATCTTCAACGCAGCTCAACCTGCCCTGCTCTATCTCGTGCCTACCTGTGTTGGAATCCCCCTCCTTATCAGCCTTATTAAAGGTCAGTTCAGCTATTTTAATTTAACTTGCTGGTCATCAAGGGGGAGGGGGGACATGTTCCCCCCCCCCCCCCTTATCAATAATGTCAGTTCAATATTCACTATTGAACTGACTATTAGTGTGGGTCGGTTGTAATCGTAGCGAGCATATTTAAGCAGCCGGATACCCGATCCATTCCTAAATTTTATCACTATCAAAGTGAAATTGAGTGGAATTTGAATTAAAATATTGTCAAATTGTTATTATTCTAGAGGGTAAAAAAGAGAATGTTGATTACGTAATCAACAGCCACCCCCCCCCCCCCCTCCCGTAATCAACCGTAATCATTTGGAAACCCCCTCTACTCCCCCTCGGCTGATTACGTAATATATAAACGACCCCTTATAAACAAGAAGATATTTGATTCGACGATAGCTACATCATACCTGCAAGCAGGGGTGTAGGAAGCGGGGGGGCCATGCCCCCCCCCCCCCCCCCCCCCCCCCCCATGAAATCTGGACAAGGGGACAAGGGGCCAAAAAGGGCTAAACATTTTTGGGATAAATTTTCAAAGTTTTCTTGAAAACTACTTTTGTTCATGTTTCATGCTACCCTCATCATTCTGAGCCGAAAATATTTTTTTCGGTTTTCGAAGTCCGCACCTGCCACCTACCCTTCGATATACGAATTTGGACTCGAGGGTTCCCCTTTGTGATGCGATCTCGGAAGGCAGGCCTCCCCTTCGTAATACTGATATTTGGCCCACAGATTTGAAGGAAAATACGCGAATTTGGTCCTCCGATTTAAAGGAAAATGCGCAATTTGACGCAGGCGCAGAAAAAAAATCGCGATTTGTCGTGAGGCCAGGATCTGAAAAATCGTGACTTGTCGCGGCAAACGTGAAAAATCGCGATACCGCACATGCTGCAATTTTCTTTTGTCCTTACCCTCGTAATTCAGGCTTTGGTGCGAAGCGCCAAAAAATTTAGGCTGTGGCTCGAAGCGCCAAAAAACATTTAGAATTTGGCCCCCCCATGAAGAAAATCATTCCTACACCTGCACCCCTGCCTGCAAGGCTAAATACTAACTAAATAGTATATATACTATTTAGTAAGTATTTAGCTCTGTCAGTTCTGGAATTTAATGCTGTAGTCTTCTATCGTCCGATAGATATTCTAAAGGCACGGTCAGACATCATAAACTGTTATAGAAATTTTGAAATAGTTTAAATGGTAAACAGCAAACTCCGATACAAGAGTTTATCGATTTACGCAGAAAGTATTGGTGGCCGGACAACTGACGCACACTGTGGACCTTGCTTTACGTTTGGTGGTTATCAAAGCTCACATTTTCAGGCACAAATTTCTTGCAGACCGTTTAACAAAACGGTGGAGAAGTTTCCTTGAAAACTAATTTTAGGATTACTTGTCATACGGCGATAAAAAATGCTCTACTAGGGAGGGGGTTGGCAATGGCATAAAACGGAGAATTACCCAAGGGTTTTTCCATTTTCTCCATAGAAAAAGTCTCCATTTTATGCCATTTAAAAACTTAAAAATGTAAAAAACGTAATTTTTTACAAAATTTTTGACCTTAAAGAGTTATTTAGGACGAAATAATTTAAATACAGTACTCATCTAGAATCTAAATATCATTTCGAACACAAAAAGACAATTTTTGCCCTTTTATCGTATTTCGACTGACCTTTCGAAATTGTAAAATAATTTTTTTCAAATATCATAATTTTGGTACTGAACGTTTTGCCTTTCAAAGCTGAAAACAATCCTGTAAAAATATTTCCGAGATTTTTTGTTGTTTCTTTCCCGATGTTTTCTATCCCGATTTCGAAGTCCCCACATCACCCTCGATATGCGATCTTGACGGTCAGGCCTCCCCTATGCAATACGAGCTCGGAAGCAGGTTTTCCTGGAAACCACTTTTCTGTACAGTTCGTGTTAGCCTGATCATAATAAGCCGAAAATATTTTTTGTTTTTTGAAGTGCCCACCTCACCCGATATACAATATTAAAATCGAGGCTTACCCTTTGTAATGCGATCTCGGACGGCAGGCCTCCCCAGTCCCCAAGCAGTCAGCACCTTCTTAACTACTTACTATAGCCGGCGCGGATATCCGATCCATTTCTATTTTCTAAACTGTATCACTATCAGAGTGAAATTGAGTGAAATTTTAATTGCAAAATAGTCAAATTGATCTTGGCCTCTAGTAGCCTGGTATGTGTCTTTAGTAGCCTGTTATGAGCCTCAATTAGCTTGGTATGAGCTTTGAGTAGTCTGGTATGCGAAAAATGGCATGCCTACTGACATTTAAAATTTATCATGTTTATTGATAGAAAAACACAAATTTATTTAAAAGCATCCTAAATTCTATCAGTGAAATTGGAAACTAAAGACATTTTAGATAGAATCCTACCCCAATTTGGCTAGAGAAAGTGCGACGATAAGTTAATAGCCGTTATTTTAGTACTTGATATTGTCATATCTTTAATTCCACTAACGTATTCCTGAAAGCTTACTTTTTTCAGGTGAGTTTAACTCCTTGATAGCGTACAATGAAGAGACGAAAGAAGAAGAAAAAGCGGACGAGAAGAAAGAAGAATAGTATATCAAGTCCCGAGGACTGTAAAAACGGGCTTCATAAATCATACCTTGATTTCAGAAAATTTCAGTCCTCCTTCACTACCAATAATTTGCAATTAATTAATCGTTTCTAGCCCTGAGTATGATTTGTATAAACGGATAATAAGGGGACATTTTTGACATCAAAATGGGAACCGCTTTTCGCTAAATCAGAAAATCGAATTTTTAACGGGAATTTATTCAGAAATAATGACCTATAAAAATACCTGTGTAAGTGACATCTTTGATTTCAATCACCTCCCCTTATATTCTTAATCAAAGTTATTACTATATTATATGCAAATTTAGTAAAATAAATATTCATGTGGACAAATTTGCTTTTTTTTTCCGATTTCGCAGCTAAATTTAGTTATTTGTCAATTTTATGGGTCACTTTCTCTTATATTTTAAAGATAATGATATTTAGGGCCTGGTATTTTAACGGCGGCACTTAGCTGACTGTTTTATAGTAGTTGTAACGAAGTGTGCTTATTATATAACGTGTTGGTTTATGACGGACAGCAGCGGTGTTTCTTGTAGGATATTTTACTATACAAAATGTGAAGAAAAGGCATGTTAATAGTCACAATCGTTATGTCAGGGATTTGCTGACCAGTTAAGTCTAACAGACTAAAAATGTAATCATTAGTGGGTAGTCTGCAAGGCTCCTTCCACCTTTTAATAGCTTTTAGAAAGCGGTGCTCCAAAATTCGCGCTATTTTAATGACGTTGCTACGAGACAAACTCTATTATTGAGGGTTTTTATACGAGCCCCCTGGTGGTCGTATCTTCTTGCCGATAGGATCAGTAATTCCAGGCCCTGGCACTACAGTGCTGCCATTAAATTAATTCTTTAATCATATTAATCTGCATTCCTGATCAGCTATTCCTGATCAGCTACTCCTGGCATTTAGTGATTTACAGTTCAGGTATTCATGCTGGGTAGTGATCCCTATCCTTGACTCTCAGTTCAGAGTTTCTTCTTCGTGTAGTATTTCGGTGTAGTAATTTTGTTATATTAATAACTGAATGGTAGCCAAGTGCCGACTAGTTGAGAATGTTATACAGAGTTAAGGCTTTTCGGCTCAAGAGAAGGATCCGTTGCCATGGGAACAGTAGCTGTGACGTCACCAAAACAATGCTTATTATGTGCCCTGCAAACAGTCTACTATAGTACTAAGGGTCTACAATCACGAGAGTTTGACATTTGGAAAAATTGAATTGAATCGAGTTGCAGTAATCTAGTTTTTAAAAAGTTTAATCCTTTTACCCACAATTCGATTTTGATCACGATATATTTTAACCGAATGTTAACAACTGTATAGCCCTGGTGGTTTTAAGTTATTTTTAGCACATAATTTCACTGGGACATGTCTAAATTGCAGTCTGTGTTAAGTTTAATAACTTATTTCTCAACTTTTGTTATTATTGTTCAGCAAAATTCTTTTGTCTTTAATTTCTAGAGAATAAAAGAGAATGACAAGAGGCTGAGTCAGATCGAATTCTTTGGCCAGCAGATCCTAGCCGCAAGTGCATCGTTTGACAGATTAGCCGACCTACTCCAAAAGTTATCCCAAATTTTGTCAGGTTGATAACCTTAGTTTTAGACTAGTGCCAAATACCACCATAAACCCAGAACATCTCTCCTTAATTTGGTTCGACATAGGACACAGACTGCCCACCAGAATTCGTGTCAAATACGGCATTTGGGGTAAAATAAAATGTAAGATATTACCAAAATGTCTCCGTAATTTTATTAGTTAATAACCCTAATAACAGTAATAAGTTGCGATCGTCAAGGGTGTCAATTCTTGGTCCATCTAACAGACTCTGGATGTCTGAACACGTTGGAAAGTAGCGAGAGTAAACGTGCACCGGCCCTCCGTCTGAGCATTAAATTTAATAAAACTTAATCATTAACTTAATAAATTAGAGTGGAGCCCTTGTTTCAACACGTTTCTGAGATATGACAGGGGCTTGTTAGTTTTTCCGCTACGATTTGCGGTCATGTCGTTTATCGATTGTTGATTTCAGAAGTTCGAATAATATCTTGAAGTACTCCCAGCCCCTCCCGCATAAACCCACAGGCACAAACAATTTGATTTGCAAAGTTGCAAGGTTAGACTTAGACTCAGATCTGATACACTTACAGAAGCTTAAACTATCTTCTAACCAATTGTCCTTGTCATGCTCATGAGATCATGATTTAATTATACCCAGTATGTACATGTGACCAATTTAACCTGGGTTCTGACGGACGCGACGTCAAATCAGGGGCCACCACCATCGGCGATTCGGCATCAGCCGCCCTACTCACCCCTAGTCTACTACATGGCCATTTTTACATGACCCTGATTTGTTCTTATATTTATAGAATTGGGGACGACTCCTGGTCTTCTGTAAACCAACTGAGTGTTACCGCCAATGGGTTGGGTTGAAATAAATTTGATCATCATCCAGGCTGGGTTTTTTGAACATTCTTAAAGCCTACTGTCATCGTTTCATTAGAAGAGTACTTCCATATTTGGATTATTTTATCGGAATCTAGAATCTAAAAATGTCAATGCAATTTAACTGACAACAATTTAGTAGCTGTAATTGTTAAGATTGAAGTGAGAGAGCTTTTCTTGCAATATGGAGTTTCTGGGATTAAAACAGGAAAATCTGTAAACTACGAATGCAATCTTTTTAACACTATATTTGGAGAAATCCTGAATTAGGTCCATAAATCTATACTTAGCGGAAATAATTGGATTGCTATTGATCTTTCTCCTATTATAGGAGTCCGAATAAAATACTATGTTATGCTAATCTAAGAATAGATTTACTCATTTAGCTGGTCAATAGGGTAATCAAACTTATCATCTATAATGACGAATCACTTATATTCAAAATAAGAAAATGATCGCTAACCATTTCATCGACCGCAATAATTGATTCTCATATTATTATTATTATTAACATATAATTGGAGATAAGTATAACCTTAACTATAATGACAAATAAATATGAATGAAACTATTAGATCTAACAAACTATTGACTAGTGACCCGTCACCACGTCAGCAAACAAATTGATAAATTTCCAAGAAATTATTATCATCGTATTATATTTATATAATGATAAGATTAAGATCATGACCGTAAATTTTTTACAACTGGGCCGGAAAACGTGCCTAGTTTAATTGTTTAAAATTGTACTTTTATCTTTATCTAAATTGCAATTGCTATACAATAGTACAATAGCGAATTTGTCTCTATATACTAAGATTCGTTGCATGCAAGATCAGGACCAAACATTACACATACTCATAGATCCACAAATATTTTTATTTTAACACGAATATCAATTTCTTTTTTTGTACGAGGCGTTCCAATTCTCGAGAATTTTAAAAAGTTTCCGGCTGCTGTGATCAGGTGACCAAAATGTCCGGGCTCTTAACTTCACGCTGGTTTTAGACTTTTCAGGTGCTAGAGTTGGATTTCCATTATAATTTAAGATTTGTCGCAGAATTAACTACAACCTTAATGGTGCCTTGGTCGTTTTGAGTACTACACCAAATAGACGGTGGGATTCGATTTGGTTCAGATTTAAATTCGATTCTTATTAGGACATGCCCGATACGAAGCCTCGGTCGAGTTTGGAAGTAGGTAGCCCCGTTAATTACAAGTTAGTCACGTGATTTACTTACCTCACCTCCCTTCCCAATTTAACTGCAGTTTCACGTCGTGTATTTCTCCCTTTGGTTATCCTAATCCAGTTCTGCACGTTTTCTGTGACACATATTGATTTTCGGGCCTTTTAGTTTTCAATTTGGCTTTGAGTTGAAACTTGATTTCGTTTACGATGCAGTGATGCAAGTAACTTTTGATCTTCCGACCGATCATTGAACCATAAATAAAAGAGTGTTTACGTTTTTAAAGTGGGCAGAAAACTTTAAATTTCGATTTATCTCTTGGTAGAACCTGTTTTAGAGTTGAACATGTAATTTGCCATTCAGCAGTTTAAAGTAATACGTCGGTTTCGTAAATGGCAAGGAATAAGGATGTGGCCCAAAGCCGAGAAAGTTCAAATTACAATTTGTCGAACAAATAAAATTTCCATACCACACCAGCATATTTCCATTTCACGTGAAAATTATCGACAAACTGTCTTACAATCAACCATGCTGGTGAATGGGTGCCGTTGGAATGGCCCGTTGATTCAATCCATCCCTCAACAGTTGTCAGAACAAAAATATGAATCTGAGCCCTTTCCAGAGCTTATCAACTTATTTAGAATAATTTAAATAAAATTGTAGTACATATTCGGGCTATAATTTCTACACATGAGTAAGTAATGAGTATCTTTCTTCATTTTGTTCTTCCAGGGCTTTTCGCGTGAACATTCTTTTTATAGATGTGGTTGCAAATGTGATGGAGCTTTCAAGTAGGCTCAACTATGTAATTGTCGCGTCGGCAAAGCGAATTCTTAGTTTTACGCAACCATGATTTACTGAATAATTTCAAGTCTACGTGACTTGAGAGTTGAGACTACAGTGCATTGTATGAGTATCTTTTCAAGTTTTCACGATATACTCGTACTCGTAGTTGTAGAGCTCTCGAATTACAGTTAAGTAACAAGTACTGTTAATTCAGGCGACCCTGACAGAAATAGGACCGTCCGACGCCCAACTCAGAGTTAATGTCTACTCCCACGTCGCTGCACTTGATCTCTAATCATACTCATTCAGCGGAGCACCTATGCATGAAAGGAGCCCGGAAATCATCTATGTCATGTGCCTTCAATCAGGATCGTTTTAAGATCAGGAGAAGGTTGTAACGTCCCAGTGAAGACGAGAGTGTGAACTGTAATTTGCATCATTGGCGGAGCATGTGTGACGTCACGTGGGGTTAATGAATTAAACGCGTGCGCGCGGCTCATGGAGACGTGGGGCGTCCTTCTGTCTCCGTTTATTTAGTAGTTATTGTATAACCAGTCGATAATTTAGTCTGCCCAGGTGTCCTCTTTTCTAGCCTCTGTGGGCTGCTAAAGTTTTAGCCATAATTTGAGTACTCTGAGTGTATTGAGTGTGACGTGTGTCGCAGATTGCCTGAATTCATGACACCTTTTTTGAGGTGGTTTACAGTAAAACTAGTTTTTTTTAACAGTTTCCAGTCGATCGTGGTCTGATTTATCGACCGAACGTTTCTGCCCAAAATTTTTACGAGAAATATGCCGTTCAGTTTGCCAGCTGTGCCTCAGCGTTTTTCTAACAATGATGTATTACTATTTATACCTGAAGCTAAATGAATGATATGATGTATATTCGTCACTTTCTTCAGGATGCAATTAAAGTTATGCATGATTGCACCTCTTTACTGTCTCGATTAAGTCTATCTAAAGGATTAAGATTGTGCAATATGATATGGATTATAGCAAAGCCCGTGGGCAGACCTGGCCCGCAATACCTCTAGTCTGAAACTTTATAACATGCTCTATTTCGACTGTTTTACACACATAAAAACTAATTATTCATCTTAAGTAGCAAAGTCTGTCAGACTGAAAGTGTAGGTCAAAATCCCGAAAGGCACAAGTCACGACGAATATATTCGTCAATGGATGTAAAGCCTCACTTCTTCACTGAAGTCATTTTTTGATTTATCCACACACATGACACCGGCCGCTTAGCAAAAATCAAAGCAATCAGGAAAGCTGATCTGAACATAGTAATTATACCAAAAGTAATGACAATGTATGAATTTAAGTTAGTTTTTTTACTCTTTTCAGATCACATGATGATTTTAATGGGCGGATAATCTGTATGTGACTGGCACTATTTCTATTTGTTATCCTAGAAGACTTATACATAATTCTACAGTCGAGTTTTAAGAATTTCTCAGAGCTACGAATATTCTTAGTTGTTACCAGCCTTTTAAAACTAATGTACAGGTGTGAGAGACCACGTGTTAACAGTTTGAAATTCATTAACACTTTTTAGGAATTGTTGTACATCACCTACTTACCTTCACCACCTACTACACCTGTATTACCTATATTACCCATTGTGACCGATCAAAAAGCGAAGCTGCCAGTGTCGTTAACTTACTGAATTGTGGCCAAACGTTCCTGTCGAATCATTAATTGGTCTCTGTAATTGTGCATGGTATTTAGGATTGTATGCTCGCATTTTTTCGACATCTAGTGCTATTTGCTTTACCCCTACATAAGGGAGGCAGTGGCTTGTTTAGCAGAGCCGCCCAGCCATCCCATGCGTCAGCACCACCTAACATGTGTGTTTCCGCGTGCCGATGAAGAGTGCAACAAAGAATCACATCAATAAACACAGCTAATAAACACTACGTAGTAGTCTATCGGCCTCTTATCAGCCTTCTCCTTCTCTCCTTCACAAGGAGCCAGGCCAGTTAGGTGCCCATTATATCCCAGCGCTGATCGCGATAGTGTCACCGTGTCACCGTGTTATACCGTTACAACTTTCAAGTGTCAAGCACTCTAGTAGAACACTTGTGATATTTAGCAATTGATTACTGTCCCCGGCCGGCCCGCCGTCCTAATATGTCGCATTAAGACCGAGACTTGAAAATTAGGCAAAGCTGCCTGCAATCTCCATCATAACTACCTTATTCACTATATAAGTGAGCAAGGAAGAGAAATTAGGCCGATTTGCAAGTTCACATTATTCGTATTTTAACAGACCTCAGTAGTAGACGGCATTCGTTTCCACACCATGAATTACCAATTATTAAATATTTAGGGAGCAAACCCAAAACACACCTAGCTGTGCTCTTCCAAATACTTCGCATTAAAATCTCAAATACCTCAGTGCGATGTTTGGACATTATAAGGATATAATCCTCCTATCCCTCAGTGTGCCGGATACATCAACATCATCATAAACAATAATTTACAGTGTGTGTGACCTTCTTCTTTCGCTTAAACTTTAAAAGCACCTCCTCGGCTCCTCCGAGTCACATATGTCTCCTGCCTATTATAATTAGATAACCCAAGAGATGAGATATCGGTCATTTCATGCTATCAAGTACTCAAGTACCCGGTATAATTAATGGATCCCTAACTATGCAAGTCTCCCCTCCTTAGGTCTGATAAAATGACATGGACAGGGAATGGAATCCTGAAGCGTTGGCCGAGTCCTAACGATTCCGCACCGCTTTAATTACAAGGTATGTAGCTGTTGAAGGGTTAATTACTTTTCGCTGCAAGTAATTATTTTATCAGTTTTAGCTTCCCCACTTATTTGATATCTTTTCTTACTTTAAGCGTTGTATATTTTCGGTTTTTTTCAAGGATCTACTTTTGTTTTAACACTTTTTGTACCCGTTTTTATGTTTTCTTTCATCACTTCTACTCCTCATCCCGTCCAATTCATGGCCAGTAAGAATCTCCTATTCTTCAAAGTACTATGTGCCACCATTTTAAGAATTTCGGAGTTGTTTTAGAATACATGAGCCGTCAAAAATACCTACTTCTAAAAAGTTGCTTAAACTACTGTAATGAAGTTTTTTGACAAAGTTAAAAATTTTTCGTATCATATATTAAATCTGTTTTTTATTCTTTGTGGCCTGAAATAACTTTTGAGTGTCTGATCTCTCCTCACCATCCCGCTATTCGTTAAGCTGGCACATTTTATGTGCGCACACACAAAATATTAGCAACAAAAAATGTTTCAAGTCTACACGCTAAACGAGTAGAGTAGTAAATATTCGTACCCTTTCTAATTTTTTCCTGAAGAGGACCTCCAGTGTCCAACCCGGCTCAGTGACACGTGCAAATTTGATGTGGCCAGTGGCCTATAACAAGGAAACATACTCCATCACCTGATTAACGCAACAATTGTTGCCTCCTTCACTCTAACCTGTGATAATATGCGAATAAAATGTGCACTAATTTAGGTGATTGTTCAGGAAGCGGTGTTTGCAATTTCGCACCAACCCTAGACTCTAATTAGAAAGGCTCAAAATGTAACATTAATGCAATGCTGTACTTTGTAGTTGATGATTACATATCAATGGCTCTTTTCGGTCGGGAACCTGCCGATTTAATTTCGATTGTTCTGCAAATGATAGCTCGCATTACCGTAGAGCAGAAGAAACGTATTAAGATCAGTTAGTTGGCCACCATATTTTACTGTGAATTCCGATTGTTAACGATTGAATGTGTGGCTGGACCCACGGGTGCACTGTAAAACTGTTCTAATTCTAGGATTCAGTGTCCCGTTGATCTAGTTTGCTGGATTGTGCAATGTGCAGTTGGGTCTTCAGAGCATGAACTGAACACTAACTTTTGATACAGGGTTTCTGTGGTGAACTCTATCTTTAGACCTGAGTTTTATTTATTCAAATCTTCTAAGTACAAGGCTGGTTTGTCTGGGGTGAACTATCAATATAACAGAACTGAGCTTTACAAGGAGTCTTACATCTTAACATTAATCCCAGTGCGAGGAATTTATCATGTAGACTGTATATGTCATGCAATGTCTGTTATCGGAGAGCCACTATTCTCAGAGGTTTCTGCAGATACAATCAGTGATAGTATTTTCGTAATTTTAAATTGAATTATTATTATTCTATAACTATAAGGCTACGTAGTTTTATGTAGTAAATTTAAGCAGCTCAATATCTATAGTTTCAGATGGATACATAGACGTTTCATAAAGCATATTGAGAGCAACATCCCGCCTTAGCTTTGGTATCACTTAATCTTGATCCGTTTCTTGAGTATTATTTTAATAGGATTATTAATCAAATAGTCCTATCAGCGAAGTGACATCATCCATTATTCCTGATATCATCGCCGTAGCTTTTTTGGGGGTCCCGTATCGATCTGGACTCTGACTGATCATATTGGGACACTTTCAGACCACGTTTCGACAAATTAATTTTGTTAATGTACGGGACCGCACATCTTGTCGACCTTATAGTGATCCAATTCTTTAATCTGATATAAGTCAAAAAGTTGTCTGCTTCCTCATGTCAATAGTGTCACGTTGATACAATACAGTTTTGTCTCCGAATTTGCTAGACGTCACACCGCGACCATAATCCCCGGCACGTTTCCTCGTCCAGCACCGGATTTCATCATCAAAGTACCTGTCAATCCTAATCCTGATATCTGGAGTTGACCTCACTGCACAGAAATTAAACTGATCCAGTCAAAGATTTGACTAGCTCCCAGCCCTACAACGGACATCAAGAGTCTGATCGCTGTAAGTTTATAAAATCCCAGCCAATTGTCAACTCTGGAGGAGTCCTTGCAAATAAATTTCGATATTTTAGGTCTCGAAAGGACGGTCGGCACAGTACTTGAGTTTATTATGTAAGGGAGTTTTCTTATCGTCACCTAGGCTCTCTCCGGTGTGCTGAATGTTTGAACAGGTCTGGATCTTGCCAGAGCGATCGATTCTTAGCTTGAAATATCCCGCCTTACGTGATATTGGTCATAAGTGTAGCCTAGATGAATATCAGACTGCTTAGACTGTAAATATTTAATTAGTAAGGTTGTCTGACTGCTTGAAGACGAATTTTTGTCCCTCGTAAATTGGTCAAATTTTGTCTATAGTTTGACGTATCACTGTAGTAGATCATTGTTGGAACTTACCGGGTCCTTGTTCGAAGCTCCGGGTCATACATCTTCGTTTTACAGGGTTTTGCAAGGTAGAAACAACCTATGCAACCACAAGCGTCTATCTTAACAATAGCATCTTTTAATTTCTGATTAGGTTCCTGGGACACCGACTTAATCCCCTGGGAAGTTGATCAGATACAATGTTTCCAAAAGGGACAACCTCTATCAACTGATCCAATTCAACACCGCAAGTACATGTCATGCGCTCTTAGCCCGAGGGCTTGGAGAATTTCATTGTAAATATGAGGAATGTACATTGAGATAGTGTTTACAGTCACACACCCATATATTGCCAAATTATTGTAAGGAATAATTCTTAATTCACTGATTTTTGGAAATGCGTGGTCCGTTAGTTTCAAACGATGCATGCGCGGTTTATTTGTCCAGTTAGCATCGCTCTATCGCCCGAGGTTTAGCTTATTGGTCTAGTTTTAAAATACATTGTAGCGAAATACGTGTATTTGTTTTCGTATTGATATTGAAAAATCGCATTTTTGAAGTATATTTAAAATTTAGGAATGCAAGTGTATTTTACAAATTACAATTATCCAGCGAGCCTCATCTCTATCATGGTACGAGGTTAACTATATTTGTATCTTTCCTGTCTTGTTATGTGGTATTGACTAAGTCTATATTATGGGATAAATGCGGAGTTATTCGTGACAGGTGTTTCAATGTCCCGCCCACTAGTACCGTGTGTGGGTTTTGTGAGGTAAATGTAATATCATTTTATTGACACTCCTATTTGTATAATAGGAGCTGTAACGTATTTATAGCCTGCTCAGACTTTTTCTATTCAGTTCCGCCAATTTGTGGAGTTTTGGTCGACTAATTTTGGTCGCGGCGTCATGGAAGCTATACCATTATCAGGCTTATACTTGTGATACTTAAAGTTAAAATGTTTTTGGTACTTTTGTGTTATTTTTATTATAGTTTTTCTTGCCGCCATGTTGAAGGGATTTTGAGAATTTTTATCTAATTACCCTATCATGGCTATATTTATGGTGTCCCTGGTTCTCGTTAACCCAAGCATTTGGTACCTAGAATGATGCAATTCTCAGGGCTTGCGTCTTCTTTTATCCCTTTTCCTTTTAGTTTTACCGCAAATAATTAATTGTTTTGTCTACTTGAAGTTAAAACCTGCTTCGTTAACACGTGCTTTAATGTGGCTTTCTCACGTCCGTATAGCGTAACCTCTTTGCGAGCACCGAATTGACTTGTTACCAATTAATCACCAGCCAGTCTCTACGCAGGTGAAACCGCAACAAGGGTCCCCATATTTCTTTCGGACCTGTCGGTTAATGTTATATGAAAACAGCAGGAACTTGCATTAGTGGCAACTCTGCTAGAAGTTACCAATGAAAAGTGTTCCCAATTGCAAGGACTAACAGTCTGAAAACGGGTTTAATCGCGACACACAAAGTACAGACGTAATATATATCCTACTGAGTCATACGATTTATACAGTCGACAATTGCAAGGCAGATCGTCGAAACATTTCAGCTTTTACTAGATTCTAACAAGATTTTCCTAATTCAGCTCTGTCCCGACGATCTGTTTCAAGCTCATTGGTTTAACGTCTCCGTTTTAGAAGGTCTTTTACCTGGAACCTTATCAATTATCGATATTAGCATTTCTGTGGAACGGATGTTTAAGAATTGATTAGTTAATGTCGAAACTTTGAAATTCTTTATCAGACTGAAAATCATCATGCTGTTATTTTCCCGTGTATCCGTTTTCTCACAATTGCCTTGAAATCAAGGAATTGACAGATGAACATATGTAAAAGTTGTAACTCACCTACAAAAAATCATTGATCTTAATCACTACCTATATTATGATAATCCATTTACGGAGATTTTTCCAAAAAGCACTTGATCATGATGTATAAGTTTTATACACATTACACAGTCTGTAGTCTTCTGGAGGCAGACCTCGATGCTATTCTGGGAGACATACCTCGATGCATTGGTATTTTTGTAATCTAAGGAATTTGGTGATGACGATTACAAAAAGAATCCATGAACGACTAAATATGAATTATGATACGTTAATGTGAGTTTATGTCTGATCGTTTAATGTACGATATAAAGCTATGATCATGGGATATACTTATAATGACCTGTCTTACCAATTCAAATTAGCGCATGCTTTTCGCGATTTCATTCTCGCTTCGCACTAAGGATCCTAAGCAATCGCGCTTGATTGGATCATATTAAGAATTTTAATGATTAAATTAGATTAATGCTCTCCGCAATCCAGTGAAAATTGAATTCTGTAGTGTTCCATTATATCTTACGTCCGCGACACGGGATGCTATTGCAAAATTGGCGGAAACTTGATATCTTTAATCCACGTTTATCTCAATCAAAATTTCCGATACCTATATGAAGTTCGACCTAATCCAGCACTTTATGAGTCTGATGAGCTGGTCGTGAGTGGTTCAGGTGGAAGGTAGAGGGAGGGAGGCGGTTGTCTCGTACAGATCGTGTTCGTGTCTGGTGCTTTGAACCGGGTTTTATAACCACAAGTTAACTACCCCTTCTCTTCAATTTCCCTGTACCAGTTAACTGCACCTTCTCTTCAATTTCCCTGCACCAGTTAACTGCACCTTCTCTTCACTTTCCCTGCACCAGTTAACTGCACCTTCTCTTCACTTTCCCTGCACCAGTTAACTGCACCTTCTCTTCACTTTCCCTGCACCAGTTAACTGTCCCTTCTCTTCACTTTCCCTGCACCAGTTAACTACCCCTTCTCTTCACTTTCCCTGCACCAGTTAACTGCACCTTCTCTTCACTTTCCCTGCACCAGTTAACTGCACCTTCTCTTCACTTTCCCTGCACCAGTTAACTGCACCTTCTCTTCACTTTCCCTGCACCAGTTAACTACCCCTTCTCTTCACTTTCCCTGCACCAGTTAACTGCACCTTCTCTTCACTTTCCCTGTACTAGTTAACTGCCCCTTCTCTTCACTTTCCCTGCACCAGTTAACTACCCCATCTCTTAACTTTCCCTGTACCAGTTAACTGCACCTTCTCTTCACTTTCCCTGTACCAGTTAACTTCCCCTTCTCTTCACTTTCCCTGTACCAGTTAACTACCCTTCTCTTCACTTTCCCTGCACCAGTTAACTGCCCCTTCTCTTCACTTTCCCTGCACCAGTTAACTACCCCTTCTCTTCACTTTCCCTGTACCAGTTAACTACCCCTTCTTTTCACTTTCCCTGTACCAGTTAACTACCCCTTCTCTTCACTTTCCCTGCACCAGTTAACTACCCCTTCTCTTCACTTTCCCTGCACCAGTTAACTACCCCTTCTCTTCACTTTCCCTGCACCAGTTAACTACCCCTTCTCTTCACTTTCCCTGCACCAGTTAACTGCCCCTTCTCTTCACTTTCCATGCACCAGTTAACTGCACCTTCTCTTCACTTTCCCTGCACCAGTTAGCTGCCCCTTCTCTTCACTTTCCCTGCACCAGTTAACTGTCCCTTCTCTTCACTTTCCCTGTACCAGTTAACTGCACCTTCTCTTCACTTTCCCTGTACCAGTTAACTGCACCCTCTCTTCACTTTCCATGCACCAGTTAACTGCACCTTCTCTTCACTTTCCCTGTACCAGTTAACCGCACCTTCTCTTCACTTTCCCTGTACCAGTTAACTGCCCCTTCCCTCACTTTCCCTGCACCAGTTAACTGCACCTTCTCTTCACTTTCCCTGTACCAGTTAACTGCACCTTCTCTTCACTTTCCCTGTACCAGTTAACTGCCCCTTCTCTTCACTTTCCCTGTACCAGTTAACTGCCCCTTCTCTTCACTTTCCCTGTACCAGTTAACTGCACCTTCTCTTCACTTTCCCTGCACCAGTTAACTGCCCCTTCTCTTCACTTTCCCTGTACCAGTTAACTGCACCTTCTCTTCACTTTCCCTGTACCAGTTAACTACCCCTTCTCTTCACTTTCCCTGCACCAGTTAACTGCACCTTCTCTTCACTTTCCCTGTACCAGTTAACTGCACCTTCTCTTCACTTTCCCTGCACCAGTTAACTGCACCTTCTCTTCACTTTCCCTGTACCAGTTAACTGCACCTTCTCTTCACTTTCCCTGCACCAGTTAACTGCACCTTCTCTTCACTTTCCCTGCACCAGTGAACTGACCCTTCTCTTAACTTTCCCTGTACCAGTTAACTACCCCTTCTCTTCACTTTTCCTGCATTTTTAGACAAATCCCAACCTAACGTCAGCGGCCTTTATACCCATACCGGGTCACACTTATAACCGCATATTCCTGAACAAAGAGGACCCTTCAGATAGCAGTCCGAGGTAGTGTGCGGAACAAAGAGGACCCTTCAGATAGCAGTCCGAGGTAGTGTGCGGAGGTGCCTTTTCTCCTCCAAAGTATCTTCTCCATATATCACATGATCACCTGCATTAATGGACCACATACCTGACATTGTCCCACCCAGTGCAGGTGTTAAGTTGATAATCATGTTAATAGTTAATGGTGACGATGATGTGGGATTGTTCTGATATTGAGTTGGTTGGTAAGTCGATACTGTGTCCTCGGTTACCGGTTATTGGATTTCATAACTTCTGTCATTTGCGTACAGTCCCAGCAGCTATTGAAGTTCAGAATCTGGGATGCGTCTGCTCTGGCCCTGCCTAGTTTTGTTCTTGACACGTATTTCTCATCAGGTCTACAAATATTTTGGTGTGTGTACCTTAAAAATTGCAAGACTTTATCCAGTAAAGCAAACGACCAGCGAAAGGGTTAAAGTCAATTTGTCATCGTTCAACAACCCTGCCCTTCTCAGATTTTACTCGTATTTTCTACCATCTTCTTTTTTACCCCTGATCAATCACTAAAAATAACCTTCGACACATTATTACCGAACAGCAGTCCAACCCTGATCGCCCTATAGATGTCATATCTTTGTTTTCTGATTTCTGTTGAGCAGGAATGCCTCTGTCAAGCTGATGAAAGACTGTCAGTTAATAATAGCCAGAATAACAGAAATAAATTCACATTGTTAAGATGAAAGCAATAATATAATATTAGAATGCATCATAGCTTCACTATGAAAGGTGGGACCGGCCTAACTTATTGTTCAACAGTTTGTTTGCAGCGGTTTTTGGAAGGGCGTGTTTTGCTTATTGTCAGCAGGTCGCGCTGCGGCCGGCCAAGCATCGTTATGTAGGGGTCTTTGGTGGCCCACGTCCTCATACAACTTCACATATTCAGAGTTATATAAACTCTGCTCAGACTCTGCATTAAATACATGACATATGTTAGTAGCTGTGTTTTATTGTTCTCGTTTTAAAACCAGTTCAGTAGTTCAACAAACCAGCTGCTCCAGGGGGCTCTGTTTCATACACACTTCGAACAAAGCTACTAGAACACTGTTCTACCGACTGCTGGGCGGGAAAACGTCGTTGACCAATCACCGAGTGCCATTTGTGTTCCGCTGACCAATCCGCATGCAGGACGCACCATCACAGTTAAGATCACGTGGCTTTCGTCATTTTATCGCTACGAGTTAAACTCGGAGCTGCTTATCATCGTTTTCAGCGCTCTTTTCTTGTGATTTTAACACTAGCACTACAACTGTCGTGTTATTTACATGATCTTTAATTATTTCCTGTGCGTTTAGTTTACGAGGTTAGTGGATGTTTAGAGTTGTTGAACGTACTACATTCGTGTTTTTATGTCCATTAGGACTACTTAAGTTGTGCTTAATGTTTTGAGACAAACGCATTAAAAAAGGCTAACAGTACTAGTTGCGGTTTAGATAAATTCAGCCGTTCCGTGCATCATGCTGTAACAGCCGATTGGGGCAGTTTTAAAAATTTTGATATGTTCAAATAAATTAATATACATGAATGTCAATTGTTTGTAATAGTCATGCATCTGCGCCATCTTTAGATGTAATTTGTTCGCAAATAGTTGCTCTGAATTTTTTTTCAATAGTCGTTACATATTGCTTCTGCCTAGGACCGTAGACGTACATTGATCCGACTCGTGTACACGCTGCTCTTTTCTCATATCTTAGTTCTTGTCAGTACGAACCTGCATTTTGTTGAAAAAATGCTTTAAATTTTTGTCTGCTTAGGTTAATGTTGCTAATTATAAAGCGATGCCGACAGCTTTGTAACTAGATGAGCGTTATACTTATATGTTATGCGAATATGTTTTTGCCGGATCTTGACCTCGCCAAACTGAAGCGTTTGAGTTTTTATTTCCTTAATAATGATTCCTACCTAAGTTATTTGCTGTGGATTAATGCGATCCTAGTTGTGAATCTATTTTCGGTGAAATCCTTGTTGCGAATCCATATTTCGGTGGAATTTGACCTCTTGAAAAATTAACGTTTGATTTTACCTAGTGTTTGCTTAATGTAGTAATTTTTTGCAGTAAATGTGATTTCGCATTCTTGCAAGATGACTTTAAAGATTTGAATTACTCTGTAAAATTTGCAACATATAACATATAGACAGTTGACTGCGTCCATAATTAAGGATGCATTCGTGTAACGAGTTTTTACCCTTTTGGTCGGACGATAACTAATCGCATCGTTGTTAATGATATTCTTTTCTAGTGGATTCGAGAAACCTGTGGCTGGCAGTGAGGTGTTAAATTCAATTTCGTTGATCGTGCCAATTTATAAATATTGATTTATATACCAGATTTATAAATATAAACGAGTTATAAATTACCTTAATTACCTAGTTTTAAAAGTTTCAGGTCGTTACGGTTTTAAAGTTAAACCTTAAACAATTCTAAACCTAAGGTCATGACCACTTTGGGCATCCACGTACCTATTTCTCTATTTGCGAAAGCCACCTCTTGTTCAAAAATTAAATCAAAGTATCACCATTTAATGTTGGAAATGGTAATGATCCATGCCCTATTATTATATGGCCTTCATGACCAAAGAAGTAAAACCCAAATTTAGCCTTGTGCCTTTCACCAATTTTTGATAGGCGTTTTAACATTTTATAAGAGTGTAACTGTAATACTTGAATAAAACAAGTAGCAACATTCACCGTAAACGAATTATGTTAATTTTATTTTACTTTTCCACAGTAATTCGGCATAATTCACTGATTTAAATGAGAATCAGACACTTTGTAAAAGTAGCTCAGTTTTTCATTTTTACATTGACCGTTTTTGTAACTGAACTGCAGCGGATAACTAAGTAATTAAGGGCACTGCACCTGTGCACTTAATTAATTCTAGCTCTCTGCTATTTTAAAACTTTGCATTTTTTGTATGTTTAAATTTGCATTTTATTCGAGACCACTAATTAAGGGCGGTGACGGCCTTGTTTGTGTTGAAAATTCAGCGAAATGAAATTGAACCGTTTTATAAGCCCCTTACGTGTCTTTGATCCATAATTGTCTGTAGACAATTGAGTTGGATAATTATCTTCACTTTACTTCCCTTGACCATCCATATTTGTTCCTAAACGTACCTGCCAGACATTTTAGTTGGAGAAGGCCTGTAAGCCGTAAAAAATAGGTTGTCAGCTCATTATATTTTCTTTCGGATTAAATTAGTTGAAAATTTGTGCAATTTTTGATGAACCAAACTGACTTAATATCACGACTAGGATTGATAGTTTAAAATAGATAAGTACTGCTTCATGGTTCATGGAATTTAGTTTTTAGTTTGAATAATTTCGTTAAACATCCAGAACAAACGCTTACTTACAGAATTAAGTATAAGCTTTCTGAAGTGAATAGAATTAGTTACGACTAGCATTAATTGACATTTGACATGTTGGTTTATCCTGCTCCGCATACGAAGCTGCGACCGCTTCGGACGCCAGGGAGCATTATATATTTACTTTTCTTCAATCTGTCGCCTCCAAATGTAAAGGGGCAGGGCATGGAGTTCTTTAGAATTTATTTTCTAGAATAAGAAGTTTCGAGCATTGTCTAGTATGGCGTGGGTCCATCGATTTCGTCTATTACTAGTAGACTGTTCCAGGGATTGAAATAGTTGTTGTCGAATTGATGAAAGCGGTAATTGATAATACTCCACTAAATCGAATGACTTGCATACAACATTTAATTAATTGTAATCGTTGACTTCTATCTGAATAACTTTTTGTCTGGATATAACTCACTTAAAGTAATGAAACTACTGTTAGTTTCACTTGCTAAACTTAACGTTAAATCATGTCCGGGCTAAATCTTAAGCCTAGTTAAGCACTTTGCAGAAATTGAAAATGAATCATTACCTAGTACATATATGTAATTTCAATATAAATGTTGGTAATTAAAACTTTACATTTCGACAGTATTAATTCCATATGTAATTTATTGCCCATATAACGATAACAAGGTTCAAAGTTGACGAAATTTCTCGTTAACAGAGAACTCCTAGCGGGTCACTATTCGTAAGGTAGACAAATATGAAATGTGTTATACCGCTGGAAAAACAAAGGATAACTGCATGCGCAAACAGCAATCCCGCCCTTCCTTCATGGACAAAACCACTTCTGGAATTACAAAACTGAACTTGCCATGACACAATCACTTACGTTCTCTGAATTTGTTTCGTCCTCGGAACACCTCAACAACTTTAGCTACAGTGAGCCTTGCTACGGACAGTAATGTCCCATTCTATTCGTTAAAAGATTTCAGTATATGGTGTTGATGTTTATACAGATTGGCCTACTTTTCGAAATTGGAGCGTTGACTCGCTTGTCACTTTGAGAGAAGGGTGGGAACACGTAAAAGCTAACTCTAAACATCTCCACAAATCCCAACTAGAAGTACGAGACCAGCTCCCATTTTCAAACTCTAATTCCACAAATTCTTTCTCGTTAATTGTGACGCTTATCCAGCCTGAGCCTAGGCTTTCTTAGACATAAAAAGTCGTTTGTTCCACTGCACGCCAGCTTCTTTCCGGAGGCATTGCGCGTGCAGCTCATCTAGTGTTGAGGCGTTTCCGAGATTTTTTCTTCTGTTCATCCTTTTCTAGAATCAATCAGTCAGTCGTAAGCATCTAGATTGGATTTTGAGCGTACGCTGATAACTAGAGTAGCTTTGTAGTGCGTGGGCGGGAGTTGTTATAGGGAGTTTAACTTGTTCCTTGTACTTGCAAAAATTCACACATTAACGAACAAGCAGCACAATATTTGGTGCTTGTTGCTACAATCTCCTGGATACTACACGTGACTCAGCTAATTTAGTAACTCAGCTTTAACCTAAAACAGAGAAAGAAGAAAATGTTCTACACTAAAAACCGGGTATTACTGTAGATTTTATTCGAATTTACAGTTTTGTGATTGATTTCTCTGCGGTTCATATTTAAAATTACGCAGCAATTTACTCCACGCTGTATAATGTTCTGTACATTTGTGATCCGTGTATTAAAAGCTATCATATTCCGTGTTTCCTCCGCGCCAGTTTGAAATTTCTGTTCCTCTTCTCCAAGTCATGAGCAAGCGTGCGTTTACCGCGATTTAATTAATCTAATTTATATCTATCATTAATTTATCTTATCAGATTTTCTAAGTAGTTGTATGCCAGTTTGTATTACTACATTCTTCGACGTAGATTTTTTTGTCCATTTTGCAAGATGTCACTCGTATTCTGTTGTCTCCAAAAAGATGGGTCAAATTGTCCGACGCTTATTTGTGCTCCAATCTGGTCGTGTTTGATAGCGAATTTCGTGATAAAGACATGCCACCTAACTAATTTACCCTGCATAAACTATAAAATTTTGTATTAATTTTTACGACCCTTTTGGAAACTGCAATTCGATTAGATTGCAGGGACTGACAATTTCGTTGTATATCATTGCAATTCAGCAGAGGTTGCACTAACGTGGCCATCTGTCATCTGGAAGGATCAGTTGTTTAGTAATGACCTGGTCTACTTCTCCCAAATGATGAGGTGGACAATGCTCTGTTCCCCCACGTAACCACGTTATGAGTCCGAATCTTACTTTTCAAAGGCCATTCCGACCGTAGAATGGGATTACGAATTTAAGACGGGGACGATGAAGTCTCAGTGAAAAGGATGATGATAAACCGGACCAACTTCAGATAGTGATACAACTTCCCGTGTTCGTTGAACTAATAATTATACAATACTGCGTAATAATGTCGTCAAATCTGTCACACAGTTTCGCTTTAAGCAAATCATTGTGAAGTACTGGTAGTGTATCGTGCTGATCATTTTCCAGCTTAGCCACCTCATTTACCATTTCAACTGCAGATGATAGGTCTCAATCACAGACTGGTGGATTTTGTCTCGTGATTGGGAAACAATTTCCATCATATGGTGCAGTTTGTATTCTCACAAAACTTTTGATTTAATAAGTTTTACTTTATTAAAGTTTTACTTTATTAAACCTCATTATCTCACTTATCCTCATTTTATTTTATTTGTGTTCTGACCGGAGAGTATAAATTTTTAATATTATCATGTGGGAGTAACAGCTGGATCGATCACCGGGCACTTCAGTGGGGCTGGTGGCTAGCTCTCAGCTTATAACATTACATGTCTACACATGAGGATGATTCGCTTCCTCGGCTCCTTCTCATCGGATATCAAACACGTTATATTACAGCTCGTGTCAGCTCGCACTCCCTATAAAATACAGCCAGGGTGTCCCTTTTTCTAACCACTGTCCAGTGTTCCCTTAAAGAGACACTTTCGAGAGGAAAGGGGTTCTGGCAAGCGCTAATAACTTTATTGGTCTGATACCGGATATCAGGAAATCGGGATAGGGTACGTAACTGCTGTTCGGGTAGCAGCATTTGTCTGCATACTAAACTCAAACTTATAGGTTTTTGATTTCCTCCAGCTCCTTTATAATTATATTCGACGATGTTTTAACTTTTGTACGTAGTAAATTCGAATGTTCCTCGTCTTGCATAATGGCAGTTATTGGGAACTCCGATACCTACGAAGAAAAGCGGTGAGGAAACTCCCATTTTAAATGGCAACCGCTAGAACATTAAAGTGGTGGCCATATTTTTCTGACACGTGACAAGTATTTCCAATCAGTAAGCAGATCAGATTCCTGCACAAATTATCGCGTGACGATATGTCTGGTTGCAAAAGCAATTGGTCTTTCAGTTTAACCCTTTTATATTGTCCGTATGATCAAAAACTAAACTCCACCCATTTAAAACAAAGCACCTCGTAGTTGGTACGCCTGACAAACTCCATCAATCTCAGCATGTTTAAGATTTAATGAGAAGGGTGTGCCACGTTTATGGGTACATAAACGTGGACTGGATTCACAGAGCTGCAGTTCCTCTTCGCGGTCCGGCCACCCGCGTCGCTTAACAAGTATTGGGGGCTGATTTATGATAAACCTTAATTTTTTTGCAAGATTTATCTGCAGAATGCGTGTCCGTTTTGCAGACACATCCAAGTTAGGATGCACTGTTTAGAAGTATCGATCTTCGTAGATAGCTGAGAGCGTGCAGAGTATGAAAGTGTACCCACTGCCGGATCCCCTAACTCGATTCGTTTTGATGTATGGCGTCCCAAGCTTGTGAGCTTTTCCAGAATGGATTTTATGCTGGAGGTGAGCTGTGATTTTTCTCCAAGTTGCTCAATCGTGCATTTTTCTGTTTCCATCAAGCAGCTCATAGGAGCCACACACTCAGATCTGTTGATTCATCATGGTTTTGTCACCAGCCCTGTCATTCAGTCACAAGTGCGGTCTTGGTTGCTGAATTTTCTCAGGTTTGCCGATCTAAAGGACTATAAGCCACTGAGTCTTAAAAGTGTATAAGATATTATTTTTACAACGATTCACCGGCTCCTATTCAAGAATATAGTTTTGTTTATCGAGAAACATGCTTCACGTACCAGTGATTCATTTCACAAAAAGTACAGACATAGTTAATAGTTATGATAATTTTCGGCTTATTTTATCATTCTCGCCAGGTCTGATTAATTCAACCTTCATAATATAATATTTGGCTTTTAGCTATGATTATTCTAAGGTAGAAATTCTTTTATAGTAGTTCATACGGTCTAAAAATGCAAGTGTTAAGGTATCCAAACGGAGGCAGTCAATCAAGACTGAAACTGATCACAACGTAATGGCAACAGTTTACAGAAAGGCTGAAATTGGGACAACAGTTGGGAACACTAGAAATTCCATAAATCTAGACAAAACGACCACGCTGAAATGATTACAATAGGTTCATTTTACTGACACCACGGCACAAACTAAACCAATAAAATATACTCATTAGAACGGGCCCTGGACTCTACGGCGTAAGACTCTACGGTGTAAGTCTCTAACCCTAACCGCCTAACCCTAACCCTAACCCTAACCCTAACCCTAACCCTAACCCTAACCCTAACCCTAACCCTAACCCTAACCCTAACCCTAACCCTAACCCTAACCCTAACCCTAACTCAAACCCTAACCCTAACCCTACCCCTAACCCTAACTCAAACCCTAACCTTAACCCTAACCCTAACCCTAACCCTAACCCTAACCCTAACCCTAACCCTAACCCTAACCCTAACCCTAACCTTAACCCAAACCTTAACCCAAACCCGAACTCTAACCCGCCTAAAGAGTCTCAAGCCGTATAGTCTTACGCCATAGAGTCCGGACCTTATTAGAACATCTATTGGGTAAATACGTGCAAGGCAGATATAAAACGAATATAAATGGGATAAGAAATGTCTTACTCTTATTAAATATTAATAACGAATCAAAAGAATTCCTGCTAATGTGGTTCTTAGTTATACTATTGTCTCTTCATTTAACTAACCATATTATTCCTGATTCAAAAAGGTGATTATCTTTGACTTCAGTTATTTCGATATTGATAAGAAAAATGTCTTATTTTTGCCTGGTAACTTCAGCCTATACAATATATTGATATAAATATAACATCTAGAAATATTTCATAACTAACCACCCACTTCCACGGCCCTACACGTCGCGCTATACTTTACCCTAAATACCCATCGGCTGAACGTCCGACCCACACTCACAAGCTTCTAACTTTACTCCAAAAGAAGCCCACTCTAAGAGTAAGAGCAATCCCAATCAAAACTGCTATTATCCAAACCTAACACTTTCACGTGTGCGTGGTTAAATAATTAAGAGTTTCTACTTTATTTGGGTGCGTGGTTAAGATTAGGGTAAATGTCTGTTTTCTGCAGAAGAACGTTAACAAATATACCAAAGTGTTTTACCAAGAACCACCCCACCAAATTTCCTCGAACTACTAAAATAATAAATGCAGTTATCAAAATGCTTTGAGGTTTAAAATGCTTTGAAGTTAAAAGGACAAGACAACAAAAAAACCGCCCTTTGTTACGATATATTATAGTAAATCATCGTCTTATTAACTTTCCCAAGATTATTACCAAAGTACCAGAGATTAATGGTCATTAGTCCCAGGTTAATCCGGGAATTATCCCCAGTATATGAAGAATGCTGGCTAACTTCTCACGACCATACGAAACTGGGCAGTTAAGGCATGATCATTTCAAGTGCATTGTATCCAATTTCTCACCAATTTTGATAATTCTTTTCGGTATTTCGATAACCATTCGGCATTTTGATAATCACACCGACGCCTACGTCCTTGTCCCCGACTAGGGTCGCTGTTGAGGCTGCCTAGCCCACTATTTGAGCTTGGAACCGTTGGCATTTAGATAATGATAGCGATAATTCAGTCACATATTTGCAACTTGTCGGCCTATTTTGTAATTTTGTCTCCTACTTCTCAGTTGTACATTGCAGAGTTATTTATCCGGATGTGTGCTCATCGGTAAAAGAGGCCTGGTCAAACGTTTTATCGAAACTAGTAAACTGAGATTTTAAATTTTCGTTGATAATTAAAGTTTATACGTATTTCATGTTTGTGGGATTAATTACACACTGGATTAAGATTATTAATGGTGACTGATAAGGCAAAGTTCACGGATGTACATGATCGCTTATGGAGACTTAAAACCAGTCCAGGTTTCAGCTTTTGACCTAGTTTTCGGCAAAAATTTCGACTAGTCGTTTTCTACCGATGAGAAATGAAATTGGTTAATTTATAGTTCTTCCGAATTAGTTGGCAATGATCGCAGTAAAAACACCACCATGCATGTGATCAAATGATGCAATCACTCAATGGAGATACAGGATCTAGTTGTAGTCCAAGAGATCAGTGATGTAAGATATCAATGACTGACGCACAGATCAGATCACAACATGGGCACGTGTCGTAGCTGAAAGTTCTTCTCTGCGCTCTTCTCACACTCTTCCCACTTCTCACACTCTTCCCACTCCCAGAAGGGGCAAGGGGGACCATTTTAGGATCTCAAGTATTTAATTTGAAAATCTGCAAAAGGAAGATTCCATTGTGCGATATGCCCCCCTTTCTGTGTGCCTGGGAAAATCAGCACTAAACACGAGGCCAGCAGGGGGTGCCCCGGACAATAACATCTTTACAGTGTACCTTACCAGCTTGACAAGCAGCCAGCTAGCTATTCAGCCAGCTAGCTATTCAGCCAGCTAGTCCATGTTAGCTAAAAGCCCTCATAACACATACAAACACAGGCACACAGCGCTCTTTTCTTAACACTTCCTTTCTCCTTCTTTTGAGAGAAAGCTGTTCAAACTTCAAACACGTAAACGCGGTTATCCTTGCCGCATGCCACTATTCCAGCTTTGTCTGGCACGGATTATTCTTATCAGGCGTTGAGACGTTTTGCTGGTTGCTTCGTTTTTTCTCACGTTGAGTGAGTCAGACCATGAGGGCAACGATGATAATGTACAAGGTTTTCGTGGTCGTGAAGTATGAGCATATGGTGACCGAATATTGGTCTTCAGTCTTAACTATTGTCTGTCATTTTAGAACTTATCATAGTCCTGAAAATTATTAATTTAATAGGGATCTCATATTGTTCTCTCTTTTTCTGTCATTTGTGCGTGTCTTTAACTCTCTCGGGCTACCTAATCGGTGGTCTAATCACGTCAAATCATAATTTACCACGCTTGTCGTGAGATCGCCAATTAGCTTGTTGCTCCCGGCTTTCATTTTACTGTACTATCACATAATTACGATAATTCGAGCAGATTATTTTAAATTTCGTCGGTATTTGAATCTTAAGACAAAGCTATCTCAATGATCCTGGTGTGATCAAAGGTTTTTCTGTATTAGCCGTGGTTCAAGATTAGGACTAAATATATATGCTGTGCAGCTGTGAGGATACTTAATATGTGAAGATCTGATCCTACTAATCATTGATCCTGAGAATCTTAACTTATAATCGGCTTAATGGACTCTGGACAGCGTTACAGCGAAACTATTTCAGCTTATGGTATCATAATAATGTATTAAATTAGGCGAATGACCTTTCAAATTCGTGTTTCCAGATTTGGAAAATTATAGAACATTAAGATAAGGTAGATGCTGACGTTGGAATGCAAATGTTGTCCAATGCTACTGGCTAAATGAATTGTAGCTGCCCATAAGTACAACTACAATATCACTGAATATGTTCAGTTCATGTTCCGGGAAGCTACCAATATCCGGTATTTGTTTCTAGCTGTCGAGTTTTGTCTCTTTCGTGCACTTCAAATTCCACCAACTCTTCCACGGAAATACGGAGCCAGAACACACCCAAACGTCTTCAATAATGCATTGATCTACAGGAATTTACTGCAAATTACTTTTCCTTCATTTTATATTTATTCGTCCTCTAAAAGTCGCTCAGTGACTGTAGAAGTTTGCAGTAGCATTAACTTGGTAGGATCTTGTTGGAGAAGCTGTCCTGCATTAATATTAACGTGGCTTCTTCCATCACAGAATTTGTGTCAGATTGCAGCCCAATATATCTCGGCCATTTCGCACCGTCTTAATCCATGTGCGGCAACTTTTCGTCCTTTAAACATAATTCTTGTTCCAAATATAGCATTTTTCTTGCTGTTTAAATCAATTTTAAATTCGTTTTTTCCCAGTTTATGTGTTTATCAAACTTAATTTGTATTTAATTTTCTTTTTCGTCATGAGCTCCATCCTCTAGTTTCGAAATTTGATTACTTCCTTCCCATTTGGGTTATAGGTCTCTGACGACAGACCATCGAACAATTACAGGTACTGGAAAGAACGAAAATCAGTTGTAGTGTTGCTGTAATAAGAACCGATGTCGAACGTGGTCATATAATTAGATAAACGGGTACAAAATTAATTATAATCGTGTGTTAATAAAGGGCTGTTTAATTATAGACGTTTACAGAGCTAATGATCAAGATGTTGTAGATAATATCCAGTTTTTCGCCTTCAACTGATATCATTTACAATCAGTAGTCAATGACTAGACAGTCATTTGTTATACAAGTCATCAATTAGTTTCAGGACTCATTTCTTGATTTATTTTGCAAAATTCAGCCAGCTCTGATCCTTGCTTACTTATTTGTTTAGAATAAAGACACCCCCGGCCCCCTTAAAGACGTGATTTCTGAGTGACCCGGTCCCAAACATACAATCATCACAAATTATCAAGTACACCATAACTTAGGAGGGAGGTTCAAAAGCTTAAACTTATGAAATGTGTAACAGATAATAATATTATTTTCCCGATAGTCCCAAACGTTTCGTCTAGGAAGGGGCTGGGTTTTCTAAATAGATGAAATATTTGGGTAACAGTTTTCTCGTTTGTTTAATCCTGTGCGGCGCTGAAACGATGGACACGGGTATTGATTAAACCCCGTGACAAAGGTTAAACCAATAATAAGCAGACAAACGCATATCCACTGGTTACTTCTTAATTAGGTTTTAAAGGCCCTTGTTCGTTTGAAAAGCATCTAAGCTTCTTCAATTGTCTGTATAAATGGACTAAATCATCCGTTTATTTGCAAAGGTTTAAACAGTTTGTCTCGTTTGTTTCATTCTAAGTGGTGCTGAAACGTTCAGACACGCTTCTTTTGACACTCATATATTAGACCCAGGCCCATGGACCATGGTCCAGGTTTAATAAAAAATAACCAGACTTATAAATTTCCGCTGGTTAAATCTTAATTACATAAGAACTAGTTTATTATAAATAGCATCTAAAATTTGATAAAAACTACTACAACTGTCTGTATAAGTGGACTAAATCAGCTGTCTATTTCAAAGTTTCAATTTCCTTGTTCTCGGCGCCTAGTTCCTAGTGGATAGCATTTTAAATTTAATCACAATCTACCTTAATTCGCTGTATAGATGGGCTGAATCACTCGTCTATTTGCAAAGGTTTCAATCTCAGGTTTATGGCTTTGTTCTAAAGGCGCCTTGTTCCTGATGAATGTCATCTGAAATTAAATAAAATTAGCCTCCTTTCTTTCGCTGTTAAGGACTAAATCACCACTCACCAGTCCATTTGCGTAGGTTTCGAGTTCATTGCGGTCTATGCTGTGCGAAGCACTCTCACCCTCGTACAATTTAGTTGATAACAGTATAAACTGCAATATTTGCCATACTTTTACCTCTTGTCGTAGATTCACCCACACTTTCATTGTCAACATGATTAAGTAAAAGAACACATTAATTATGTATTCCTTATGTGTAAGGAGGTTCCTTGTTAACCGCTAAGTGACTATCAACGCGCCAACCGCCTGTCATTTCTTCCATTATGAAAAGTATATAGCAGTCATGCACGTGGCCTCTCATTTTGCCGTCGATTTTGATGTGTTGCTTTTTATAATTGTGAATTAGAGCGTATGTGTGTGTGTGTTTTTTGCTTAATTTATTAGTTATTTTTCTTTCTTTTAGCGTGTTTTTAATACTTATCTGCATGAAATTCTTGCCAGCCTCTACATGATTTAACCACGATGAATTGTGCACATTTAAAAAATTTAAAAACTTGTATCATGTCCGTTCAAAAAGTTCGCTCAGATTCTGTTTTATGAACAGAGCCACTGATTCTGTCAACAGTTTATTTAATATATCAACGATTAAGTTATTAATTAACTGTAACGAAATTCTCATTAGGCAGGAAACACAGATGAACAATGTAGTGATGCTGATAAGATATTACTGTTTTTTGGCCCTCATCTATCTAGTACAAGGGGACTGCAACAGGAGCGTATATAAGATTCCTCTGGTAGACCACGAGTGTCTGGGCCAACGGTCGATAGTGGTGAGCTCTTTTTATCTTTAGACGAGTTATTAAATATTAATTAACCTCAATGCTTAAAAGTTTTAAATTTGTTGCTGTTACTTTGGCAAGCAAACGTTGTACGTGTTTATGTATCGTTACTTTGTAGGTAATTCAAGCATTTTTAAAACCTTAATCTAAACTTTCTGTTGTGTTTCAGGTGAACAATGTATACGGCTGTAGAGGTAACTGTGAAAGTGTCAGTCAACCCAAGCTCGTTACCACAGAGAGTGGAGTCGCCACAATCAAACCGGTCACTCACTGCAAATGCTGCACAGCTGTAAGTATTCTTTTCTCATGCTTCAGTTTTCTTTTTTGTTAACATGCCGTCGCATACTTTTAATAAGCATTTAGGAATTTTTGCGAGAAACAAAATTCAGTAGGACGACTATGTACTGATGAAAAATACCGGAAAATTATTAATATTCAACAAGTTTATAGCGTGCTAAAGTAAATAGTAAATTAAAAATAATAAGTTGCTAAACGTTTTACTTACAGTTGGAGGTGGAGAGAAGAACTTTCACAGTGCGTTGCCGTCGGAAGCTCGGCTACAAAACCTTTGAAGTAATGTCGGCGGTGATCTGCGCCTGTAGGAGCTGCGGCCCCGACACATATGAATACTCTTCTCGTAACAATAACAGAGACAATAAACGAAAACGAAACCGATCAATCGGCGCATTCGACGACTGGGCGAACTCTGAGGATGAGCTTGATGCAGGGTTGTTCGAGGAGCAGCCTACAGACGAGGAGGGCTCCGCAGGGCACCACAGTAGCCAGAGTACTAATTTTAGAGACTCTGATAGGCTCAGATAATGGGGATCACTGGACAGTCCCAAGTGTTTTCCATTCAGATTTCATGCATATACCGTATTTAAAGCTGGATGATAGCGGTTGTACTCGTCTGCTATAAAATAAGGTGCTGAAGCTATCAAGGTATATACGGAAGCTGCTGTAGCTGATGTTTTGCTGATTTCGCTGGATCAAGAGGAGCTGGACCCAGCACCCCAGAATTATGTCAATACGAAACAACTATTTATGAAACATTTTCTGAGGTTCAAGCGGGCAAAGGTCTGAAAATTGAGACCGAACGTGGCCCTTGCCCCTATATCCGGAATAACTGAAAGACAAATGTAAAAACATGACCTTGCTGAAGGCGTAGTAATTTGTACGATTTAGATCGGCTTAAATTTATGTATCTAACAGGGCTGGTCACTGTTGATGAGCTGGCTGGTTGCTGGCTAACTGCCGGCAATTAAAATTTCCAGTACATTAGATTTTTAGTTGGTTTTGGGGGTCTAGTGTAACTATACGTAACCATGAGTCGTACCATGCAAAAAGTAGCTGAGTTATGACAATTTATCGAGATAAGATCAAAGCCTTCTGTAGATTGTTAACTTAAACTGTCGAGGCAAAAGACTATTATGGGTCAGTTTAATTAGCGTCGTGCAAGAAAAATATTCAGAATCAGATGTTCGGTTACAGACAAGAATTACTCTGTTACAACACCGCTTGTTACGGTAGCTTTTTTCATGGCATCAAAACTTTCTGTTTCAAGAAGCCTTTTTACCTTATTTATGTGTTGTATGATCATTGATCACTACTTAAATAACTAGGTTAAATCATAAATCCAGTGGATATGAGTTAACGGATTGAAATCCGATTCGTCAGTCAATTTTCTTAACTTAAATCCTAATTTAAATCATTAACTTATTTCCAATAATCAGTTCGCGCTCACAATTTCACGTAAATGCGTGTAACTGTAAGAGAAAAACATTGAGTTCCTACTTGTGTTACTTTTACCTAGGTAGATAGCTAGTTTTAGTTTAGGTTCGTGTATATTATTTGATGTTTTGTGCGTGTAACAGCACTCGCGATCTTTTGTTTTTTGTGCTTGGCAATTTCCCGAGTTTCCCAACGCCACCGATTACACGTAGGACACCATCCCTCCAATGCCGCAAGCAAGGCTCGCTGATTTCATGCTGTATGGTTTATTTCGTCCTACTTGTGCAATCGTGTTGGCTGTTTTGGTGACGCTCGTGAAGTTTCCCCAACATGTGCTGAATGGCTTCTTAGGAGTGTTATTATCACCCATGATCGTTAATTTATGCGGGCAATGTTTTGCTGCTTTAAACAAGTTCATGTGAACACCCTCTATTCGTCCAATATAATTACATCCAGTTATTGCTGTTTTCCACCGCGGGTGTGGTGGGGAGATCGACTGCTCTTTCATGTATGGTACATATCAATATTGTATGCACGGAATTCCAAACTCTGGAGTCTGGTCTGCACACTGAATATTGGTATTATCAATTATTATTAATGGAGGTATGTATTTTTAAAAACCCCGTTTTTGGCTTCAAAGTTAAGGCCACAGGGGGGGGTCCGAGGTCGATTTTGAGATTTTGAGATATGTTGTAGAGCTCGATCTAAATTTTCAAATGCTTTTGTCCTTACCGAAAACAAAGTTTCCTATTTGAAGATATCGCGCGTTGAATTTTGAGGTTTACCTGTAATTCTATTGTAAATGAAAACTTTAAATGAAATCGTGTTCAAAATCTATCTTCTTTTTCAGTTTATGACTTAGAACCTTGTAACTTGGCAACAGTGTTCTTCAAGGTATTTTGAGTTTTTGTTATGTAACGATTTATGATATCTTGCTCCAAAGCTGAGATATGAGGTTAACCATGAGTGCGGGTAACAAAATTTAAAATGGTTAACCTCATAAAAAGAGTTAGGAGCAAAATTACAACAATCGTTACATATCAAACTTTTAAATTTATGTCAGGAACATAAGTTCCAAATTTGAGGTGAAATGGATAAAAACTCTAGGAGAAGATAGATTTTGAAGTCAAAAATTCGAGGTTTTCAGGAGAGGCAAAAAACTGTTTTTTATGTTATGTGATTTTTGAGTATTTTGCCTTTATTTGTATATTTTTCAAAGTTTAACTGCTGAAATAACACAAAAACAATAAAAACAAAGCTTATCGTAGTTTTCAGTTGTAATGGCATCAATATTTCTGCCCTCTATTATCGATTTATCAAAAAAATGAGGTTAAATGAGAATTGGTTAACCTCATTTATTAAAAAAAGTAAAATAGCTACAGACAAATGAGTGGTGGCAAAGTATCCACCACAAAAATATATATTGATTCAAAGCATAATGTTTTTTTGCATTTTTTGAAGCCTCGACCCCCCCCTGTGGCCTTAATGTTGAACTTGAGACCTTTACTTTTTCGTGAGGGCTATTGTAAATATTAACTGTTTATTTGAAATTTTAGAAAATTGTTTTGTTCTTATTGATATTGATTTTGATTGCAAGATTAGCTCAAATTGAGTGTATATCCTTGTTTTTGCGTTCAAGTATACCATGGTTTGATAATAACTACAAACGGCAAGTTGCTGTGCGAAAAATTAGAAATTATATCTATTCCTAAAACTTGACGATCTGAATACTTGAAAAAATAAAGAAGCTGTGCACTAAAAATTATAACGTCACTAATTTCATTCATCCGCTACGTCCCAATAATAAATACTACTAGTCTGTAATGGTAATTTGTCTAGACTAAAATAAAATACAAATAGCTGCAATATTTAATTTTAAATATCCTTGGTTCAACCTCATGGTTACAAACAGCTGAGATATATCACTTTCGAACAATCTGAATCAGACTCTCCAACTACCGTGTACCGAGTCTTTTACTAAGTAAAGTGACATTCACCCTCCAGTGCGCTATATATCAGTATCACGTGTTACCTGGGAACGAAAGATGCGAATGTACCAGTGACAAGTACATTAACTTTAACCCCGACCGTAGTCATAGACTTTTAGTTTTGATAGTTTTGATAATTTTGATTACCTTAAGAACGAAAAATTTAGTCTACCATAAATTTAGTCAAACTTTTGACCAAAATTGTTGTAAACCAAATTTCACGAGACTAAATTTTTCGGCGACTAATTTAAAGCAGACCAAAATTTCAACTTAGAGCATATATGACATGAATATTGAATATTGTTAAGCTTACATTGATTATAGGGCTTTATAATTAATATAATGACCAAAGTCCTATTGCACTTAAAGGGTTAGAGCTCCTCTTGGACATTACATTTTTAATCCGATCCATCCAAATGCATGCTCTGTTGAAACAGCTGAAGGATCATATCGACATAAACTACGTCGTACCGACAGAAATGGTAAAGTCGAAAAAGGGTGAAAAAGAAACTGAACAGTGTACTGAACACTGAAGAACTTAGTGATACAGAGTCACAAACTCTGGATCTGATGTTATCGAAATTCCTGAGTAATGCATTGCAGCTTAATCTGTAATGCTCAGACGGGGTAGACTAAATGTGTCGTAAATGGAATGGAAAATGGTCTCGAAAAGTCGAAAAATGTGACTAAAATTGTTGCAGACTAAAAATTTGCGAAATTGGAAATTTGTGACTAAAATTATATTTATGGTAACCAAAATTATGGTAACCAAATTCATTGTGAACCGAATTTATTGGCCCTAAGGTATACTCTCCTGGTTCTACCCTGATGGCCATTTCTTACCTTGTTTACGGCGCTCTTTTCAAGCTTCAATTGCATATCCGTGATTTATCATCGTGCATGAAAAAGTAACATACAACCGCTTTGTTATTGTAGCGCGATGCACTACTGGGTCGCGCCGCGCATCAAATAATTCTTCTCGCAACCACAGATCGCAACCACAGATCGGCGAGATGCGAAGGATTGACATCGTGAATCAAACAACCGCTGTGCTTTATTGAGCCATAACCCCAACAATGAACCGCACATGCAGTCAGAATGTAATGATGATCACTCTACAATCTACATGCTACACTGGACTATCAGTATCACGTGACTAACTTTTACTGGGCCGCGCTCAGCCTGTCATTCCGCCTAATCTCTATTTTATTATGAACATGATAGCCTGAGGTCCCCAGGTAAAACCAACTTTTACTTGACAGCGCTTTCACTCCGCCATATAATATCGTCGCCATATAATATCTTCAATTATCAATCTGCATGTTTATTAACATTAATAAGGCTGGGTCCCTTGTATGTTGTATCACGTGGTGACCCCCAGGTCGCTTCACTGTATCGTTTGTAGCGCGATGCACTACTGGGTCGCGCGCGCATCAAATAATGCTTCTCGCAACCACGTATGCAGATCGGCGAGATGCGAAGGATTGACATCGTGAACCAACTGTATCGTCTTCGACTGTACAGGGGGAGCCGCGCACTTCGTGCGCGGCGGGTCATACAACGTATGACAATGGGTCCCCAGGTAAGAAAATATTAATATACACAGGGAATTTGGCATACGTTGTATGACCCGCCGCCGCGCACGAAACGAAACGAAACGAACCCAAGGTACCCAAGTAAAGGTAAGGTACGAGTGCGCAGCTCCCCTTGTATCGAAAAAACTTTACTATAGTGAAACGACATGACAATGGGGGTCACGACGTGATACAACATGAACAGTAGGAAGTGCACGATAAAAAACTTGCTCGGATTTTCAAAATGTTTGTACCATTGTTTTCTAGAGACTGTGAGAATTTTCACATTACTAGGTAGTGCGCCATCGACAGTGAGCCGCGCGTGCCGACTGTAGGATGGTTTTTTAGCGCTAATTTCGGCCAGCACAATTTTCTTCAAACAAATAGATATTGAGTATCCTTCCCGACCTCCGATTGCAACAAAAATTGGTAAGCTTACTCATAGACTTACAAGAAAAGTTTCCGAAAAGTTTAAAGCATATCCAACCATCAGACATTATGTTACAGCTAAAAGCAGCGTATTTTGCCCCATTTTTATCACTATACCAACTCCGATATCCACCAAATTTTTCGGACAGTTGTGAAAGCCCTATTGGAAGGTCGTCGCCAATTTTCAGAATGATCTCATTCAAGGAACTGAAGATATATCTAAATAATACGACAAAAATCAACGAATTTGGTCAAATTTCGCGACTTTTACAGCTAATTTTGCTCCAATAGCCGCGCACCATCAAATATGGCACCTAGGCGAAACTCACTGATCTTTCCAAAAAGGTATGACAAATTTGGTATTGTGAAAATTCTCACAGTCTCTAGAAAACAATGGTACAAAAATTTTTAAAATCCGAGCAAGTTTATTTTTATGGTGCACCCCCTAACATTACCAAATTTAGGACACACTAAGGACACACATCGGCATCTAACAGAGAATCACCTCCAGGAGACAGCTGTGTACCAGCGTGTGCTTCCCACGAGAAAAATCAACGGTAAAACTGTCTCAGTAGCGGAACCCACCTCTCAACAGCTCACACAGCTCATCAAGAAGAAGACGGAGAACCTGGTGAAGGAGTCGAATAACCTGTGGAAGAAGATCTCATCACAGCGGAACCTTGACGACGACTACAAGCGACGGATCAGAGTTCCTGACCATGTCAGCCTCCCAGTCATGTACGTCCAAATCAAGACCCACAAGAACCCTCCGGAGAGCTTCCGCTCGACGATCCCTCTTGAGCAGGTTAAGGTAAGACCCATCATCAGCTGCGTGGACTCACCTACAGAGAGACTCAGTTGGCTAGTGACGACCATTCTTAAACCTCTCCTTAATGAGGTGCCTAGTCACCTGAGTAATTTAATCCAGCACATAGAGATGCTCCGCCAGATCTCTCAGGAACAGCTTGCCAGGAGAAAGTTCTTTGCCGCGGATATTTCAGCTTTATACACTAACATAAACGTACAGGGCTGTATAGACGATGTCATTGAGCTAGCTACAGAGCACCGAGACAGTTTGGACCTGATGGGACTCAGCCTGACAGACATTCATGAGATCCTACTACACATCCTTACCAACTCTTTCTTTGTGTATAACAGGACTCTCTGGCTACAGCAGGATGGTCTGTTCATGGGTTTGAGGCCAGGGCCCTTCTGTGCCATCATTAGAGTGTACAAGTTCGAGAAGAACTCTATCTACACCGATCGACACTACCTATCGGTATACTTATCGAACTTCTACAAACGCTACATAGATGATGCTGCCAGTACTGCAGAGACGAAAGAAGAAGCCCTTGCTCTGGTTCAACAGATTGCAGAGCAAGATCCGGACAAAAAGTTGAAGTGGGAGGTCGACTTTCCAGAACAACAGGACGATTTTATCCCCTTCCTGAACACTGAGGTCCGGATCGAGCCAAACGGTAAATTAACCAGCAGATTGTACCGCAAGCCGCAACAAAAGGATATTACCCTGCACAACAACTCTTGCCATCCTGAGTCTGTTAAGATTAATACAGTGAAGAACCTATATAGCGAGGCTTGCCGTATCTCATCTGGCCCAGCGGAAAAGGAGCACTCTCTCAGACTCCTTGATGATCTATTACAGAAAAACGGTTACCAGAACCCAAGACGTTATTGTAACAGTAGTAATTCTAACAGGCGTCAGAGTGTTGAGGATGATTCCAGGACAGTTCTTAATTTAGATTTTATTTCGGACAGTACTAGCAATAAGATTAGAAATTATGTAAAGCAGAACAATTTACCTATTAAAGTAAACTTTAAACCTACTTCGAAATTGAGAAATATTTTATGTAGTAACAGACCGTATGATAAACGTGTGTGCAGTATTAATTCATGTAAAATTTGTCCTTTGATAGTTTGTAATAAAGATTGTGAAGTGAAGAATGTTGTATATAAGATTAAGTGTAAATTATGTGACCAGCTGTACGTTGGAGAAACCAGTAGGAAAGTACATGCTCGTGTAGGAGAACACTTACGTTACGCTACCTACCCTGCTACCCCTTCTAATGTTAGTCAAGCTTTTGCCATACATTATTCGAGCTGTCATGAGGGGTTAAATCCCAGTTTAGAAGTAGATATTTTAAGAATTGAACCCAATACTGTCAGAAGAAAGATTTTCGAAGCGATGTTTATTATTAATCTAAACCCTACAATTAACAAGAGAGAAGAACTGGATACTATTAAACGTTTTATCATAGCTAGTACTGAAGAATTTTAGATATTTTAGTTTCATTCCCTTTTTATTGCATACAGTTTAAGTTTTCTAGCAGTAGTAAGTTTTAATGTTTTTTCACATCTCGCTCACATTCAGTAACCACTCACTATATTTTCACTCACATTGTGTATACACCATCTCACATGTATTGTATCTTTTACCTTATCATCTGTTATCACTTACATCTTATCATCTGTTATCACTGTACATGTCATTCCATCACACGATCACAATCACGTACTTGCTGTTTAGTGGATGTTTTAAGTTTATTGAATAGCAGATCGAGTAGTGTTGTATATATATAGATTTTGATTCTAATTTTAGTCGAGTATTTGAACAATTTGTTGTCGTTTAGCCATTTTTGATTAATAAATTTTATGAGACAGTTTTCTCACATATTTACCAATTTTGTCAGCATGAATAAGAAGTTGTTACTTTGAAACGTCGTTTATCCTAACAGTGCAATATCATTTGTCGCAAATCAGAATAATCAGAAACTATTTGGAAAACCCAAAAACTGTCTATTACCAAATTTGTTATACCTGTTTGGAATGATCAGTGAGTTTCGCATATGTGCCATATTTGATGGTGCGCGGCTTTTGGAGCAAAAGTAGGTGTAAAAGTCGCGTAATTTGGCGTAATTCGTTGATTTTTGTTGTATTATTTTGTCATATCTTCGGTTCCTTGAATGAGATCACTCTGAAAATTTGTGAAAACCTTTCAATAAGGCTTTCACAACTGTCCGAAAAATTTGGTGGATATTGTTGGAGGACTTCGCCGCTTCGACGCGCCGCGCGAACTATAGCATTCTTGTTACGGGGCCGCGCTCAGTCTGTCATTCCGCCTAATCTCTATGTTTATGAACATAATAGCCTGAGGTCCCCAGGTAAGCATTTTTGCTTCTTGTAGCGCGATGCACTACTGGGTCGCACGCGCTTTAAATAATGCTTCTCGCAACCTCCGGCGAAATGCGAACGATTGACATCGTGAATCAATCTTGCTTCTTGCTTCCGTCGTCGATCGTTGCTCTGCTTCGCAGAGCAACGATCTCGACGGATTGACATCGTCAATCAATGGATATCGGAGTTGACTATACTATTAGTATTAGTAATGAAAATGGGGAAAATAGGGGGAAATATGTTGTAGGTTTACAACCTACCAGGACGCGCGCCGAGTTGGACTCGTCGACGGTCCAATATATGGAACAGATATTTTACGAGTATCACCCGTTAAGAAATATACTGCTTTTAGCTGTAACACTAACATAATGATTGTTGTCATATTGCTCTATCCAGAGCCCTTGCGCTTGCAGTAGCGCGCGCCTTGACTTTTAACGGGTGATAGTCGTAAAATATATGTTCCATATATTGGACCGTCGACGAGTCCAACTCGGCGCGCGTCCTGGTAGGTTGTTAACCTACAACTTGACTTGTGAAACAAGCGCGCCCGCAGTGGCGCGAAAGCACATGGTTAGGTTGTAGCGCGATGCGTAACTGTGCCGCGCCGCGCACTCAATGAGGCTTCTCACTTCTCACTGGCTAGATCGGCGAGATGCGCTACTGTGCCGCGCCGAGCTGCCATGAATTGACATCGTCAATTAAATGGTTAGGTGAAGTTGTCATACGTTGTATGACTCGCCGCGCACGAGTGCGCTGCTCCCCCTGTATCGTAGAAACTTGTAACTGATTGAAAGTCCGGAGCTTCGAATGTTGTTACAAGGCACGAGAGGTAGCTGGGGTTTTGATATAGGATGATGGGGTCCATACTTTGGGTCTTTTTATAGTATTCAGATGGGCAATACTTTGTTCACTTTAGATGTTGGTTGTGGACAATAAAGACACCAAAAAATCAGAACTTTGTCAGAGAGCGAGATGGCGATGCAAAGGTGTTCAACACCGACCAAATCTGTTAATAATGATACAAAACACTGTTTAAATAACCGCACTCAATTATAACGCTAAACTCCCAGAATGCATTCCTATTCGTCTGCTAACTGTAACAAAACATTTGGCAAACCTCGGATTGGCCTGTACAAATCGAACGACTAATTTGTTCCACGAAAGCTGCTCGGATATTTAACTTTCGGGATAGTTCCACTGTCTTCAGGTCTACTACCATATGCAGCACTTTAATCGCATTTGAAATGCCTGTCGTTGGCACAGTTATCACGGTTACATATTATGGAACTTGCACTAACGGTAGTCTGATCGATACATGTAGCCATTACCAAACGGCTACAAACTCTATAGTGAAGCGACAGTGGGGGTCACCACGTGATACAAAATGATTGATGGTTGGATATGCTTTAAATTTTTCGAACACTTTCCTAGTAAGTTTATGAGTATGAGTAAGCTTAACGGGTGATACTCGTAAAATATGTGTTCCAAATATTACAAATAATACAGGACCGTCAACGAGTTTGACGGATGTTACTCGTCTAAATTTCTTCGAAGTAGCGCGCGCCGCTTTCTTCTCGAAATGGCCCGATGGCAAGTGCTACGAAGTAGCATGCGCCGGGCCAAATCATTAACAATGGTCAACAACGAGTCCACCTCGGCGCGCGTCCTGGTAGGTTATAAACCTACAATGTTTATTGCATGAAGAATGTGTACTAGCTATTAGGGAAGACCTTGATCATTTATAAGTAGTAGTAGTTAGTTTTCATTTGATATGACCAATGACGGATGATACTTGATACTCATTTAAAAAGATACTCGGAGCGAGTAATTAATAATAATATTAAATAGGCTAGTAGCAAGCTAAGTAAAAAGTTGTTACTTTTTTGGGTTTTCACCATTTACACCATTTACAATTTATTCTATTTTACCATTTATTTATTTAGCGCATTTTGTGACGGAAAAAACGCGTTTGATTCACGATGTCAATCCTTCGCATCTCGCCGATCTGCATATGTGGTTGCGAGAAGCATTATTTGATGCGCGCGACCCAGTAGTGCATCGCGCTACAAGAAACGCGTATGATGTTATTTGGCTGCGCTCAGCCTGTCATTCCGCCGAATTTCTATTCGGTGTTTATGAACATGATAGCCTGAGGTCCCCAGGTAAGTATGATCTGCTTATGCATATGGCTATGCTTAAATTTGATTCACGATGTCAATCCTTCCTAGTTCGGCGAGGCCCCGTGGTGCATCTTGCTGATCTACGGAAGGTTGTAAGAATATGCGCGGCGCGGCCCAGTAGTGCATCGCGCTACAATGCTTAAATATGCAGTTTTTTGCTTATAATTTAAATAAAACGGGTGATGTTCGTATTGACCATTCATGTTAATGATCTGGCCCGCATCAAATAATGCTTCTCGCAACCACAAATGTATGCAGATCGGCGAGATGCGAAGGATTGACATCGTGAATCAAGTTTCGAGAAGAAAGCGGCGCGCGCTACTTCGAAGAAATTTAGACGAGTAACATTCGTCAATGTTCGTACAATATTTTTTGAATTATTAAAACGTTCAAAATATAGGAACCTTTAAAATATAAAAGCATCGATGAGTTGTTCATTGTTGGTATGATTCTGTTACATTTATTGAAAAAATTATGTAATGTAACGCGATGGAAGTTTTTTAAGCGGGCAATTCCAGTCCAAACCCTGGATACATGACATAAAAGATTCGTTTTCACTTGTTTGCATGAAAAGCATTAATAAATAATATAATTATAAGACCCGAAACTTACAATAACTTGTTGTATATTCACATTACATGCAAAATTATATTAATTTAAATAGTGCATAACTAAACGGTTCAATTATGAAACCTTGAGTCAATCTCGTACAGAAAATCTTTCAACTAAAAAAGACACGTAGTTATTACATATTTGTGTTCTAGGTAGAAATAAAGTCCAGTATACTTATAATAGTAATGTTACAAAACATTGTCTTTTATTGTCTAAATATGTACGACATGCAAGTGCAACCGGTTTTTTCGACCCAAAGTTAATTTGTATCACGTTGTGACCCCCATTGTCGTTTCACTATAGTAAAGTTTCTACGATACAGGGGGAGCCGTGCGCGGCGGGTCTTACGACGTATGACAAAAGCAAAAAGTTAATCTACGGATACAAAATGAATCATTTATAATTTGACCAAAACCCATAATCATGGGTAGTCCGGTAGAGTGGACAGCTGCCAGTGCCAGTGTCTCTCTTTCCCCAAACAAAAGTTTCGATACTAATTGCATCAATCACATGCTGTAAAAATCTTTTTGGGTTGTTTTCGGGTCGATACCTAGTAGTAGTATTTCGGGATAAGAGTGGTAGTTAGTGTCCAATTAGCTGATTTTTATTCTCCGCTATATATATATATTCATATATAGTTATACTTCACGACAATCTGTTGTAAAACAGGGGTTCCAGAAAACCCACTTGTCGATACTCCTGAAACTTGAAACTTTTTTACAGTCGATTTGGTAAACATCTAGACGCCCTGCAAAATTTCAGATCTCTAACTCAATTTTAACATTTTTTAAGGCACCTGAATATGGCGATTTTGGGTTTTTTACCGAATTTCGTATAATAACAGTGCTGGCGCGTATTTACTATTTTGCGTAAATTTCTAAAAAAACCTCCACGTAACCATTTATTATTCCTGTCATCTTTGACATTGAATTAGAATGTTTTGAACTTAAAATATGCCTGCTGAACTACTTTCGGTGAGTCTTAATGCCTGAAAAACAGTAATGGGTTATAATAGTATATGGGGTAACTAGTATAGCTCACTAGTGAGTATAATGGCGGCGGTAGTGCTTACCAGCACTGTGATAATGGCGGCGGTCGTGCTTCCCAGCCCTGTGATAATGGCGGCGGTCGTGCTTCCCAGCCCATAACTTAAGATTAATCGTGATTCTTGTTGTTAATGACATTGATGGTGGAGAGATGAGAATCCCTATTGTCAGGCATCAAGGGGGCAATTCCGTTCTCTTCGCTCACTGTTTCCAGTTGAACCATCACACACGGATACACAAACAACGCTGCAAAGAAATCCTCGAGCGGGTTTCCATTGATACCATAGTGGCTACGAATATTAGCCCTGGTAGCAGTAATGATTGTAACAAATCCTAAAAAGAACACCCATCCAAGAGAATATATTCCACCCAGATGCATGTCTGGGACGTTGATGTTGACAATCTCTAATATTATAAGAACTACCCAGCCAGCCCAACACAGTCCCGCCATTACAGCTGGTCCTACAGCACCCAGCTTGTGGCGTCTCAGGACTTCGTACAGTGAAACTGGCCTGAACAGAAAACGTTCAAACTATTTGGAAATTGTGCTTACACAAAATCGTAAGCATGTCATAATATCATCTTGCCTAGAACATGATAGTCATAACGATTACAGATCACAATGAGTAACTCGTTAATATCTTGAACAGAACTGTAAAAGTATAGTTCATGAACCAAAAATGAGATTTGATAATCTTCAGAGATTTAACTACAGCGGTTAAAAAACCCACTCGAAGTTCGAACACACTTACGTTAAGAACAAGTTCCTGATGACTCCACACCAAAGTTTGGGTTGCAGGGTACAGAAAGGGTCCACCAGAGACACTGCAAAGTCAGGACCGTACGGGTTTAGGTCTCCAACCTCCATAGCCAGTCCTCGCCATGTTGCGATGCAAACAAAACATAAAACGAACGTGTAAGGTAGTCCTGCCGCTACACTCGCAGTCTGAAATCGTTTCAACTTTAGTTTTCGTATTTTCGGAAAATTATCAAACGTTTTGAGGCTATACGAAATTTTTGATTCGCGATTCGACATGTCATCTCAAAAAATTTGATAGTTGATCCCCGAGTTTTGACTCGGGACATCGCTTTATTTCTTGTGCTAATCTGAACCGTAACTCCTTGATCTAACCTAAACTGTTAAATGTTAACCTCTAACCTAACGCTATTACTGTTACCATTAAAGTCTATAGAACTACTAATTACCTGCAGAGCGTATATAGCATCAGACCCCCCGGCTACCAGCAAGGCAGTGGCGGTGGCGCCCTCTACCAGCGCCCAAAATATACGCTGAGGAATGGGCGGGTCTTGATCACCATTTGCCGACATTATGTCTATTACCAAGCTACCTGGGATTGTAGAGGAATTAAAAGAAATTTGTTGTCTATGATATCCTTAATTGAAGTTTTTCCAGCCATTAACAATTCATCCCTTAAAAAACGTAGATTTGAGTAATTCTGAAATACCTGAATCCGAGCTGGTTACGAAGTAAAGTACGATAGCAACGAGAGATATGACGCAAAGGAAGGGCCCCATATCACCGTATGTAGACATTTGTGCAAACAACATCTCCTCACTCGCCATACACGACAGTCTAGAAACTGACCTGTTGAGCAATTATATTTCTTTAGTAACTACCTTACAAGACAGATTTATGTGGATCATAATTAGCGGGGATCAAAATTATGGGGGAACGAAAATATGGGGATTTTTTTTCAGAAATACAGTAATTCAGTACAAAATTTCAGAAATTCAGTACGAAAATATGGGGATTTTTTCCCATTTTTTCCAAAAATCCCCAAATTTCGTACCATATAAATATGTCTCGTAAGGTATTGATAAATTGATTGTAATTAGCATTAATTGTTAATTATATTCCCTGTCACGAATGTCTGAATTACCTGTGTAAGTACCTTCATAAAAACAAGATATGTATTTTCAAATTTATATACTTATTTATTATCGGTACAAAGCAAACTATGCAATTGTCAAACTATAAGTTTCATGTTTGAAAAGCAATCTTCAGTGACATAATTAACATAAAAATGGCAAACATAATACAACACAGTGCTCCTTTATCAAATTTTATAATTAACAATTAACAATTACTCAATACTACTAAACCTATATAAATAACTACAAATCCTAATAACTAATAAATACTAACTAAATATGTCTAACTAAGAATTTCCTAGAGTGCCTACATTTAGAAATAATTTCTGATCTTTTGTTAATAATGCCTGGGGTTTTAAGTATGTATAGTTTCTCGTCTAAACAGAGGCCACAATGCCCCGCTCCAGCCTTATATTTCTTCGATTTAGTAATAATCTTCCAGTCTATGCTATATTCAATCATCTTCTCCTTGAGGTCCCATATCAATTTTGATAACTCGGTACTCAGTCTGTGCTTAGAATTCTTAAAACTTTGTCGATGATTGTACCACCGTGTCTTAAAACTGTTTTCAGTCAATCCAATATAGGCCGTTTCCTTGTTAGATGCCGTTTTAACGGTTGCTTGGTATACTATGCATTTGGCCAGACATTGTCCTTTGAGGGGGCACTTCGAGGCGTCTCTGCAATTACACTCTTTTTCTGGAGCTTTTTTCTTTTCAGATTGTTTCTCTAGGACTGATTTGTTGTGCCCTTTGAGTATCCTCAAAGAACTTACCCTCAATGATAGAATCACGATTGATAAGCATATCCAGCAACAAGACATGCCTAAATGAAGCCAAAAGCGATTATGAGAAGGCACTTAGAGATAGCGGATATAGTCACACCATCGATTATAAAACACCACCGCCTAAAAAGAGAAAGAGATCGCGGAAGAGGAACATCCTATGGTACAATCCCCCATTCAGTGCAAACGTTTCAACCAACATCGGAAGAAAGTTCTTCGCTCTTATCGATAAGCATTTCCCGAAAAACCTACCGTTACATAAAATCATCAATAGGAATACCGTGAAAATAAGCTATTGCTGCATGCCCAGTTTGGGAAGGATACTCAAAGGGCACAACAAATCAGTCCTAGAGAAACAATCTGAAAAGAAAAAAGCTCCAGAAAAAGAGTGTAATTGCAGAGACGCCTCGAAGTGCCCCCTCAAAGGACAATGTCTGGCCAAATGCATAGTATACCAAGCAACCGTTAAAACGGCATCTAACAAGGAAACGGCCTATATTGGATTGACTGAAAACAGTTTTAAGACACGGTGGTACAATCATCGACAAAGTTTTAAGAATTCTAAGCACAGACTGAGTACCGAGTTATCAAAATTGATATGGGACCTCAAGGAGAAGATGATTGAATATAGCATAGACTGGAAGATTATTACTAAATCGAAGAAATATAAGGCTGGAGCGGGGCATTGTGGCCTCTGTTTAGACGAGAAACTATACATACTTAAAACCCCAGGCATTATTAATAAAAGATCAGAAATTATTTCTAAATGTAGGCACTCTAGGAAATTCTTAGTTAGACATATTTAGTTAGTATTTATTAGTTATTAGGATTTGTAGTTATTTATATAGGTTTAGTAGTATTGAGTAATTGTTAATTGTTAATTATAAAATTTGATAAAGGAGCACTGTGTTGTATTATGTTTGCCATTTTTATGTTAATTATGTCACTGAAGATTGCTTTTCAAACATGAAACTTATAGTTTGACAATTGCATAGTTTGCTTTGTACCGATATTTCATGCTCCTAGCTACAGCTAGTAGAGCCCTTTTTCTATAAGAGAAGAAAACCAGTTGTACTTATTTATTATATATAACTATAAGAAGTTTATAAACGCCAGACGTCAGTGGCAAAATAATGTTGCAACTTGATTAAACTGACTTGTCTGTTGCTGATTTGTACTTCCCAAGCCATCTATCGTTATCATTAATGTAACCCACAATCTCTTCTACTGTAGGGAGGGTGCCATCTGCTCTAGATTTGATGAAGGTATCAAGCAACTTCCAGCCGCAATCTTTACACGCAGCTGATTCGCCCTCATCTCCTTTACATAATTTCAATCCGGCTTTTGTAATGGGCCAATTGTTTGTTTCCGTTAGTATCTGTAAAAGTGATAGTTACTACCAGCTATGTTTAATACTTTTATATGGTAGAATCTTCACGGTGATATTTTCCAACATATTAGCCAAGTGATCAGTACACCATCACATTCGATTTTATTTCAAACATTTTCAAACGGAGCAAATGTATTGCTACATATGCAAATGAATCGTGGCGGCAAAGTAATAATACAAAATTCCAATCCCAATTACTAACCATGTCATTACTCCATCCCAAAACAGTAGAATTCCAAGATGTGCAGCAGAGTCCTTGGCCTGCAGCGAGTCGCTCGGTTCGGATGCCCGCTCCTCCAAATATAGTGAGCCACATAAAGGTGTAGATCATAGGAGCTGACATAGTTCCTGTTGGGTGGTACATAAATATTTTACAGTTTGATACACTAAATGATTAAAATATTCGTTTCTAACATGAGACAAAAAATGGAAATTTTAGGTCTGTAAGGTACTTTAAATTGAGAAGGTTGTTTAGAAGTATTAAACAAAAGTGTCTTTATAATCAGCTCGGTCTCTATTATATTATGAACACGCAGGAGCTAGCCACCTCATAACAACATACCGATGATGAATTGTCTGATGGTCCTTCCTCGAGATATCTTAGCAATGAACATTCCAACAAATGGCGAGTAGGCGATCCACCATCCCCAGTAGAAGATGGTCCACGAGTCCATCCAGCCCTGGGGCCCGTCTCCTTCTCCGTCATCATACATTCGACCTGAGTATGGTTTGATTAGTGCTGGATTATTTTTCCTTTCTTTTTCCTGTACCGGTAATGTTCGTTCAAGCTCTGGGTATGTGAACTTTGACATTCGATATTTGTGAAAGTATGATCATGTATATATCCTTGATAAAGTAGGAGAACAGTTAACATTAGGTTTACTAAAATTTTGATAATCAAATACAAGCGATAGCATTTATTTAACCTCGGTCACGGGCGCCAAATGATTTGGTACTTAGTTCGAATGCGTCACAGTGGAATCCAAGCTGTATTAGCCATTGAAAGTAGAACCCGACATTTTGACAGAAGAGGTTCAGTATAAACCTAGGAAAATTGGTCATAAGCTCATCTATCTAAAATATTGAAAAGCAAGTTACAGCTGTCTCTTACTATGCGGAAGATGTATAACATGCCACGAGACAATTGTTTTCACAATAAACTCATAACATTAAGGAGATTCCTCAAAATAAGGACAAACCAGGTGTCGTCCAGGAAAAGCACCATCATCATGATCACCAACCCCAGAGTGAAACACACCTCTGACAAACGTCTGATACCTACACCAACACCCGTTGCCACGGAAACAGTTGCAATGAAGGTGATGCACCAGATGATGATGACCTGGTTAGTAATGCTGACAGCGATGTCTTCATTCAGATAGTTTAGTCCTGCAGGATATTTTAATTAACCTCGCAGTACACAAACAGCCCTTTGATAATGACGTTAAGTGGTACGTCATCCGCATCGCTCATCATGGTCCTGGGCACGAACAGTGTTGTTTACTCAAATTTGTCCATATTTGACGGGAATTGTCGCGTAAATTTGAACAATGTAACATAAAAGCTTTTAATGCAGAATTTTATCAGAATTACATACTTACCCTTGTTTATCTGCATAGTTCCGAGAACCAGTGAAGGACACACACCAAAAAGAGTGGTTAGTACGGAGAAGATGTCAATAACATCACCCAACCATCCGTAAATCCTATCTCCAATCAGTGGGTAAAAACATGATTTCATCGTCATGGGCATTCCCTTTCTGAAGGTCAGGAATGCTAGAATAATAGCGACCATGGCGTAAACGACCCATCCGTGTATCCCCCAATGGAAAAGGGTCAGGTTCATGGCCCACTGAGCCACTTCGTTGTCAGGCATGTATATATCCTTGGTGTATCGGTTGGGTCCCTGGTAGTGCCAGATTGGCTCAGCAACTCCGTAGAAGAAGAGGCCCACCCCCACACCACTGGCGTACAACATAGTGAACCAAGTAGCATCGTTATATTCTGGTTCCTCGTCGTCTTGTCCTGGGGAGACAGCTGTTAGTTGCTTTTCAAATGCGTCTCTTAATAATCATGTGTACTGTGTACTGTGTAGAGATGGACCTTTGAATGGACTATGTGCACGTTTTGAAATTTCTGATCTCGTGCACCTGCCATTGAAATTTGAACCCTATGATAAAGACCCGGCAATAGCCATTGGATCACAAGCAGAAACTGTTTGTCGAACTAGAGTACGCTACCTTGGCTCTAGTTCGACACGTGCCGAAATTCGTCAGGGGTGATTTCTGGCGAACTTAAGTTGTCGAACTTGAGTACGTGAATCTTAAAAGTTACTGCAGCGGATAACTTCAAAAGAATTGTAACTAGCAGTTTTTTTTTCTGCACCCACGAATATAATTCTATTCAGTTCTTCCACCCCTAACAATTTACTTTAAATTCGGTGATAAATCAAAATGATAATGCATGGTATTTTAGCATTGATTGATCATGCCAAAAATATTTCAGTGTACCAGTACCACAGTCAATCGTACAATAAAGCATTACAGATACCGGACCTCAATACACATACCTAACTTCATATCCCCATACTTGCTGAAGTAGATAGCAATGATGACGATAGTCCAAATGTCCTGAGACCCAACATACAGCCACGTAAAAGTGCTGGTTATCCAAGTTTTAGCCGATTTGAACGAAGTCAACGCATCTGAAAATAGGGATGCTCATATCAGTTTATTCAACAAATATGTTATTTAGTTATATATATGCACCTAAATTAAATGATTTGATATAAAAGTTAAAAGTTAAAAGTAGGAAACGGTTTGTTAAAAGAGGGTAGAGTCCATCAAAAGATCATCTTAAATATTCAACATTTATTATCGATACTGAAAATAACAAGGCGTGAATTAAGTGTTTTTTAACCATATACTATACTTACGATCAGGTGCTAAGATACACCACAAAATAAACGCAATGATTAGAAGCGCACTCAGTATAGTAACCACCGGGTTTAACTTCACCCTGATAGGGCCAGACCCAGCCTTGAACCACAAGCTCTTGTCCTTGATTATAGCTCCCTTCCACGTGACACGGGCTGGTGGGTCCCCCTCTGGATAGGGTGGAGCGTTGAAGTGATCCATCTCCGACATCTCACCTAAACAGGCTGGTAGAGGAGATGGTTGTTAGGGTGTGTTCTTTTAATTATGAACTGAATACATGATTGGGTCATAAGTCATAACACTACAGCTCTAGTTTCTGGCTTCCTTTGTAGTTGTACTACTACTAGTACTACTACTAGTACTAATACTAAACAATAATTGCCGAGAGAAAGAGCAGGGGTTGATCCACCGAATTATAATAAAACTAGTGTAAAACAGTTAACTTTAAGTCAGCAGAAATTGATTTATTCTTAACGGGTGATACTCGTAAAATATTTGTTCCAGGACCGTCGACGAGTCCAACTCGGCGCGCGTCCTGGTAGGTTATAACCTACAAATTTATTCCGGGAATTGGTTGGATCATTTATAGAAATCTTCAACTGTTAGCATTTATTTATTTATTACAAGGACAATAAAAGGAAATCGCGGCACGTGCGGAATCGCGATTTTTTCCATTCTCCGCGACAAATCGCGATTTTTGACGTTTGTCGCAACAAACCGCGATTTTTTCAGATCCTCGCGACAAATCGCAATTATTTCAATTCTCCACGACAAATTGCGCAATTTCCTTTAAATCTGAGAACCAAATTTACGCATTCTCCTTTAAATCTGAGTGCCAAATATTAAGTTCTTTATAAGTTTTATATAAGTACCCCCATGGAAGTGGAACCAATCACATCCACAGCCTTCCGAATGTATGTACGGACTTCAGAAGCTCATAATTATCAGGCCGGTAGCTTGAAACATGTAAGAACATGTAATGAACAAAAGTAAGTAGTTTCCAGAAAACCTTTGAAAAAATTTCGACGCGATTTTTGGCCTAAATTATCGCGACCCAGCAAACCCTACCGGCTGGGGAATATCTCCAAAAGTAAAATAAATAGAACCTTCCGGTTTTCAACAAAATTTCATGCTCGTAAATTTATAGTTAGCTCCCCAGGAGCCAAATTTGGGACAACTTAGATTCTGAATTAAACCGAAAAGTTTGATTTTGGGCTAAATAAACGATCGTAGCTTTTAAACTTTGCAAAGTAATGTCGTTGTCATGACTTCTAGGCTAAATGCAGCGTGCGAGGGAGCCCTCAATAAGAATATAACTATAAGTTTGTAACTTCCTACTCTTTTAAAAATAATTTCAACTAAGAAACTGGAATTTCCGCTAAAATAACAAAACTCTGAAGCGTTGTTAGATGTTGTGAACTATAGAGTATAAGGTCAGCAAAGTATGTGCTATCCTGGTATAAGTTCCAGCCATAAAGTGCGGTGACTCTCTCGATCAGTGGCGTTTGATTTATCACGTGAACAATAAAGTGATCGGAAAATTTGCTAAAATAAACAATCGAATAGAAAGGGCAAATGATTATTAACTATGTTTACATTAATAATAAATGTAGATTATTGAAATTTTATGTATGACTGTGTGCACTGTAGAATAGCTATTACTTACAGTAATTCTATGATAGTGTTACCAACTCGATGAGGCTAAGCAAGACAATTTTGGACAATAAAACACATATAAGAATAGTACAAACTAAACAAGAATTGTACACATTTTCTCGGAGGAGAACCGCCTTCACCATCACTCACTGTCACTAAGACAGTAAGTGATGGTTCTAAAGACCTTGAAGAAGGCCAAAAAAATGTTCAGCCCTCTACTTTGAAATGCAGGTAAAGATCTCATTTCGTTCATAACTAGCCAGATTATATGAGCAAATGGCTACTTCACATTCCCAGATTTGATTGTCGTGATGTGGAGGAATCGGAATTGAACGATGATACTTGAAATTGTACAGACTACAGATGTGCCCATCATTGAAATGACGCTTGATCAGATCGACATGCACCAGACAGCAAAGTAAATCGTCCTAACGACGAGATGGTGCTTGGGAGTCATAATTAGACTAACTGGGCGTTGGAAGAGCTGATCGTTATTTACTTTTAGCAAGCCTTGCAACCAGGGATCTTCGACAGCTAAAGAGTCTGGACAGGTGTGTAGGAATGATTTTCTTCGTGGGGGGAGGGGGTGTATTAAAATATATATCCAGTAGTCTATTATCGTGGAACTGACAAAAGTCCCGCACATATTGGGACGTCTACGAAGTTTCTCGATGTTATCCGATTTATATGACCCTAAATAAGTTATTTTTACTCGATTAATAAGTGTTATTTAGTATTAGTAAATAACACTTATTAATCGAGTATCACGCCCTTTTTGACCGCACCCATAACGCGACCCCCACTATAAATTATCTCAGCTTCTGATTGAGATAGAGACCTCAGGCATGAACTTAAGAGACTTAGTTTTTGAGAAATCGCCAAAATCCGATTTTACTATACAGTCTCGCGACTAACAATTATCACACTTATTTCAAGATATCTCAGCTTTTGGTTGGAGTTAAGCGCTCATCTTGGGCATTAAAATGGTCAGAATCGTCTCAATTTGTAGAATGTGTCAAAAATGCCATATTTCGTTAATAATTAAAGGAAATCGTTAAAAACTTGGAGTTGTTGGTACGTACTTTGAACAGCTGGAACAAACGACACGGTCAATACGTTGCGTTTTTCCATCCAGAAACAATTTAACACGAACACAAGAAAAATTATGCATTTGACTAGTATTATAGGAGTGATCGCAGTAATTTCAGTGTTTAAAGTAATATGAAAGCCGAACTTCTAAGATTAACATGTAAGGAGCGTCATTGGCTGAAGCCTGAATGCCAACAACTCATAAGAAACCATGCACTCCTAATAAGCCTTTTTTAAATTAAGAACCAGTACTAGTAGTTCAACTACCGGCGGCGGCAGTATACATATAGCTCGACACGTCTTATGCCCATGGACAGTTACGGACATCTCATCGACAGTTGTCCACAAACATCTTGTTGTGTTGCCTTTTAAAGAGTATATTTTGTTATTTGTTTTAAATGTTTTAATTTTATAGGTATTAATATTCACAAATCACATCACATCATGCTCCACTGCACATTATTCTCACATCTAATAACAAGCACTCACATTCCACTTTTAGCACCAATTCACTTCATATGCACAAAGTCAGCACATTCCATTTCACCTTAGAGATTCATAACAATTATCACTCGTCAATGTCACGTGTTCACTTCACCACGACTTCACAACCATTTAGATAGTAGTTTCATGTCTCATGGTCATAAATCACTCGTCACGTGTCATTCCATATATAAGTGCCGTTTTGTAATTATTTAGAGGGTGATGTTCGAGCAGTTCTGCTATATTCTATGTTACTTTTACAATCTTTATTCTACTTTCAAGAGTAATACCTCATAGTTATATCGTGTTTCCTTTGTACAGGAACATCGTAAAACACATCTTATGACATCATATGACCGCATAACAGTACACTGTCCATAAGATGTCGGGCTATCTGGATACTGCCCAACTTCCGTGCGATAACAAATTTGAAGTGCAGGACTTGTATTGTAAATGTATTATGTATTTAATTTCGTAATCATTGGGTGCTCCGTACATCTACGAGATATCCTGCTCACAGTTACCGTCCAAATATATCGGACAGACCTATAATACACCCCTGATCCACCGCATTTAAGAACACGAACGATGCATCACTTAAACAGTTGGAGGGGGATTGTTTGAAAACAATCCCCCTCCAACTTTGGATGACGTAACGGCATGTCATGACGCTAGCTGAACGTCAAACTGAGCCTATAAAAGTTAGACAATGAATTTTGTTAATCAAAGTAAACGTTACCAAACGTTAGGGGTCGTTCACATATTACGTAATCAGCTGAGGGGGGATTTCCGAATGATTACGCTTATATATAGTGTAATTTTGACACAATAGCTTAAGCTATGTGTAAAACTGATTACGGAGTGGGGGGGGGGGGGTAAAAATGTTCCAAAAAATTATTACGTAATATGTGAACGACCCCTTACAGCTGAAAAAGCTGTTATAATGGTTAACCGTCGAAAATATGTATCTCAATAAGAATAAAGAATTATTGAATATGCTATGTTAATTTGATTTATCATATTGTGTGAGGTAACCAGAAATTAGCGTATGCTACCCGTACTCGAAATGGTACTTCAAATTTTGTAAAAGTTCTAGTTAACGGATAAAGTTGAAGTAGTGAATTTTCCTTGATTCAAAGGCCATAATTTTAATAAAAGAAAATTAAAAGTGGAGCAAACTGAAACTGGAAAAGAGTTGCGAACAAAGTGTTTTCAAGTTATGATGTCATTTTATCTTACACTTACAGTTTAATCTGGAAGGTTCTTAATCTACGGAAAAGACAAACTTAGCCTTAAAGTTATTAAATTCAATAAATTCTACTTCCTTAAGTAATAAACCACACACGTAATATGAATAAGTAATTAGTTTATTAGATCATGAATCCATCTCTTTTGGGAGACAAATCAGGTGATGATTATGATCATGAGGTTGGTATGGTGGAGGTTGCCTTATCTGCACTCACCAAAGATTTACATTCAGTTTTTTACGAGCGTGCTAAATCACTCTACGGTCGATCTTAAAGATTTTTCTAAAAGGGCCCCCGATAGTTGAGCCCAAGTTGGATCGATGTATTTTAATTTCGCACGCTGATTCCGAATCACCCCCATGACATAGGGTTAAAATGCTCCCCTAGCGAGATATTGGCGAAAAACTGTCTCGATCACGTGATATGACCATACAAGGAAGTTGGTCTAATTTCTCGTTAGGGGTCCGGGTAGGGTTTCAGCATATGCTTTTGTTAAAAATTGGGTTAGGGTTAGGGTTGGGATCAGATCAGAGGGCTAGGATTTCGGATTAGTCATTCAGGGCCATCAAGAGAACGTGTTTAAAAAGTCACGTGACAGTCGAGTGTACTAGAGTGATTAATCATCATCCGTTTTTTTAATAAGGGGTCGAGGGGGAGGGGGTTTCCAAATGTTTACGGTTGATTACGGGGGGAGGGGGTTTTGGTCGTTGATTAGGGGTCATTAATTAGGGGTCGTTCACATTTTTGCCCCCCCCCCTCCCTCCGTAATTAACGAAAATTGTCCAATTGCAATTGGTATTTCGAAAATCGGTAAAAAATTAAAATTTTGATTACGTAATCAACGACCAGAAAACATAAAAAATTGAAACACCAAAAAGATATTTTCGGCTCATAATGATCAGTTTAGGGTGACATGAATTGTGGAACAAAGTAGTTTCCAGGAAAACTTTTTAAATTTTTGACTTGGAAAATTTTCGGCCCGAGTCATTCTCGATACGTACATATTGAAAGGCAGTCTCCCCGCTCCCGAACTCGTGTTGCATAGGCCGGGCCTAGGGGAGGGCGGGAGGCCTGCCCTCCGAGATCGCATTACAAAGGGGGAACTTCGACTCCAAGATCGTATATCGAGGGTGAGGTGGGGGCTTCGAAATCGGGATAGAAAACATATGAAAACTTTGAAAACTTTTGAATGTCAGAAATATTTTTACTGGATTGTTTTCAGCTTGGAAAGGCTTGTAGGTTTCCGTTTATAACCTACCAGTACCAGGACGCGCGCCGAGTTGGACAAATATTTTACGAGTATCACCCGTTAAGGAAAGACAAAACGTTTAGTAGTAGTACAAAATTTAGATATTTGAAAAACAATTTTTGTTAAAAAATTTTACAAAAACCCTTGTGTTCGAGCTCGAAAATTGTTTAAGGTCGAAATAGTAATACGATAAAAGGGCAAAAAATCGTCTTTTAGGTGTTCGAAATGATATTTAGATTCTAGATGAATATTTGATTTAAATTACATATTTCGTCCTTTACTAGGTCGAAGATAAAGCAAAATCTATTTCTAACTTAAATTAAACAATTCCACTTTATACTTATACTTATAGACTTCCGTCAACGCGAACGTACAACTACAAAGGTACAAATGTAGATAATTACGAGCTTGGTGCGTGTCCCAAATATCAGAGAGTAATACTAATACATGATACAATCACTCAATCAGACTAGCATAAAAATTGAGCTTGTGATTCAGATTGTCTTTTGAAATGCCTTTGTGCTTCAAAATCTGGATATTGATAGGAAGGTTAACATTATTTGTTTTGTCACGTGACAGTGTAGATCGCGTCGCTGTCACCATTCATAACAATTATGCTTCACCTTCCCACCAGAATCTTACTTAAACTTCCATGTTTGATGTCGCGATATTTGAACAGCAGATTTTATAAATATACTTATAGGACACTGAGTTTCTATCGTGTGTTTGAAGAAATGAAAGATTTTGCTAATGTGTAATGTTTTGTTATTAATCGAATTTTAAATGAATTTTGACAAACATATTCAAGAAATACATTAACGGGTGATACTCGTAAAATATTTGTTTCAAGATCGTCGACGAGTCCAACTCGGCACGCGTCTTGGTAGGTTATAAACCTACAAGAAATACAACTACATATATCGCATTATCGCTGATTTTATACATTTTTACATAAACTATTTTCACAACTACAATTAAATACATTTATTGAGCTATGAAAAATGACAAGGCTGCAGGCCAAACGCCCAGCAGTGAAGAAGCAGAGAAAAAGATAAAGAAGCCCTCAGAAAAAGGTACTGTTAAAATAAAAAAACCTATACTAAAGATTAAAGATGTTTCTAAAGATGTTTCTAAAGATGTTTCTAAAGATGTTTCTAAAGATGTTTCTAAAGATGTTTCTAAAGATTTTTCTAAAGATTTTTCTAAAGATTCTAAAGCCCCCCTAAAGAAAAGTGCCATTAACCCAAAAACAGTCCCCAAGTTTAATCTCAAAGGGCTGTGTTGTCGGTGTAAAAGTGATAACATGGCCTATGAGTCCATTTCTTGTCAGATATGTAAAGACGTTTTCCACGCATGTTGTAAGGATAAGGCTGGCACACTTATGCCCACGTCTATTTGTTCACGGACTTTCCTGACGAATATTTTGCCAGTAATTCACAAACACGGTAATACATATTCTCAAAGATATGGTGACTTTGGCTGGACATGTCCTAACTGTAAGAAAGCTCTCCTTGCAAAAACTGCTGTTAAAACTGCGGACTCAACCTGCAATACAAGCATGGACAGCACCAAGAGTGTGGCTAGCACCAAGAGTGTGGCTAGCACTGAAAGTGTGGCTAGCACTGAAAGTGGGACTACTACCACTACTGATACAACTTCAAGCAATGGAGATGAGAAGGCATTGATTGAAACTTTGAGCAATTTTAAAGTAAGTTTACTGTCAAGTGTAGAAGAACTTATTTCCATCAAACTTAAATCACACATAGATTCTTTGCTCACAGAAGTACCAAATCTTACACGAAGATCCAGCACCCCTAGTAGTGCATCATCTACCCCTAGTAGTGCATCAGCCCTAGCCCTGCAAACACCTAGTTCTTTAATTGCTTCCCCAATGAAGACTACCAGTTCACTTTCATCTTCAAAGAGCTACAGTGCTGCGTTGTCTCCTGAATCGGCTATAGATAGCTCCACTAGTACTGCTACTGACAACTACATAGAACTAACCAAGAAGGAAACTCCTATGCAAAAACTTCCCTCTGGCAATATCCATAATAATTCTCCTGATAATCATGTTATCGTCCTCAATGTAGAAGCTAGTAATACTAATCTTGAGGAAGCAGGGAAGCTAGCTAGTAAAGCCCTTGGTACAATACCCGTGATCTTCTTGACCCCTAAACCAAAGACAGGCAAAATTGTTATCTCCTTCCCTTCAGAAAAAGATAGAGAGGATGGGAAAATAGCCCTCGCAAACTCATCAGCTGTAACTTCGTCCAAAATCACTGTTAATGATGCAAAGAAAATGTTCCCGAAAGTCACAGTTACGAATATCCCAAACAACTTAATCTCCCACATTGTCTCTGAAAATCTATCAGTTCCTGAATTTCGAGAAAAGGTTAAAACCTTTATGGAATTGAAGCTTCTGGAAAAGAATCAATATGTTAAAGATTTGGTGACTAAGCATGATAGAACATTTAAAGTTGTGTATGTCAATTATGGAAGAGACTACACTACTGTTGGGATTAAAGTGTCTCCTGACATAAGGCATTTCCTGTTAAACAATCAGTCCATTTACATAGGAAATTCCAGATGTAAAGTAGTTGATAGATTTGATCTTAAGCAGTGCTTCCGATGTCAGAAACTGGGACACATTTCATCTCAGTGCAACGAAACTGATGTTATTTGCATGTATTGTAGTGCATCACACATAACACGGGCTTGTCCCTACAAAGAGGTCAGAAGAAGTCACAGATGCACCAACTGCTCACACTCCACCTATGAATCATACAGAGAATCTTGTAACACCCATCACTCTGGTGCTGAAAACTGTCCCATAATAATGCTGGAGAAAGAGAGTCTTAGACAAAGAACAGAGTACTCAAAAAACATGTGAAGACTACGCTTCTCAACCTAAATGTCGGACTGTTTAACACGAGGTCACTATGTAATAAAACTGCACAAGTATTTGAGCAACTGTCTGACTCCAATATCAATGCCTGTTTCCTGACAGAAACTTGGCTACGTAAGGGAGATACGTCAAAAATAGCGGAAATTAAAGACCTAGGCTATAATATTGTTCACCAATCTAGAGCTGGTAGAGGAGGTGGTGTCGCTATTGCCTTTAAGAAAGATCTTAGCTTCAATAAACGCCCTACAAAGACCCATAAATCCTTTGAACATGTTGAGAGTGTGCTGAAGTCAAGTTCCAATGACCTTCTTCGTTTCTGCTGTGTCTATCGATCTTGTACGGCTAAAATGTCCAAAATGACAGACTTTTTACGGGAATTTGATGAATATCTTGACAGTCTAACTCACCTTCCAGGTAGACTGATCATTGCTGGAGACTTCAATATCCATGTCGAAGACCTCACTGATCCTGATACGATAAATTTTATCCATCTCATATCAAACTATGGCCTCATCCAGCATATTTCCAGTTCAACACACATTGGGGGTGGAATCTTAGACCTTGTTCTTACTAGAAGCAATGCGTGTGATATGTTGAACATAAAAGATATAGATGTAGCTAAAACAGTAACAACATCAGATCACTACTTCGTAAATTTCTCTATTGCCTTTCCTCACCACAAAGGAAGCAACAAAGAAGATATGGTGGGCAGAAAGATATCAGATATAGACATAAATCTTTTTAAGGAGGATCTGTTGCTATCTGACATAAATGACCCCAACAAGTTTATTGACTGCAACTCTGCCACGGAACTCTATAACAAAGAACTTCGCAGAATTCTTGATAAACATGCTCCCCTTATCTGTTTTAGCATTAATCCTGATCAAAGCAAGTGGGTGGACACAAAATGTCAAACTGCCAGAAGGAAACGAAGAAAAGCTGAACGTGACAACAGGAGACTTAAAACTGCAGATTCAAAATTAGACTATAAAAAAGCTGTTAAGCATGCCGAGGCAGTTATAAACACCACTAGACAGCTATACTATGAAAATCGTCTGCAAAGCTGTGAGGACAATAAAAAAGATACCTACAAAATAGTCAATCAGCTGATGGATCGGGACATATCTAAAAACTTGAAGCCTAATAACAAACCTGCTGAAACTCTATGTGAGGAGATGAAAGAGTTTTTCAATGATAAAGTGGAAAAGATTTACTCTGCCATTAACAATGATACTGCAGCTGACATTCTTCTTGACCACTCTGAACCATTTCAAGGTGAAGCCTGGAGCCAATTTGAAACCATAAGCGACAATGATCTCAAAAAGATTCTTTCTGACCTTAACAAAAAAGAATGTGAAGAGGATCCCATCCCTCTAAAACTTCTAATGCAGTGTTTTAATGAAGTTAAACCAATTGTGTCATTTATTATCAATGACTCACTTGTCACTGGAAAATTTCCGTCAGTCCTAAAGAGTGCTCTTGTCAGACCAGCCATCAAAGATGATAAAGGAGATGTCAATAGCTTCAACAACTATAGACCGATTAGTAACTTACCTTTCCTCTCGAAACTCATTGAAAAGAGCGTCCAGAAACAGATGACCAAACATCTTGACTACCACAATCTTCATGCTGAGCATCAAAGTGGTTATAGGTCAAATCATAGCTGCGAAACTGCGACCCTTACCATCTACAATGATCTTCTTTGTATCAGTGACATGAAAAGTAAGGTTATCCTCCTCCTTTTGGACCTCAGTGCTGCTTTTGATACTGTAAATCATCACTTGCTCCTAAAAAAACTAAAAAAGGACTTTGGTTTTGAAGGTACTGTTCTCGAATGGTTTACATCATACCTTAATAACAGATCCTTCACAGTAACTATTGATAAATCAAGATCAAAGAGATGCTTCCTTAGAATTGGAGTCCCGCAAGGTTCAATTCTAGGTCCAATTCTGTTTATACTTTACACAAAGGAGCTCAATCAGATCGCAAAGAGACATGGATTTAACATCCACATGTACGCAGATGACACTCAACTGTACATTGAGTTTAACCCACTATTTCGAGATCTCTCAACAATCGAAGAGAGAATAACAAATTGTTTTGAAGATATTAAGACCTGGATGACCCAAAATAAACTCAAACTGAACCAAAACAAAACAGAAGCTCTTGTAGTACAGACCAAGAACAGTTACTCTTCATGTCCAGTCGATTCAATACAACTTGACAATGCAGCTGACCCTGTGGATGCATCCCGCACAGTGAAAAGTTTAGGTGTCCTATTTGATCAATTCCTAACATTTGAAGACCAAATAAATTCAATTATCAGTTGCTGCAACATCCATCTGAGAAACCTTCGAGTTATAGGCTCAAAGCTTAACTATGATCTAAAAAGACAGCTCATTCACTGCTTGATCTTTTCAAAACTAGACTACTGCAATGGACTCTTATACGGTTTACCTGATCTTCTAATAAAGAAACTCCAGAAGGTACAAAATTCCTGTGTTCGATTCTTGTTTGGTTGGAAAGCTATCAAAAAATGGGACAGTGTCACTCCATTCCTGAAAAAAGCCCATTTTCTTCCGATACGACAACGAATAGAGTATAAGATTGCTCTAACCGTGTTCAAATGCGTTAACAACATAGCGCCGGAGTATATCATCAAATGTATTGACATCAAAAGTCAACCTGTACGTGTACTAAGAACTGAAGAAGACTATTTCCTCCTAAATGTTCCTCCTATTTCAAACTATAGTAAAACCGAGAGAAGTTTCAGCTACTGCGGACCCTCTGTTTGGAATAAGCTTCCTTATCAATTGAGAACACTAACCGATATCGTCTTATTTAAAAAGAAACTAAAAACTCATCTCTTTGAAAACGTATTTGTATAAGTATCATGTATTACCTTTCTCATAAAATCCATACTTCATAAAAATAAGTTCTTATGTACATGTTACTCATGAGTCGCTTTAGATGGTTTGAACTGAATCTTTGGGTTTTGAGTTCTTTATGGCTATAAAGCGATGTATAAATTCCTACTTATTATTATTATTATTATAAACTGATCTTGACCTTGAAGCATGATATTTGACTGATCTGTGGCCATTTAACAACATAAAATACCTTAAAAGTTAAGATTGTAAAATGATCTAAAATGATTTAAAATAAGTTATGCAATGATCAAAACATACCAAAAAATACATCTCCCGCTGTTCGACCTTCATAAAGTGTCCAATAGGAATTGACCACAAAATCAATTAAAAATCAATAAACTAATTACAGTCAGAACTCATTTATATCTGAAAGTCACTTCTGGCTTGCTGCAGAAAAAGAGCGTGTAACTGAGGACTGACTACTCTAATGAAATTTCGGATACACTACAAAACTGAGGTTTTCAATAATATTAAGAACTGAAGTAATCTTACATGACTGGAAAATTCTCATTAACATACAGTGAAAAAAATCTCCAATCACTTAGCAAGTTAAAATCAGCCGGTAAAATCTAAAACCAGTCATTAATTAAATCTAATCTTTCCAATCCCAACCGTGAACCAGACCGTATCAAGTACCATCTCCGTTTTCGCTGAAAGATCTGAACTTGAACCTGGCGAAGGAGCTCTCTGCTGCAGATGCAAAGAAGAGAAGTTCCCCTCCTCCACATGCTAAAATAGCCATCTTGTTTTGGGTCAGCTGTTCTCCTCCAGGTACCTGAATTAAGATTAACGTAATCAGAAAAATGTTGTATCATCTCTACTCATCTGGTTAACTTACTGATCTAACACTGGAAAATTATCATTGATCGCAAAAGAACATTCTTTAAATTCCAGATCAACAAAAATGAGATATTTGCACCAAGAACTTACGATGAGTGATAGAAAAGTGTTGCCTCCCTCCTGTCGGATTAGGAATTTGCCTCTTTTTATGTATTTGTAGAAGAAAGCGGCGTAGTCCACCTTATTGTACTCATCCCATAAAGAAGGCAAACTTGTCGCCGCTCTCGCTACCCGGTAGGGTTATTAATTTTAAACATCATAATTAATCAAATTAAATCTATAAAGGTAAACTGCTTCCCAGTTCTCATACCCCTATCTTCTTAGTTCTCATAATAATAAACGGTAGAACCATGAAGTCTGAACCTTCTTTCAAGCCAGCTGACTGATAACGAGATCGTAGAAATCTACCTTAGCTTGAGAGAAAGCGTCCACTTGAACAGGTACGGCGTCCTTGGAAGAGTCCTCGACTAATATTATCCGTTTCTCAGTTTCGTCGTTATCTCCACAACAAGTAAACACGATAGCTTTTGTATTGTCGCTGTTAACGTATGCTCCATTTAGCCTCGGCCCTACTGAAACATTATTAACTCAATAAAATTGAGAAGTAATTGTTATATTTTGATGACACTGTCTAAAAATGTAAAGTGCGGGAGGAAGTGAACTGTGAAGGTAAAATAACGGAAAGTAGCAACTGAAAAGAAGAGTAAAGAAGTTATAAAACAAGATAACTAACCAACATCCCCAGTCCCGGACAGTTCTGGAGTGGTGACCTTTATCATGATGACCTCAGCTACAGCGTCGAGAGAGTAGAACAACGCCTCGTCATACAGGGCGGTCAGTTGTAGTCCGTTTGAAACGTCCAGTTTACGGGTCCGGAGGAACCGGAGTATCACGGTGAAATAATCCGGATCTCCTGAAAAGTGAAAGTGAAACTATGGTTTAATCTCTGTTATAGGCTACAGATTGTTGTAACCTTTGAAAGGAATTAAAAGTTCATCTGAACGGAAACCAGAAAGGCGCTGCATCTAATATATGAACAGGTCCCCAGTCCCGCAAGGTATTGTATGGCAGCTATCCCATCACTAGGTATAATCGAAATTAAAAGTGAAACAAGACTCACTGTCTATGAAGTACGCTCCAGTACTATCTTTGAGGGAAGGAGTTCGGTCACTTAGCAAAGCAGTAAAAAAGTTATCAACACCATCAAATCGCAGAGTGGTCTCCGTTGTTTCAAATATTCTCTGGAATTAGTCGTTGAAAATCTTTAGTCAACTTAAAGTTAAATGTTGTAATCTTACATCATATACAAGGACTGTTCACTGTTCGATAAAATTAAAATGTTGTCAGCTAGAACATATTTTTTAAACCATTACTCACCCCTCCAACATTTAGCCGAACTATCGTGTCAGCCATTGTCCTAAAATATTTTCCCCACGATAAAGTTCTGAAAACCATTAATATATTTCTGTTTAACAAGTTCTCAATTAGTATCGTAGTAAGCTTATACTGATATGATATCATGATTAGTTTGCTATTTTTAAACCACATGCTGGTATATTATATGTAGTATTGTTACTTAAAGGAAGACTTTTTAGCGTTGTATACTGTGTTTAGTTTCAAGAGCCATGTCGTGAAGCAGGAGCACTGAAATGGGGGTAAGAGATCAAAAACTGACACTTAAGTTTCAAAATTGCTTGTTTAATTTTAGGAGTTGTGATCTCATACATTTTCAATTAGTTTTTTATGTCACGTAATTCGGTACCTCTCCCAGGGACTATGCGCTAAAATATGCCCGTGCATTTTCGCCGAAGGTGTCGGTAAGTGCATTTAGATAACAAGGAGCATTTACATAGCATTCCACCGGATATGTTGGGTATTAGAAAAGATTTTGTTCCTATAAAAATTATAGATCAACTCTGGCAAAAACTAGTGCAGTCTGTATATTATATCTGGATAATTTACCAGGAGAATGTGAAGTAATGTAATATGGCTATAATTTTTATCACAGGACTTATAGGGCGGCCAATCAGAATTCCAAAGGAGACGTATGCTGTACCGGGCACAGCGGTGGAAATAGTAGCACATTGTAAATATGATGTGACCGAGGAACAGGTGGAATGGAGTAGAGTTATCATAGTGAAAGGGAAAGATAAAGAAGGTGAGAGATCACTATCATTTTCGTGAAGTTCACTTTTGTTTCTTGAAGAAATTATTATTGGATGGAGGAAAGAGTTTAATTTATGTTATTTCAGAAAAGATTTTCGGGGCGGACGTCAAGAAGCCTTTTGGTAAGTTATGCTTTTAATAGATTATGATTGCACATTTCAATGTTTTTGTTTTTGTCACTAGCAACTAGATTTACCGTAGGCGTAGAGCAGGAAGTTTGCACAGAATTCACATGACCAGTTTCTCCCACCAACAAGCGAAGATTTTCACATTCACTCCGCAGGAAAACTAACCATCTCAGAAGGAAGCACGATTACTCTAACATTCGCCAAATTTGGGCCTAAAGACGGCGGACAATACACAATAACCATCACAAAAGATCCTGAAGCTGAGAAGGACTCAGCAACAACTGAGCTTATCGTAGAGGATCCAAAACGAGAGAAGAAGATAAAAGCGATGTTCAATGAAATAGACAAAGACAAAAGTGGAGAGATCACAAACGAGGAGTTAGCGAAAGCTCTGAGGAAAGCTAATCCTGGCCTCGATGAGGAGGATGTTGACATGATGATCAAAGAGAGCGATGAGAATGGGGACGGGGTTGTGGAGTATCACGAGTTTAGCACGTTCATGAAAAAGGCCGGATTGTAGAAAAGTATGTACGATTGTAGAAAAGAATGGGTTTTCATGATCAGATGTGATGTTGAATGAAATGAGGATATACATTGCCAACAACTCATTCAGTGACACATACACTTTGGGAGAAACTGGTCATAACCTCAAACTATGCAAAACAAAAGATAATCAAAAGTAAACTTACAGGGTCAGTGCGAGTAAAAAACAAACAGAAAATAGGACTATCAATTAAAGAAGTGCGGCACACTCACCTAGGACTTTATCGAGTCAGAGTTACAAATCCTAAAACAGAAACTGTCACCACAGCTACTACCAGACTCAAGTTTGACTACAATCACTTCCCAGACTTTCAAAAACTAGACATTGAGCGGGAGGGGCTAATTTCGAAGGAGATGATGATTCAAGCTATGTGTGCTACAGATACGTATCTCACGGAGCAGGAGATAAGAAAGTTTATCAAGAACTCAGACTGCATGAAGGCTGACCACGTGAACTTTAACGAGTATGTTAGATACATGAAATTTGCTAAACGGAACTCAGTGAGACCTCTAGGGAGGGAACTCCAATTAGATGAAGAAGATAAGAAAGAGGGCGGAGATGAGAAAAAGGATGAGGGTACAGCTAAAAAGGACAAAAGTAAAAAGAAGGGCAAAGATAAAAACGGGGGAGAAGGTGGCGAGGAGTGAAATTTATTTTCTCAACGAACCTTGGTAGCTAAAAATGGATGGAACTTGCAGGAATTTAAGGAATTATCCCGTCATGTTACTTTCCTGTCACGTCATCGTTAAGCTACAAAACACAAAAGTCATTCTGTAGAAGAAGGTTTATGTCATTATCTCATCTAATTGTAACCACAAGAAAGTATGTAATAGTAAACATATCGACTGCAAATATTTGAATCTACGTTTTTCATGTATCTATTTTATCTTCTTATTACAACGTATCTCTCATAGATTATTATTGATCTTAATAATGAGGAATAAGCGATACGCACAATTAAAATGAATTGATTAGAATAATATCAAATATATGACATTCAACACGTAAGACTGAATGTAGCTTCAACTAAGGAGAAAATAATCCGTACAAAAATTTTGAATCACTGTATATTACAGTCAACAAAGAGTCCATTAAAGCGTTAATTCGAACCCTGGCGTCAAATTCTACATGCAAATAAAGATCACGAATTTTGTAATATATGGTAAATAATCGTCTGGAAACTGCCACAAGATAGGGTAATCGTCGTTCGGCCCCAGGACGGTGTGCCCAGACCCTCATACCCCAGTAGAATTAGAGTAAAGATAAAGAACACTAGAGCACGACGTTCTAGGGCAGAGCGACATGAACCTTAATAGCAATGGTAACATACTAGATATAATAAGGCGCACTGGGACGGTATATAATATCAACCAATACGTCAAGTTATACATTAAGACAGACAGCAAATTTAATAGTCACATCTCACCGACGCGGCACTGTCCAGTTATCAGGCGTGAAGTCATGCGTGTCAAAACAATGACTTCAGAACAAAATGAACATATTATCTATTATCTAACATATTATCATAAAATAATCTTAATTAGCTATTCAACGGTATGAAGTTTCGTCAAAAGCAGATTATTGAAATCGGGCGTTAGTTTTACGACCTTGATAATTTGGTTATGATCTTGACTGATGGACAATAAATTTAGATCTATCCTGAAACACTCAGTGAAAATAATACGTGAGAAGACCTTTACGACGCTGCGTGTAGCAAATAAAACTTATAATATGATAAATCGAAAGTAAGCTGAGGTTAATGTCTGTTCATTTTGATGAGGTTGGCAGACTTCTGCTTCAGCTTGACGTTGTCTGACTTAATGTCGTCCAGCTCTTTCATGCTTCAAGGTCATGATTCTTTAGTTCCTGATGGGAAACTTTAATAAGCGGGAAATTGAGCTTTTAAACACGCTGTTTTTTTGCAATAAATTTCTCAGTAAACGCAATAAATTTCTTAGTAAACGTGCTTGCATTTGTGTGCAAGCCCGTTTGTTTGGACTCATGTCAACAATTAATATCCTGTCCATTCTACAAATCATCAAAAGTTACTCGCGTGCGCGCGAATTTTACTTCTTTCTTATTGATAAAATGACAGCGCGCGTTCCATCAGAAGACGTTTCCCTGAATTTTGTAGTGGATTTTGTAGTGGATTTTGCGCGCCGCACGTACTTAACAATATTTATCATTGTAGAATCTACGAGTCGTAGAGTCGTAGTACGACGGTAGCAGTCAGAAGTCTCAATAAACTGCTCGTACTTATACTTTTAAAGACACTTATAAGATATGAAAATCTAAGTAACACATCCACCCCACTCAGGCCGCCCATCCCAAATAGCTTGAAATCTGTGACAAATCCCTAAAAATCCAGAATGAGAATCTTTACCCCTGGGCCCTGAAGGGGATTTGTGTTGCTGAGTATTTGAAATATGTTTGGTGGTTAAATAGGTAGTACATATCCCTAACGATCACAAAGACCAAGTTTTAAGCTCTTGAACCACTCAAGCCACTCACAGAGTTGGCCAATCCAAAAATGACTGAAATCCTGGTAAAATCCAGATCGAGAATCTTTACCCCTGTAGTGCTTTTATGTTCCGGGGTAGGTGGGACATGTTTTAGTTTTAAAATGGGTTCTACCTGTCCCAAACCATCATAAAAATCAAGTTTCGACCTCTCAACCCACTCAGGCCACTCCCAGGGGCCACGCCCATCCCAAAATTACCGAAATCCAGCTAAAATCCAGACTTTAAAATCTTTACCCCTGTAGTGCTTTTATGTTCCGGGGTAGGTGGGACATGTTTTAGTTTAAAAATGGGTTCTGCCTGTCCCAAACCATCATAAAAATCAAGTTTCGACCTCTCAACCCACTCAGGCCACTCCCAGGGGCCACGCCCATCCCAAAATTACCGAAATCCAGCTAAAATCCAGACTTTAAAATCTTTACCCCTGTAGTGCTTTTATGTTCCGGGGTAGGTGGGACATGTTTTAGTTTAAAAATGGGTTCTACCTGTCCCAAACCATCATAAAAATCAAGTTTCGACCTCTCAACCCACTCAGGCCACTCCCAGGGGCCACGCCCATCCCAAAATTACCGAAATCCAGCTAAAATCCAGACTTTAAAATCTTTACCCCTGTAGTGCTTTTATGTTCCGGGGTAGGTGGGACATGTTTTAGTTTAAAAATGGGTTCTACCTGTCCCAAACCATCATAAAAATCAAGTTTCGACCTCTCAACCCACTCAGGCCACTCCCAGGGGCCACGCCCATCCCAAAATTACCGAAATCCAGCTAAAATCCAGACTTTAAAATCTTTACCCCTGTAGTGCTTTTATGTTCCGGGGTAGGTGGGACATGTTTTAGTTTAAAAATGGGTTCTACCTGTCCCAAACCATCATAAAAATCAAGTTTCGACCTCTCAACCCACTCAGGCCACTCCCAGGGGCCACGCCCATCCCAAAATTACCGAAATCCAGCTAAAATCCAGACTTTAAAATCTTTACCCCTGTAGTGCTTTTATGTTCCGGGGTAGGTGGGACATGTTTTAGTTTAAAAATGGGTTCTACCTGTCCCAAACCATCATAAAAATCAAGTTTCGACCTCTCAACCCACTCAGGCCACTCCCAGGGGCCACGCCCATCCCAAAATTACCGAAATCCAGCTAAAATCCAGACTTTAAAATCTTTACCCCTGTAGTGCTTTTATGTTCCGGGGTAGGTGGGACATGTTTTAGTTTAAAAATGGGTTCTACCTGTCCCAAACCATCATAAAAATCAAGTTTCGACCTCTCAACCCACTCAGGCCACTCCCAGGGGCCACGCCCATCCCAAAATTACCGAAATCCAGCTAAAATCCAGACTTTAAAATCTTTACCCCTGTAGTGCTTTTATGTTCCGGGGTAGGTGGGACATGTTTTAGTTTAAAAATGGGTTCTACCTGTCCCAAACCATCATAAAAATCAAGTTTCGACCTCTCAACCCACTCAGGCCACTCCCAGGGGCCACGCCCATCCCAAAATTACCGAAATCCAGCTAAAATCCAGACTTTAAAATCTTTACCCCTGTAGTGCTTTTATGTTCCGGGGTAGGTGGGACATGTTTTAGTTTAAAAATGGGTTCTACCTGTCCCAAACCATCATAAAAATCAAGTTTCGACCTCTCAACCCACTCAGGCCACTCCCAGGGGCCACGCCCATCCCAAAATTACCGAAATCCAGCTAAAATCCAGACTTTAAAATCTTTACCCCTGTAGTGCTTTTATGTTCCGGGGTAGGTGGGACATGTTTTAGTTTAAAAATGGGTTCTACCTGTCCCAAACCATCATAAAAATCAAGTTTCGACCTCTCAACCCACTCAGGCCACTCCCAGGGGCCACGCCCATCCCAAAATTACCGAAATCCAGCTAAAATCCAGACTTTAAAATCTTTACCCCTGTAGTGCTTTTATGTTCCGGGGTAGGTGGGACATGTTTTAGTTTAAAAATGGGTTCTACCTGTCCCAAACCATCATAAAAATCAAGTTTCGACCTCTCAACCCACTCAGGCCACTCCCAGGGGCCACGCCCATCCCAAAATGACCGAAATCCAGCTAAAATCCAGACTTTAAAATCTTTACCCCTGTAGTGCTTTTATGTTCCGGGGTAGGTGGGACATGTTTTAGTTTAAAAATGGGTTCTACCTGTCCCAAACCATCATAAAAATCAAGTTTCGACCTCTCAACCCACTCAGGCCACTCCCAGGGGCCACGCCCATCCCAAAATTACCGAAATCCAGCTAAAATCCAGACTTTAAAATCTTTACCCCTGTAGTGCTTTTATGTTCCGGGGTAGGTGGGACATGTTTTAGTTTAAAAATGGGTTCTACCTGTCCCAAACCATCATAAAAATCAAGTTTCGACCTCTCAACCCACTCAGGCCACTCCCAGGGGCCACGCCCATCCCAAAATTACCGAAATCCAGCTAAAATCCAGACTTTAAAATCTTTACCCCTGTAGTGCTTTTATGTTCCGGGGTAGGTGGGACATGTTTTAGTTTAAAAATGAGTTCTTCCTGTCCCAAACCATCATAAAAATCAAGTTTCGACCTCTCAACCCACTCAGGCCACTCCCAGGGGCCACGCCCATCCCAAAATGACCGAAATCCAGCTAAAATCCAGACTTTAAAATCTTTACCCCTGTAGTGCTTTTATGTTCCGGGGTAGGTGGGACATGTTTTAGTTTAAAAATGGGTTCTACCTGTCCCAAACCATCATAAAAATCAAGTTTCGACCTCTCAACCCACTCAGGCCACTCCCAGGGGCCACGCCCATCCCAAAATTACCGAAATCCAGCTAAAATCCAGACTTTAAAATCTTTACCCCTGTAGTGCTTTTATGTTCCGGGGTAGGTGGGACATGTTTTAGTTTAAAAATGGGTTCTACCTGTCCCAAACCATCATAAAAATCAAGTTTCGACCTCTCAACCCACTCAGGCCACTCCCAGGGGCCACGCCCATCCCAAAATTACCGAAATCCAGCTAAAATCCAGACTTTAAAATCTTTACCCCTGTAGTGCTTTTATGTTCCGGGGTAGGTGGGACATGTTTTAGTTTAAAAATGGGTTCTACCTGTCCCAAACCATCATAAAAATCAAGTTTCGACCTCTCAACCCACTCAGGGCCACTCCCAGGGGCCACGCCCATCCCAAAATGACCGAAATCCAGCTAAAATCCAGACTTTAAAATCTTTACCCCTGTAGTGCTTTTATGTTCCGGGGTAGGTGGGACATGTTTTAGTTTAAAAATGGGTTCTACCTGTCCCAAACCATCATAAAAATCAAGTTTCGACCTCTCAACCCACTCAGGCCACTCCCAGGGGCCACGCCCATCCCAAAATTACCGAAATCCAGCTAAAATCCAGACTTTAAAATCTTTACCCCTGTAGTGCTTTTATGTTCCGGGGTAGGTGGGACATGTTTTAGTTTAAAAATGGGTTCTACCTGTCCCAAACCATCATAAAAATCAAGTTTCGACCTCTCAACCCACTCAGGCCACTCCCAGGGGCCACGCCCATCCCAAAATTACCGAAATCCAGCTAAAATCCAGACTTTAAAATCTTTACCCCTGTAGTGCTTTTATGTTCCGGGGTAGGTGGGACATGTTTTAGTTTAAAAATGGGTTCTACCTGTCCCAAACCATCATAAAAATCAAGTTTCGACCTCTCAACCCACTCAGGCCACTCCCAGGGGCCACGCCCATCCCAAAATTACCGAAATCCAGCTAAAATCCAGACTTTAAAATCTTTACCCCTGTAGTGCTTTTATGTTCCGGGGTAGGTGGGACATGTTTTAGTTTAAAAATGGGTTCTACCTGTCCCAAACCATCATAAAAATCAAGTTTCGACCTCTCAACCCACTCAGGCCACTCCCAGGGGCCACGCCCATCCCAAAATTACCGAAATCCAGCTAAAATCCAGACTTTAAAATCTTTACCCCTGTAGTGCTTTTATGTTCCGGGGTAGGTGGGACATGTTTTAGTTTAAAAATGGGTTCTACCTGTCCCAAACCATCATAAAAATCAAGTTTCGACCTCTCAACCCACTCAGGCCACTCCCAGGGGCCACGCCCATCCCAAAATTACCGAAATCCAGCTAAAATCCAGACTTTAAAATCTTTACCCCTGTAGTGCTTTTATGTTCCGGGGTAGGTGGGACATGTTTTAGTTTAAAAATGGGTTCTACCTGTCCCAAACCATCATAAAAATCAAGTTTCGACCTCTCAACCCACTCAGGCCACTCCCAGGGGCCACGCCCATCCCAAAATTACCGAAATCCAGCTAAAATCCAGACTTTAAAATCTTTACCCCTGTAGTGCTTTTATGTTCCGGGGTAGGTGGGACATGTTTTAGTTTAAAAATGGGTTCTACCTGTCCCAAACCATCATAAAAATCAAGTTTCGACCTCTCAACCCACTCAGGCCACTCCCAGGGGCCACGCCCATCCCAAAATTACCGAAATCCAGCTAAAATCCAGACTTTAAAATCTTTACCCCTGTAGTGCTTTTATGTTCCGGGGTAGGTGGGACATGTTTTAGTTTAAAAATGGGTTCTACCTGTCCCAAACCATCATAAAAATCAAGTTTCGACCTCTCAACCCACTCAGGCCACTCCCAGGGGCCACGCCCATCCCAAAATTACCGAAATCCAGCTAAAATCCAGACTTTAAAATCTTTACCCCTGTAGTGCTTTTATGTTCCGGGGTAGGTGGGACATGTTTTAGTTTAAAAATGGGTTCTACCTGTCCCAAACCATCATAAAAATCAAGTTTCGACCTCTCAACCCACTCAGGCCACTCCCAGGGGCCACGCCCATCCCAAAATTACCGAAATCCAGCTAAAATCCAGACTTTAAAATCTTTACCCCTGTAGTGCTTTTATGTTCCGGGGTAGGTGGGACATGTTTTAGTTTAAAAATGGGTTCTACCTGTCCCAAACCATCATAAAAATCAAGTTTCGACCTCTCAACCCACTCAGGCCACTCCCAGGGGCCACGCCCATCCCAAAATTACCGAAATCCAGCTAAAATCCAGACTTTAAAATCTTTACCCCTGTAGTGCTTTTATGTTCCGGGGTAGGTGGGACATGTTTTAGTTTAAAAATGGGTTCTACCTGTCCCAAACCATCATAAAAATCAAGTTTCGACCTCTCAACCCACTCAGGCCACTCCCAGGGGCCACGCCCATCCCAAAATTACCGAAATCCAGCTAAAATCCAGACTTTAAAATCTTTACCCCTGTAGTGCTTTTATGTTCCGGGGTAGGTGGGACATGTTTTAGTTTAAAAATGGGTTCTACCTGTCCCAAACCATCATAAAAATCAAGTTTCGACCTCTCAACCCACTCACATCCACAATATTCCACAACCTCTCAACCCACTCACATCCACAACCTTCCGAATGTAGGTACTTCAAAAAACCGAAAAATATATTTTCGGCTCAGAATGATCAGGGTAGCATGAAACATGAACAAAAGTAGTTTCCAGAAAAACTTTGAAAAACTTTGAAAAATTTTGACTTTTCGGTCCGAGTCATTCTTGATACGTACCTCTAAAAGCAGAGCTACCGCTTCCGAGCTCGTATTGCGAAGGGGAGGCCTGCCTTCCGAGATCGCATTACAAAGGGGACTCTTGAGTCCAAAATCGTATATCGAACTTCGAAAACCGAAAAAAATATTTTTGGCTCAGAATGATCAGGATAGCATGAAACATGAACAAAAGTAGTTTCCAGAAAAACTTTGAAAAATTTTGACTTAGAAAATTTTCGGTCCGAGTCATTCTCGATACGTACCTCTAAAAGCAGAGCTACCGCTTCCGAGCTCGTATTGCGAACGGGAGGCCTGCCTTCCGAGATCGCATTACAAAGGGGACCCTCGAGTCCAAAATCGTATATCGAACTTCGAAAACCGAAAAAAATATTTTTGGCTCAGAATGATCAGGATAGCATGAAACATGAACAAAAGTAGTTTCCAGAAAAACTTTGAAAAATTGTGACTTAGAAAATTTTCGGTCCGAGTCATTCTCGATACGTACCTCTGAAAGACTACGCCCATATAATATTAAATCACCTATATTGTTCTTTCCGGACATGCTAGACGCCCATTTATTTCAGATTACTGCAGATAATTAATTGTTGCATCTGATCTGAAAAATTGAGCCCAAACGTATTTGAAATGACGAAGTTATCAAGCATTTAATGTATCTCGTTAACAAAATTGATAGGGTGATTATGTGATAGGTCACCTTAATTGGGTTCCCTTGCAATTTGACGGGGCCATCTAATCACCTGAACAGGTAATCGAATCACCTGATCACACGTAATGGATAAACTCGTCATGCCTCGTATCTCGGTCATCTGAGAAGCTACAACCCTCATTTTTTCAGATCAAACGTAATTTGAATGGCCAAATACGATCCTATAAAATTTGGCTCGATCTGATTATCAAAACTATCGAATAAATGCGATCATGAACCTTCATAAAAAAAATGAAAATGAATATTCTTGAAAAAATGAAAATGAATCTATTCCTCGAATGAGTGGTGTTAGTAAGTCATACCAAAAAGAATACCCCGGAACATAAATCCCTTCCAGGTGTTAAGATTCTCATTCTGTCTGGATTTGATTTTACCCCGGAACATAAAACCTGGATTTCAGTAATTTTGGGATGGGCGTGGCCCCTGGGAGTGGCCCGAGTGGGTTGAGAGGTCGAAACTTGATTTTTATGATGGTTTGGGACAGGCAGAACCCATTTTTAAACTAAAACATGTCCCACCTACCCCGGAACATAAAAGCACTACAGGGGTAAAGATTTTAAAGTCTGGATTTAGCTGGATTTCGGTCATTTTGGGATGGGCGTGGCCCCTGGGAGTGGCCCGAGTGGGTTGAGAGGTCGAAACTTGATTTTTATGATGGTTTGGGACAGGCAGAACCCATTTTTAAACTAAAACATGTCCCACCTACCCCGGAACATAAAAGCACTACAGGGGTAAAGATTTTAAAGTCTGGATTTAGCTGGATTTCGGTCATTTTGGGATGGGCGTGGCCCCTGGGAGTGGCCCGAGTGGGTTGAGAGGTCGAAACTTGATTTTTATGATGGTTTGGGACAGGCAGAACCCATTTTTAAACTAAAACATGTCCCACCTACCCCGGAACATAAAAGCACTACAGGGGTAAAGATTTTAAAGTCTGGATTTAGCTGGATTTCGGTCATTTTGGGATGGGCGTGGCCCCTGGGAGTGGCCCGAGTGGGTTGAGAGGTCGAAACTTGATTTTTATGATGGTTTGGGACAGGCAGAACCCATTTTTAAACTAAAACATGTCCCACCTACCCCGGAACATAAAAGCACTACAGGGGTAAAGATTTTAAAGTCTGGATTTAGCTGGATTTCGGTCATTTTGGGATGGGCGTGGCCCCTGGGAGTGGCCCGAGTGGGTTGAGAGGTCGAAACTTGATTTTTATGATGGTTTGGGACAGGCAGAACCCATTTTTAAACTAAAACATGTCCCACCTACCCCGGAACATAAAAGCACTACAGGGGTAAAGATTTTAAAGTCTGGATTTAGCTGGATTTCGGTCATTTTGGGATGGGCGTGGCCCCTGGGAGTGGCCCGAGTGGGTTGAGAGGTCGAAACTTGATTTTTATGATGGTTTGGGACAGGCAGAACCCATTTTTAAACTAAAACATGTCCCACCTACCCCGGAACATAAAAGCACTACAGGGGTAAAGATTTTAAAGTCTGGATTTTAGCTGGATTTCGGTCATTTTGGGATGGGCGTGGCCCCTGGGAGTGGCCCGAGTGGGTTGAGAGGTCGAAACTTGATTTTTATGATGGTTTGGGACAGGCAGAACCCATTTTTAAACTAAAACATGTCCCACCTACCCCGGAACATAAAAGCACTACAGGGGTAAAGATTTTAAAGTCTGGATTTAGCTGGATTTCGGTCATTTTGGGATGGGCGTGGCCCCTGGGAGTGGCCCGAGTGGGTTGAGAGGTCGAAACTTGATTTTTATGATGGTTTGGGACAGGCAGAACCCATTTTTAAACTAAAACATGTCCCACCTACCCCGGAACATAAAAGCACTACAGGGGTAAAGATTTTAAAGTCTGGATTTAGCTGGATTTCGGTCATTTTGGGATGGGCGTGGCCCCTGGGAGTGGCCCGAGTGGGTTGAGAGGTCGAAACTTGATTTTTATGATGGTTTGGGACAGGCAGAACCCATTTTTAAACTAAAACATGTCCCACCTACCCCGGAACATAAAAGCACTACAGGGGTAAAGATTTTAAAGTCTGGATTTTAGCTGGATTTCGGTCATTTTGGGATGGGCGTGGCCCCTGGGAGTGGCCCGAGTGGGTTGAGAGGTCGAAACTTGATTTTTATGATGGTTTGGGACAGGCAGAACCCATTTTTAAACTAAAACATGTCCCACCTACCCCGGAACATAAAAGCACTACAGGGGTAAAGATTTTAAAGTCTGGATTTAGCTGGATTTCGGTCATTTTGGGATGGGCGTGGCCCCTGGGAGTGGCCCGAGTGGGTTGAGAGGTCGAAACTTGATTTTTATGATGGTTTGGGACAGGCAGAACCCATTTTTAAACTAAAACATGTCCCACCTACCCCGGAACATAAAAGCACTACAGGGGTAAAGATTTTAAAGTCTGGATTTAGCTGGATTTCGGTCATTTTGGGATGGGCGTGGCCCCTGGGAGTGGCCCGAGTGGGTTGAGAGGTCGAAACTTGATTTTTATGATGGTTTGGGACAGGCAGAACCCATTTTTAAACTAAAACATGTCCCACCTACCCCGGAACATAAAAGCACTACAGGGGTAAAGATTTTAAAGTCTGGATTTAGCTGGATTTCGGTCATTTTGGGATGGGCGTGGCCCCTGGGAGTGGCCCGAGTGGGTTGAGAGGTCGAAACTTGATTTTTATGATGGTTTGGGACAGGCAGAACCCATTTTTAAACTAAAACATGTCCCACCTACCCCGGAACATAAAAGCACTACAGGGGTAAAGATTTTAAAGTCTGGATTTAGCTGGATTTCGGTCATTTTGGGATGGGCGTGGCCCCTGGGAGTGGCCCGAGTGGGTTGAGAGGTCGAAACTTGATTTTTATGATGGTTTGGGACAGGCAGAACCCATTTTTAAACTAAAACATGTCCCACCTACCCCGGAACATAAAAGCACTACAGGGGTAAAGATTTTAAAGTCTGGATTTAGCTGGATTTCGGTCATTTTGGGATGGGCGTGGCCCCTGGGAGTGGCCCGAGTGGGTTGAGAGGTCGAAACTTGATTTTTATGATGGTTTGGGACAGGCAGAACCCATTTTTAAACTAAAACATGTCCCACCTACCCCGGAACATAAAAGCACTACAGGGGTAAAGATTTTAAAGTCTGGATTTAGCTGGATTTCGGTCATTTTGGGATGGGCGTGGCCCCTGGGAGTGGCCCGAGTGGGTTGAGAGGTCGAAACTTGATTTTTATGATGGTTTGGGACAGGCAGAACCCATTTTTAAACTAAAACATGTCCCACCTACCCCGGAACATAAAAGCACTACAGGGGTAAAGATTTTAAAGTCTGGATTTAGCTGGATTTCGGTCATTTTGGGATGGGCGTGGCCCCTGGGAGTGGCCCGAGTGGGTTGAGAGGTCGAAACTTGATTTTTATGATGGTTTGGGACAGGCAGAACCCATTTTTAAACTAAAACATGTCCCACCTACCCCGGAACATAAAAGCACTACAGGGGTAAAGATTTTAAAGTCTGGATTTAGCTGGATTTCGGTCATTTTGGGATGGGCGTGGCCCCTGGGAGTGGCCCGAGTGGGTTGAGAGGTCGAAACTTGATTTTTATGATGGTTTGGGACAGGCAGAACCCATTTTTAAACTAAAACATGTCCCACCTACCCCGGAACATAAAAGCACTACAGGGGTAAAGATTTTAAAGTCTGGATTTAGCTGGATTTCGGTCATTTTGGGATGGGCGTGGCCCCTGGGAGTGGCCCGAGTGGGTTGAGAGGTCGAAACTTGATTTTTATGATGGTTTGGGACAGGCAGAACCCATTTTTAAACTAAAACATGTCCCACCTACCCCGGAACATAAAAGCACTACAGGGGTAAAGATTTTAAAGTCTGGATTTAGCTGGATTTCGGTCATTTTGGGATGGGCGTGGCCCCTGGGAGTGGCCCGAGTGGGTTGAGAGGTCGAAACTTGATTTTTATGATGGTTTGGGACAGGCAGAACCCATTTTTAAACTAAAACATGTCCCACCTACCCCGGAACATAAAAGCACTACAGGGGTGAAAAGCACTACAAATCCACTACAAAAATCAAGGAAACGTGCTCTCCGTTCCATACTCAGTATCGCGCCAATTTCTCAAAATAACTAGCTTTTGTTTGATCATTTCAATAGCTGGAAATGCTCAAAAGCTCACATAATGCAAAGAAGAGTGCTTGCAATAGCATTATATTCTAACCTTGATTGGTCTGACTTTGTGATCTTGCACCAGCTTGGTTGGGGGTTACTGCCTGTGAAAAGAGATATTAATATAGCTTCAAAAAGATATCTATTTAAAGATTTTACACAATTCTACTGGGGTAATATTCTGCTAATAAGATTATAGAATTTAAGTATTGAAATATGAGAAAAATACCTTCTCATTAGTTTCATTGGCGACCATATGTGTCATACTCATCGGGTTCATCCTCTGAAATGGAAAAAATATGTTAAGGAAGGAAAAAACAGCACAGAATTTTGAGAAGCAGACAATTAGGTCATCCACTAATTTTTCTGGCGCGTGATGAAAATACTCGAACTTGCATGACAAAAATAACTTACAGGACGTTTGGTGCTGTGTTTGTAATTGTGATTATCTTTTCTGGCCCCTGCATCGTTTCCTTCATCCTCACTGTCGCTGAATTCTTCGTCACAAGTGATCCGGTTATCACGGTCCCGTACTGGGGAATTAAAGAGTTTGGTTTACAAAATGATTAGAATTCTGTATTTCTGTTTGAGGCTGGTTGTTGTACAGTGCGACGGTTTCTAACTTCCCCCATAATATTTCATTACAATAATAAATTCAATACAAAGAACAAAGTGAAGGCTGCCGCGTGGTCATAACATTGAAAGAGACGTTTTATCAAAATTACCAACAAAATTACATAAAAGAGTAGTGAGTACACACGATCTATAAATAGACTCACTTGAAATTCGAACATCCTTGTTCCTTTTGTCCTCGTCTACTTCTCTCTCAGGCATCGCATCAGTGGGAATATCTTGCATCTGAACGCTGGGAGGACCTCCCAAATACTTCAGATTCTCAAATACTTTAGCTCTGAGGAATGGACATGTGAGAATCTTACCTCAAGGGAAATTAATGAAAACCATGTAATTCACATGGTTGTAAACTGGATGTTTCTGAAACAATTTCACCTTCAAAAATCATAATGTGACAATTGTTCCTACAAAGTTAACGGATAAGAAAGGGGTTTCAGTTTTAAGTTGTAATTATTTAGAAATAAGAACAAATTTCGATTGACAGCTTTCTTAACATATCTATTATATATCTATATAATCGATATATATAAAATCATTGGTAGAATATTATAGAAATTGTGGAAACTAACTTCATCTTATCCATATACTCCGGGGTGTTTTGATTAGTCATGTTGCTGGGCTGAATATTTAGCTTGAAATCAGGTCCAAAGTACTCAAAGTAATCGTTGTACGGTAGATCTGGAATAAAATCATAAGGTTACTGCAGTACACTATCAGTAATACTTATCAGCAGATGAATCAGCTGCAGAATATATATGTTTTAAATAAACCTAACGAATACACAAACTTCAAGTAAATATTATGAGCAGTGCAACTAACCATTGCTGATGTCGATGCCAAGAGCGTACGCGGTCTCAAGAGTCCAGCACCTCGCTACGTTACGTATAGTGTAACCACCCCCGCCCAACAGCAGCAAAGGTAGGTTGAACCTCTTCATATACTCCACACATTTAGCATGCCCTGGCAGGTTTTATGTTAGCTCCTCAGAATGTACATGGTGTTATTTATATATAATAATCTTCTGATTTTTGCAAGGTTTACTTTCTTGACCTGATTTTGAGGAGTTACCTTTAAGAGTTAGATTGAAGCAGCCGAGCCTGTCACCAGCTAAACTGTCAGCCCCACATTGCAGAACAACTGCTTCTGGTCTATAAACCTCCATAACCTTGCCCATTACAGGTTGGAAGATACTCTGGTACGACTCATCGTCCATGCCATCCCGTAGTGGGAAGTTAACTGAAGAGGGGGATTGATCATAAGGAAAGCTGGACATTTATTCATCAGTAGCAATTAGAAACCGTTAAAATTAATAAGGAGTACACTATTAAGGCTGGCTTGTAAAACCGTCTGAAGCTACAGTTGTGTTGGATTTGCAGAACTGAGATGAAGATTAAGGGGTGTAATATTCAGTGATTTCTTGAAGCTCCAATATTCTAACCTGAGTGATGTTTGCCAAGACTAGCTCCAATGTCCCTGATATCCCCAGTTCCCGGGAAGTATTCCCCGTATTTGTGGAACGACACTGTCATTACTCTGTCAGTCGTGTAGAAAGCTTCTTCGACTCCGTCTCCGTGGTGAATGTCTATATCAACGTACAATACTCTCTTGTGATACCTAATAATTTAATTAATTAACTAACTTTTTAATTACCAATCGAAAAGCCCGTTTTAATCTTAATGTGGTATAGTTCATATTGTGACTGGGCAAATTCGATTACAAAATCAACTTTTTTTAATCGCATACAACTCTCAGAATCTAAGAAAGTGTCTTAGCAAATCTGGCAACACTTAAAAGATTGATCAGTTTGTGCCCAATCATTAGTCTACTAAAACCTTACACAGAAGATAAGGATAACTTACTTGAGAAGTTCCAGGATGGATAGTACTATGTCGTTTACGTAGCAGAACCCTGACGCTTCTGACTTTTTAGCGTGGTGCAGCCCGCCCGCCCAATTAACTGCTATATCGGTGTGCTGCTTGTTCAACTTCATCGCTCCAGCTGTAACAGTCTCCATTTAATAATTGTATGTATTATTTGATCGTTTTTTAAATGAAAAAGGGTACGGTGGGTTTGGAGCAAGCGGAATATTTGAATACGTTATATTCCTCAACCTTAAAATAAGTTGGTACTGGTGAATATCATGATGTAAGTAACTTGTTAGCCTGAGTTATTATAATGTTTAGCACGCAATCGCTAAGTAACTGCGGCATACATTTGACAATATGACATCAATGGAGAGTATCTAGAGAGAGAGAGAGGGAGCCAACTGGTTCGGTTTTAATCAACAGGTCCGAAGAGAATTTTTTAAGGAAGTAAAAAACTGAAAGCATTATCTGAGAATATCGCTATTGACTGTATTTTATAAACTGTACTTAAGTTGTCACAGATCAGCGTAAAGATCAATTCTAATTTAACCAAAATATTTATCGAATTATGATACAGTATGTAAAATTGGCATATAATACTGCATTACAATTCGATAAATATTTTCACATTGTCAATACGAACAGCTTGTCCACGAATTTAATCACTGTCAAAATGATTTCTTCTTCGAAATGAGGAGTTGCTGATAGAAGACTCTATAGATAGCAATTTCATGAAGGCTACAGGCGGAAAATCCATTTAGTACTTCAAAGTTCAAAATAGCAAAACATTAAAACGTAGGTTCTTTGTCTAACACACGAAGTCTAAGTTATAGGACGATATTTGGTGCCACAATGTAAACGTTGTAAGGTAAAATGTAAACCGAAGTACAGCTGTACAGTGTACAGTGTTTCTCATTACCTACAGAACCGCCGGCTGATAGCTGACAAAACTCGTACAATCCTTCAAACACTGGGCAATCGTCTCCGACATTGAACTTCTGCATTTGTTTGCTGTATTCTCCACTGTTATCAGGCCTGTCCAAGGTTCATTATATAATTGTGCCTATTAACACCAAAAGAACGTTTCATTGAACAACAATTTACTTTTAACAGTTCTGGTAACCACATTCCACAATCCAACTGACCAGTGGCGTAACGTTGTTTGAGCCCCCCCCCCCCCCCCCCGCATAGCGGGGTCAGCGGGGCCCTTCGTTACGCCACTGCAACTGACACAATATATATATATCTAAGATTTTCAACATGCCATAAATTATTTACATCACAACCACCAATATTTAAAAAAGGAAGTCCGGAGCTAATAGTAATAAAAGTCATAGTCTAGTCAGTATGGTGGGAATTAGAAGTTAAGAGTTAAGAGTCAACTCTTAATTTCAAGACAGTTGGTACTGCGTTAAGTGACTTCTTGAAGAACATAATTACGTCTCGAGTTATTCAAAACGAAATAACTTCCCTTTATATGGTTACCCAGTTCAGATAAAAGTATATTTTACAAGTTACAGTGGCCCACTGGGTGACAATAATATCTGGAGATCTTTTAAGATACACAATGCATTATTGTGGAAGTGGAAGTACCGATATCAATCATTGGAGATGCTCTTTATTCTGACATCCTATATAAAATTGAAAGTGGAAGTACTCTTAGTAATGTCAATGATATAAAGTTTGATACCGTTAGATTGTTTCATACCGAATGTTGCGTAAGAACTTGATGTATTCATCAGCATGGTACTTCGTCATTTCCTCCATGGACGCCTTATGTGGTCTCTGAAACAATGGCCGTCAAATCAAACGAAGAATTCAAGTGTTTAATCAATTAATTAATACGATGCTGTAAATTCATTCTTCTTAGAATCCTCAGTTCTCTTGATTACAAATTTTATTTATCAGAGCAGCGACCTGACTTGGAAGATTTAATTTTGTTTTTGATTTTTTTAAACTCTTACGTAAATCTCCATTTTTCTGTAGAGTCCATAGTTTAGGAGAAGGTTGTGGGTCATTCTGATACGGTGTGGTTTCATTGGATGATTAGGACCGTAGTAGTAGTTACCAACATCACCGTCGTAATAGTAACATACCCGCTTCTTGTTTCCACCAGCTGTCATTTTCAGCTAAAATGAGTAATTGTTATTATTATGAAGTTATTTGAATGAATTAGTTGTAATTAGTTGAAAATAAGTAGAAATTATAGTTAGTCCAAAAAGTGTTATCTCAGGAATTGAAATTGATATATTAAAGTTCACACTACAATTAGTTGAATAGCATTTGGTTCAACGATTAGTCACTACAATTTTAAATGTCTAATTCCATTTCTAAGTTACATAATATCATTTATATAATCATGATCAAGAAACAGCACGTAGTACTCCATAGTTTAATTCCAAAACAGAAAAACAATTCCGAATTATGAAACAATGCAACACTAATAACTAAAAGAACTAAATACTGAGTCAGAGCTACGATATTTACAAAAATAACCCCACCAAAATATTAAACAAATTCAACAAAACAGACATAAAAACTAAGTCAAAATATATCGTCTGAATCTCACCAAACACATAGGACACGTCACAAACTTATCATAAACGACAGTTCAAATGATCACCGTCACTAAATCTTTAAACTTTCACCCAAATAAAGAAAAAGTGCATTACAATAAAAATCAAAACTAATTATAGCATGAAAACAATTCAAACATTAACTCTATCTTCAGCGAATTCAGTGAGATCCAGCTTCTTTACCCCTTCAACAATTGCCATAAAACAAAACCTAATCTGGTCTGGAGTCTGTACGAGCCACATTCGCTGCTCCCTCAGTTTCTCTAGCACTTCTTTAACATCTACATTCAGACTCTTCCTTTCCTTTGCTATCTCCAAGATAACATCTGCTAGAATAAATGTTCCAGTGCGACCAACACCGGCGGAACAGTGGACTATAGGTGGGCCCGGATAGCTCTCGAACAAATCCCGTGCCTCCTTCAGGAATTCAAAGAATTCAGTAGCTGCCGAATCAGGTACCTCGTAGTCCCCCCACCCTTTATATTGAAGATGGTGAATTTCCCGAGGAGGTTTACCTTCGAGACTCAACTCTAATTTGCTGTAGAAATAACAATTTTTGATCTCCCGGGACAGGAGAGAGACCTTTATCCCCTCCTTACCAGTGTACTCAGTGTAATCTTGCTGGCCAGTAGGGAAGTAAGGATAATACTTGGCACTATTGTAAGAGTTATTCTCAGAAGGGTCGTTCAACATGATGATAACTGAACAGTTCTGTTCCCAGACCATTCTCCAGAAGTCATCCTTTGTTGATTCATTTCTACCAGAAAGTGGCTCCTGGGATATTATGATAAAGTGAGTTTTCATTTTATTAAAGTCACCACTTGATATCCATGATTCTAATTCTTGTAGCAAAAAAAGTACACAAAATATTTTAACACTTTCAACATTTTCACTAACAAATATATAAAAACAGTTTCAGATATCTTACCTGAGAGGCAATGTATTGATGATTAACAATCGGCGATTTGATGTGAGAAGCGTTGATATAATCAGGTGACCTCCCTAGCACAACTCTACTGTGGTTCCAAGGCCACACATTGCAATACCGGTTCTTGGGCATGTTTTGTGGTTTCTTGCCGATTGAAGCTGATAAGTGAGGGAATTTGTTTTCCACATCGTAGTAATAATTGACCCACTCTGAGTCTCTCTCTAACATTTCAAACAGCTTGGGCAGGCCCATATTCATAATTCCGTTCATAAGTGTAGTGCCGGATATTTAAAACTTAATTATAATTTGTTAACATTTATTTGAAGGATGGTAACGTGGTAACGTGGCATCGCAGGAAACTAGAAAGCTAGGCATTTGTAATTTTTTTACGAAATTGATATCACAATATCATTGTAACTAAGATAAAGTTTATGGAAGTTTTACGACAACTGTATCCTATTTAATGAATAGCTTCAAACTTATCTCAAATTTAAAGATTCAGTTTGGAGTAGATTGAAGAACTAGTCTATTCCTTCTTGAATACCCATAGATTGAAATCCATGAAATTAGATTCATTTTAAACAATTTTACCAATTTATAAAATATTCAGTTGTGACTTGTGACAAGGGCTGACTAAAGCTTCTATGAACTACCACAAAGAGATGGTCATTTAAAAATAGTATATAGCACTTAAGGAAAATATACTAGTTCTTCAATCTACACAACAAATAATTATCAGAATTGCGGTCTGGTCAAGTATGATTTTAGGAAACAATGACAGACTTTAATTATCACTTTGTAAATTGTAATTATCATTGAATTTTTATATAATAGTATTAGAGTTATCAGTATATCAAAAAGATCTAAAGATAAAAGATTGCAACACAATAATGCCATAAAATTATAAATAAAAACAATTAAAAACAACATTATATTTTGATAAAACTGCACTTCCACATCTAAGAATTTAGAATGTCAAGACAGATTGTGCCCATTTCTGAACATTACTTTGCAAATTGCAAGTTTTAAGAATATTTGTTAAGTCCATGATATCAATGTTCAAATACATTAATTTATAGTCTTTCTGAACTTTAGATTGACGACTTGACAATGTTCTAACTAGTTGAGACTTTATCATCTTCTCCAAGGCCTGCACAGCAAGATCGTGATTTGGAATTGCATCTATCTTTCCTCCTTCGAATGTAACAAACTGAAAAAGGTTCGGCTTAAACTCAAGATTAACAGTATAATGTTTAATCTTAGCCATCATTTTTTAGTTTTTACAATGTACAACAGCTAAACAGTTCAAGATAATAATATCAAGTATCCATAATGATTGCTAAAGCGACTCTGCTCTGAGACGTTTCCCACTACAATAGCAAAAACACCAACTAAAGCAGCCAGAATTATTCACAACCTGTGTAAGAGTTCACCTAATCAACCTATCAAAATTTTCTTATAATTATTATATAAAGTTCGATAGCCAAAGTAAAATCACTAACCTCTTTGTATTCGAAAAGAACCATCTCCAGATTGAAAGGTTGATTAGCATGTTTGGTTGATAACCTAGCCATGGCAATCAAGATACAACACTCCAGTTTGCTCAGACTTCTGATCAAGACTGCTTTGGAGTCCTTGAAAACTTCAATCAATTTCTCTTCAAATAAATCGACATTTATTTTAGGAGAAGATGAGTCAATGTCAACTGCAACCCAGGTTAGACAGTTTTTTAGAAGTTTCACACTTCTGTTGAAGTTGTAGACTCGCTCCAAGTAAGTTTTTATTTTATTGTCAGTACTATTTAACACTTCCTTTACATGGGTAGACCAGGATGGTAAGGATAATGAGTCAGGGCACAGAATCTCATGTGCAATGGCAATATATTCTTCAAATGTTGGAGGACCAAAGATAAAGAACTGTCTGTGAGAAAATCTTGATTTCACCCGTTTTTCCATGAGCTCCATAACATCCTGCCGGCTTGTTAGACCAACGACTGCTAACGGTGTTGATTTAGACTGAGAGAGATCAAAGAGGTTGTACAGTAGATGTTGATTATGATGCTGTGTGAACAAATCAAACTCATCCAACACAAATATCACAGATTGTCGTCCCTTGTCGCCAGAATTCAGAGTTTCCAACAGGAATGTCATTGTTGAAGCAAATGAATTAAGGTTCAAATCGGCCAGCTCACTTTTAGGGCAGAGTTCCTTAGCGATTTCTTTGAGAGCTTGTTGGTCATCAATACAAACAAAACCATTTAGATAAACCAGTATAAAATCATTTTTACAAGCACTCTTAACTTTATCAATAGTGTAGTTAACTAGTGCTGACTTTCCGGTTCCTCTGGGCCCGACAAAAAGCACAGAATTCCCTTCGCCTCTATCCACTGTGTTCAGCAACAAATCATAGAGTTGATGTTGTATTTTCTCTGTGCCCTTTGGTACACAGGAGCTGGAGTGCAATTCTTTAAATATGATCGACTTGAGACTTCCAGCGTCCCATTTGACCATAGTTTAATCCTGGGGCTGTAAAATATCACTCATAAGTAAGTTGTTAAAATGAAAATATTTCATATAATCAGCATACTGAGTAGGTGAAACATAATTATACTGAATCTAAGACGGTTCACAATTAACAACACAAATGTATTTTATTCATTTCGACATTTTTAAGGACTTGAAGTAAAAGGTCAAGGTTGACTCTTATTTTATGATATTATATGATCACACAAAGACAGTATCAAATCACTTAAAAATCTTCAGAAATGAACTTTAATAAATTAATTAACTCAAAGTACTAAGATAGTGTTAGAAAAGTAAAAACTTATTTACCAGACGCGGCCTCACAGGTAAGGAAGATATTACTGATCATGAATGGAAAAAACATGATAAATAAAGTTCGAGAGGGAATATTAATTAAAACATGAAACCCGTACTAAAATTTATTGAGGCATAGTTAGTCAGTTAAACAAAAATTTCAGTTGAACAAAAATTTCAATTTCATGCCATTTATTACAGAGTAAACAAGTTTACAATAAATCAATTTGATATTTAAAGGAATCCTAATTCAATGTGTAAAGAGGTTTGACTTTGTTGTGAATGGATTATTAACTTCTAAAATCTTAAAACGTAAGTGCTCTTCACCAATGCTTAGTAAGTACAGTAATCCATCACAAAATTTCATTTCTAAGTCAACTTCTCTCTGAAACGACAAAATTCAAAATATCAGACTATTCTGCTAAAAAAGCCTTGTTAAAAATGAATTTAAGCAAGCTCTACTTCATAACCAACATAGAGAAAATCCGCACGACTGGACTGTAGATGACTAGAAAACCACAAAATTTGCCTTGAAATTGACAGTTCTCTTGAATAGTAATTCACTATTATATATGTACATATATACCTCAAGTTACCTTCTTTACTGAAAAAAAGTTAAATATCAAAACTTTATTCTGTAGTTCCATAATAACGATCACCAAAATCACCAACACCAGGAACTATATATTTGTCATCATTCATGTAATCATCAATGCTTAAGGTAAGAATTTTCATATCTGGAAATTTGTTTTGAACATTCTCCAGACCTTCTTCCACTGAAAATAAGTTAACAAACAATATGTTAGCAGGTTTAACACCATTATCAACTAATACATCAGTTGCACAAATCAAGCTTCCTCCAGTAGCTAACATTGGATCAACTAGCAACACATAACAGTCAGATATATCCTTGGGGAGCTTTTTGTAGTACAATACCGCTCTCTTATCCTCACTTTCTTCATCTCTTTGAATCAGAATTTTTCCAACTCTAATTCCAGGCGACAATTTCCTAACTGCTTCAAGCAAAATATCACCAGACCTCACTATAGATACAACACAAAGCTTCTCACCAAGAGTATCCTCTAGACCTTTGAATATACCAGTTGGAGTTTCTATGTCCTGCTGCTTGACACCAGGGACCATTGACAGTGCCTCTTCGGCCAGCACTGTCATGAGGCGATCTGCATTAAGCATGAACTCTTTAGCATCAGTAGTCTTGTCCCTTAGTTTTGAAGACAACAACTGAACACACCGCAAATTATTAAGGACGGTAACGTTTTCCATATTAACATTCCAGAGCTTTTCTTTATCAGAAATCCCAAACAACCTCATTGCATTAGATGCCATAATTTTTTGCACAGTAAGTTGGCTAAAGGTGGGGGCTGACTCTAATAATGCATCCCCAGTTGAATTGGCATTGTCTGAGTAACTGTAGAGGACCCTGTTATCACCGAATGTTTGAATTAGGTAGTTGAGATAGCTCACATCTGAGCAATTTGAAACACACAAAAGGTTGTTGTTAAGGTAATGCTCCGTATTTTGCTTCTGCAAAGAATTAGCAGGATTATTTCCTGCTAATGATTCTATTACTAATGGGATGATACTTGAATTGACAATGATCATCAATCCTGGATAGAAATCTAAAATTCCGTCATTTATGATCTGACATACTGCTTGAGCCGTTATGGAGGAACTTTTTAATGGCGTATCCTCTCCACAGTGCAGAAATACTGGACGGTCGGCAGCATCACAAAGTTGAAACAAATAGTACAATCTTTTGTAATCCTCAGACTGATGAGCCAGTGCTGTACAATCAATACCAAATCCTTTAACATATTGGGAATCAGCGTACTTTTTAACCTCTGCTTCAGCCTGCTCAATATCAACTGTCACCAAAGATGCCACTCCAAACAACTTGCCAGTGGAATTTTGACAAGCCTTGTGCAGTACATCATTCAATGACTCTGAGACCTCAGAACCTGGACTGTGGCTTAAAAATCTGATTACAGCACAGAGTGAATTTGAGTTCCTAACCTCAGTAACTTGTTCAGATACATATGCTTGTAAAAAATCCTCAGGATTCTTATTGCACCTGCTGACGTGAAGTGGAGGAAGAACTCTGACCGACTGAATTGTGCTGGAAAGCAGTCGTCGAGACATGTACATAACTAAATTGAATAAACCATCAGTGGTTATAGTAATAATACAGCACTCAATAATTTGAAGAAAAATATCAAACATCTAGACAGCCATGAACAACCAGTAGGACGATGGGTATAAAAAAATTTTAAAAAATTTAAAAAACTTTCGATAAGGGAAGAGGGATGTCACAAAAATTCCAACTTTAAAACACCAAGCAAATCTAGGTTCAACCATACCAATCAGGTTCATTAAAGAACCCACATTTGGTTCATCTCGTTTAACCTCATTCCGGACAGCACTTAATATTCGTTTTGGGACACAACGTTAATGTGGCTCTTGCTATGTGTTGGTTCAGCCGAATTGATTATTATGTAATCAAACTTTTATTTTTCTTTTTAGTTAGTTGTCATCCGGCCAAACATTAAGCAACTTATATTGCAGTACCATTTATCAATTAGTATATAAAAATGTGTCATTGTAATTTTGCCGGGATATTGCAGACATCCCGCAGCTAAAGCACCACCTGATCGACATCATCCATAATATGGACCCAACGTTTGCTATGAACGCTTGTCGGAGTGTAAAGAAGCGGTGCTGCAAGGTGATTGCAGCTGGGGGACGACAATTTGAACATCTTTATTGAAATTATTTAATTGTTTTTGTGAGGGAATTTTGATTAGTTGGTATCCATTTTCGGTATCCAATCAGTCATGATCAGGTCGTCATCTCCTCAGTATGTTAGGTAAAGCCTAATGAACCTCATTAATACATGCTAACGCCTTACTCTTGATCAGATTGGGTGACGAGATCACTGATTGAGTGCAGAGATCACTGACTGAGTGCTCGGATCACGTATCTGATGGATTTTGAAATGGTCATAACTCAGCCAAATTTTGAACAATGAACTTGAAACTTCGGGAAAGGTTTTAAATTATCAAGCTTAAAGCGTTCTCATTTTATGGTGACAATATTAGAATTTATGATATGTATTGATTGAATAATTGGTAATAAATTTAACTTTTGTTTTATTAAAAACTTTTGTTTTATTATTAATAGTGAAAAAGAGAAAATGTCACGCCACGCCCACTGTAATTGGGCGTGGCTTACGAAACTTTCAGGAAATCTAAGTTTGACCCATATCTATAATCTCTGAAATTTTGGTGCAATTTGGAGACGAATTATGTGAGTTATTAAGAGGTTGCGTGTGGGTAGTCACTTTTGGGCCACCTGTATTAAGAATTTGGTAAATTTCTTAATTGTATGAATATTTCCATAATCCATTATTGAGACGTTTTTAATATTTAATTTAAGGGGGGTTTTGAAATTGTATAGGACTTGTTCACAGTGTGAACAGATTCCAGATTTATGTATTTTTAAACTGATATTTAATAAATGATTAAAAGAACCAATTTAAAAGTTGCCACACTAAAGCCTTTAGATCCAAAAATATACCCATTATGCTCACTTAAAAACAAATCTAAATCAGTAGGCTGTCACAAATCTAAATCAGTAGGCCACACTGCTACCTCCACTGCACTAATAGTTATACAATAAATTCTACAATACTAATTTTGTATCGTGATGGAGACCGGTGTCCATACATAACATTTACTAGGTTGCCGTTTGGTGTGAGCAATAGCAAACAGCACGCACACTCCTTTGCCCCGTCAACCTATATCTAATCTATTTAAAGAGTGACAACCATACTACACATTGAATTAGGATTCCTTTAAATATCAAATTGATTTATTGTAAACTTGTTTACTCTGTAATAAATGGCATAAAATTGAAATTTTTGTTTAACTGTTTTGTTTAACTGATATCTGCCCCTATGATGGAGTAGGTGTGCATATATTTGATTGTTGATATTTCATTTGGAGGACTTAGCCGCTTCGACGCGCAACACGAACTAACATTCTTGCTTCGCATCGTCGATCGTTCGCATCGTCGATCGTTCGCATCGTCAATTGTTCGCATCGTCGATCGTTCGCATCGTTTGCATCGTTCGCATTGTTTGCATCGTTTGCATTGTTCACACTGTTTGCATCGTTCGCATCGTTCGCATCGTTTGTATTGTTCGCATCGTTCGCATCGTTTGCATCGTTCGCATTGTTCGCATCGTTTGCATCGTTCGCATCGTTCGCATTGTCGATCAAATATTTCACATATAATATTGGTAGCAGTGGACAATTTCCGTTACCTGTTTGTTGTGCTCTGCCAATTGCATCACTTGATTGAAATGAAATATAATACAAAGCAATTGTATGCCCATTAGAGAGGGAAACCGGTGTTGAAAAGTTGTGTATAGTCCCTAGAAGAACCTGATGGATTTGATTAGCTGCATCATTCTGTGTCGATCAGTTGTGTTTTTTAACCTTGGGGGCATAAATAATAAATATTGTAAATCTCATCTTGTAAGGAAATTTCAGGATAAAAGGAGACACGAAACGAAGTTGTACAATTTATTTTTAGTTACATTATGCACTAAGAGATTCGAATTATGAACAATGAAGACTAGACTCTCAAAACTGAAAATGGCCTTCTGTTCCAAACCACTTGTGCTATATAGTGAAACAAATTTTAGTGAAACAAATTAAAAATTTTATCCTTTATTTTACAATTATAATATAATAATATTTATAGGCCTCCGTTTTAAAAGTTTTAAATTTTAATATATTCACATTTCTATTTAAAATTCAATTTTATGTTGCTCTAACCAGAGCCCTCTCGCTTGTGAAACAAGCGCGTCACGCAGTACGCGTATACACATGGCTATGTGAAAATTTTATGTATAAGTCAATAACTGGCCGCCAAAGCCGCGCATTCTTGAAAATAGGATTAACTTGTTTATAGTTATACGACAGCGTAAATTTAAAACTATCCGTGGTTTTTAAAAATAAATAAATAATAATTTTAACTGAGCCCAAAGCCAGCTTTGTAAATTTTACTATTACATCATAATATATCGTCAACTTTAAATATTTACAATGCAACATTTCATTAATCTATAAACAAGCGTACTCCAGCCCTTCACATAGCCATGTGTATACGCGTTCGGCAGTCGCGCGCTACTGCAAGCGAAAGGGCTCTGGTTAGAGCAACTCCAGCCCCTACACGGCACACGCAACAATTGTTATGCCATATGCAGCGCGGCTCAAACCGCGCACGCACGTATTATTTTATACTGTTTGCTTTCTAATAAATATCGTGTCAATGTGTGCGTCTAAATTTTAAATGTTCATGTTTGTGTAAACTGAATCCAATTGAGACTAGTGACAAGGATAAGGACCCAAGTGCCTGTACGGCTTTTTCGGACCCATGTGGACCACTTGGCAATTATTATCATAAATCTAACTGTCGTGCCGAGGGGAAGAGTAAACGCTACACATTAAAATACAACATACAAAATCCAAAACCATCGACACGGTTAGTAAATATCATGAACAATTTGTGATTTGGTATAAATCTATTTCGTAGTAATATCTTCAATTCTTCACATTTGCTTTATCTTAATACTATAATAAAGTACAGTAGGATATATGTTTCGAGAAAGAAAGGTTGGTCAAATTATTAACAAAAGTAAACAGAAGTCTATCAGGGACTCCGTGGAGTCGAAAAAGGTACACGGCCGCTGTCTGGTGCTGCTAGGCATTTATTGATCAACATGTTTTATTGTATCAGTATATGTGTATACTGTTTGAAACATTTTATTTAGAAAATATATTTATTGTATTGATTTATAATGATTCTATTGTTCGTGACTAATCAAGTTCTAAGTGGAGGTATAAAGTGCTGCTCAAGATACTTCGTCATTTCATGTTTCAATAGTTGACCCATACAGTATATCAAACGAAGATTGTATTTAGTATCAATATAGACAGTTTAGATTTGAACTTGGAGCCGCAAGGCCAAGGTTGATTTTCAAAACTTTGAGTTGTTGAAGGGTTTAGTTTTTTCTTTTTATATAGGATCATTGTGACATAATGTGTATATTGTTTGAATAATTTATTATTATTACTTAAGTATAAATTAAAGCACACAAAAATATGTTTTATATATGTAATTAGCACGACGGGTAGTTGATGCACTGATCACAAGCAAGAGCCACTTTCAGTTAAACAAAAATTCAGTTAAACAAAAATTCAATTTTATGCCATTTATTACAGAGTAAACAAGTTTACAATAAATCAATTTGATATTTAAAGGAATCCTAATTCAATGTGTAGTATGGTTGTCACTCTTTAAATAGATTAGATATAGGTTGACGGGGCAAAGGAGTGTTCGTGCTGTTCGCTATTGCTCACACCAAACGGCAACCTAGTAAAATTTTTGTATGGACACCGGTCTCCATCACGATACAAAATTAGGATTGTAGAATTTATTGTATAACTTTTAGTGCAGTGGAGGAAGCGGTGTGGTGCATTAATAGAGTGACAGCCTACTGATTTAGAGTTGTTTTTACGTGAGCATAATGGGTATATTTTTGGACCTAAAGGCTTTACTATGGCAACTTTAAAATTGGTTCTTTTAATCGTTTATTAAATATCACTTAAAAATATATAAATCTGGAATCTGTTCACACTGTGAACCAGTCCTATAAAAATAAAATAAAAACCTCTTAAATCAAATATTTAAAACGTCTCAATAATGGAAATAGTCATACAATTAAGAAATTTACCAAATTCTTAATATTTACCTTAAGAGAAAAATACCTACCTAAGTCAATGTCTACCTGTAATACACTAAATATTAGGTTAAATACATAGGTTTAGTATTGTAAATAGTTAATTTGACGAAGGGAATACGTCTATTTTACCCTGAGTTATGTTTTAGTTCAATCTTGACACAATTTTAAAATTATAATTTAATTATTTTATATATATGTATTGTCCATAACTAGGGTGGCCTGCTAACAGAACCATGATCTGCCTTGATTCATCCTTCAGCACAGAGAAAAGCTCCTTTTTTTATACATTATGATTACAGAGGATCTGATATTTAGATATATATTGCTGTGCTGTAAAAATTGACTTTATTTATTTATTTATTTATTTTATAGGTGGTGGAGTCAGCACACATTTACCAAAATCAAAAATTTTTTAATAGGAGGAACCTGTGGGCCGAGAAGTGAGAACACTGGATTACATTTGTTGAAGGGGATTGTTTTCAAATGACAGCTGCATTATGTCATAATCGCTTGAAGTCCATGCTGAATCATTATAAGCATGTTGCAGCTTTAGAAGTGCCTTTTTCAGGCGACTTTTAGCAAGGCTAATCTTGTAGGAGTAGTCAAAAAGCTTAAGTTTAGGTGCAATTGTGCTCCAGATTTTTGTGGATCTTGATATGAAGTCATTAGATGGGAGTTGTGAAATGAGAGTGGTGAAATGAGAGTTTTAATACTTTCAATGAGAGTTTTAATACTTTCAACACTACTATATAACAAATAATTTGAGGACCCCCAGTGGGAATTGGAACTAATGCCTCGATAAATGTAACGACCATTACAGGTTGTATGTCAATGTAAATGGTTGTTGCATGATAAAGTTATCTTAAAGACATCCTAAGGACTATCAGACATCGATTTTTAAAGCAGTTTACTCCCATCTATCACCTAAAGATTATCAGACATCACTTATCCTTATCCTCCGGAGTGCTACAAAGGTACTGTAATCATTAACTAAATTTCGAACAGTAGCATCTTTTTGTGATAAACTATGTCTAGAATACCAGAACTTGGCTCAAGAGATTACAATCTGAGATATCGAGGGAATGCTGTTAAATTCCTCAGTAATGGCTCTCGTCCTACTGATAAATGTTCAAATTGTTTAACTCTATTAAGAGAGAATGATCGTCTTCGTCGGCAAATTTCTATTCTCTATAAACAATTATCAGAAAGTGACAGTGCACTCAAAGTTCCCCTCAGCAATAGTTCACTTGTCCCTGTGTTGCCCCAGGTACCTGATCACTGTGAACATTCTATCAAAGTTCCCCTCAGTAATAGCTCATCCTCGCATCTTGTTTCTGAGTTAACCCAAGAGCTATCCAAATTAGCAGAAGACAGTGAACATTCAGCAGAAATTATCAATTCGGAAAATCCCAAACACTCTGTAAATGGTGTCAATGGTGTGACCAACTCTATCATTCCATACCAAGACTTGAGTCGAGGAGTTTTTCAGTTTGTTGACACTGCCAAGTTAGATATAGAAACCCACTATACTCATGAGTTTGAGAATAGGACAGTTGCATATTATGGGGACTTTCCCTACGCTTACAATGGAGGCTTTCATAACACAAGGCCAGTAGCAGACAATCCCTACCTAAAGTCTATTTTAGAACGCTTACGCTCACAGTTCCCAAAGTTGAAATTCAATAGTGCTATGATTACCAAGTATAGAAATGGTCAGCAAGGAATTCCCTTTCACTCGGATGACGAGAGGTCAATTTCACCAGGCTCCATGATCTCCACCATCTCTTTAGGGGCTACTAGAGTCCTAAGCTTCAGATCCAAACTTAGAGCTCATATTGCTGACCTCACCCTCTCCCATGGTGACATAATGAATATGACCAGACAATCCCAGACCAGCTTTGAACACAGCCTCATCCAGGACAAGTCTGAAACCATGAGAATAAGCATTACTCTGCGCCTAATTGATGGCAGCGCAACCTTATCTACTCTGTCTGATGTTTCCAGTCAAGTTAAGAACACTGAACCCTCGGCCCCTAAGACTAGATCGATAGAACATTCTGGTAAATCTTTGTGTGTCTACATTAGCTCTAGTATGTTCTCCAAATTAGAGGGAGAAAAGCTATCGTCCAAACAACATGAGGCACATGTATTCAGCTACCCTGGTGCCACAGCCAATGCAATCAATGAACGGTTTCGATCAGATGTAAGAAAAGACACTCTTAATACCAATAATGTGAAAAGCATTGTACTTATGTGTGGTACAAATGACGTGGACTCTATCCTGAACAGCCCTCGCAACATGAGGACTAAACTTCTGTGCCCTGATAGTTTTTCTGGTGATGCTAGAGCTCTTGACTTTACAAACAATTGTATTGAAAAACTTGTACTTTTCCTTCACAAGTGGGCACCTGGAGCTGATATTAAAATTGTTAACTTATTACCTCGGGAGAGTTTCTCCAGAAACAAGGTTATAACAGATATCAATGGATGTATATCAAATCTGCAAAGAAATACACCTATGTAAAACTGCTCTCAACCGAGACAAATCGTTTCTTGTTTAGTGATAAGAAAGGCTTTAGAAAATCGTCATTTTTTAGTAGTTATGGAGAGGATAATGTCCATCTCAATGATTATGGCATAGTTAAATTAGCAAGGCACTTGAAGTATCATGCACACCATTAGAATACTGCTGAATACTGACATAACACTCCTACCATCAGTTTTATTTTTACAGTACGACATCCAGACAAATACAACCTGCTTTTATTCTGTTTTTTAGTTTAAACACAACTTTACAACTTTTATTCATTCCATTGTGAATTAATAAGATTCACAAGATGACAAATTTTAATAATGCAGCTGATAGGTTTCACAAACCTCTGCATTGGTCATTGTAACATTCAAGGAGGGCTTCTTAATTTAGCTAAAAGTAATGAACTTTCCCAACTTATTAGAGATCATAAATTAGACATACTTTCCCTAAATGAGATGAATCTTAATGATACTATTGACACAGACACCATAAATATTCCTTCCTCCTTCAACCTTATGCGATGCGACAGGCCAAACAGTTCTAGGGGTGGTTGTGAGGCCTCCCCCAGCCTCGGATCTTAGGATTGGATTGGCAAAAATTCCTAAGACAAACTGCTTAAGAAAAGCTAAGACTGCAAAAAAAGCTGAGACAAAATTTAAGCGAACCTGAGATGTCAAAATAAGCTAAGACAGCGAAAAGTCTTAAGACAAAATTTAAGGAAACCTAAGACAGCAGATAATCCTGAGACAAAATTTAAGGAAACCCAAGACAGCGAAAAATCCTAAGACAAAATTTAAGAAATCCTGAGACAGCGAAAAATCCTGAGACAAAATTTAAGAAATCCCGAGACAGCGAAAAAACCTGAGACAAAATTTAAGAAATCCCGAGACAGCGAAAAAACCTAAGACAAAATTTAAGAATCCTGAGACGCGCGAAAAAACCTGAGACAAAATTTAAGAAATCCCGAGACAGGGAAAAATCCTGAGACAAAATTTAAGAAAACCTGAGACAGCGAAAAATCCTGAGACAAAATTTAAGAAAACCTGAGAAAGCGAAAAATCTTTAGATACAATTTATACAATAACCACAAGAATATACATGGATATTACATCTTTTAATTTCTTGCAAAGAATATAATAAATACAATATTACTAGGTATAGTAGGAATGTCAATAAGTGAATAGAATTTGTTTGAAATCTCTATGTGCCTGCTAATGAAGTGAGTATCCCAGATCATATCTTTACAGGTAGGACTGTATAATGGGGGCCCGATGTTATAGCGGACATCATCCCCCCCCCCCCCTTACCCCTTCTTACCCCCAGTTCCATAGCGGATATTATGCCAAATTATTGGACGGAGATCGTCAACTAATATTTCTTCGGATATTTCTCCGGTTTGCAGTTCCATAACCTTATCCGGAAACCATCTACGGTAATTTTGTTGATTCTCACAGAGCAAAGTGCAAAGAAACTGCCGCAAACTGCTACAATCTCCGAGAAATCTATTTATTGACTAGCTTGCTAAAATTCATCGTCAAATTACCGCTGCTCGAGTTACCTAGCCAGGCCCATTTCAGTTTTGAGTACTGGAGTCGGTTATCTAGTCAAAGCCTAGCTTTTTTGTAACTTGCAAGTGCTTTTGCGGATTCGATTTTCAAATAGTCGTGGATTTCGGCAAATAGTCGTGGATTTCGGCGATATTTTCAGATTATTCTTCAATGTCCTCAAACCTGAGCACTGGGACTACTTAAGTTTTTGCTACTATCTGAATGATTTGCTCAAGCTACTGGCTCGCTAGGTTCAAAGGTTTATTTCCTATTTATCATGAAAAAAAAAATTGTGCTGGGTAAAAGTTTACACGGTGTTCACGCAGGTTTGGACTCCCGACCTCGCGCAGAGCTAGCCGATCGCCTAGCCGCTAAGCTACTCCGGTGATGTACTCACGAAATTTTTGATGTAAATATATATTTACCCCTTCTTACCCCAGTTCCATAGCGGATATTATGCCAAATTATTGGACGGAGATCGTCAACTAATATTTCTTCGGATATTTCTCCGGTTTGCAGTTCCATAACCTTATCCTGAGACCATCTACGGTAATTTTGTTGATTCTCACAGAGCAAAGTGCAAAGAAATTGCCACAAACTGCTACAATCTCCGAGAAATTCCCGGAGAGCTTCATCTCCGTATAATACAGTAGACGGAGCCGGAGAATCATCACCGTAGAAATGGACCTCTGTCTAATAATTTGGCATAATATCCGCTATGGAACTGGGGGGGTTAATCTGATTAAAAGCTACAAAAAATTCCAGAAATGAGATGGCTGGTTAAAACCTACCTTTGGAAAGCTCTGATGAACCTGCCCGTGGAGAAATAAACACACTTAACTTCACCTCAATTGAGCAATAACTATTTATCGCTTATTACTTCATTTATTTTGGATGTACAGTGTGCTTCGTAACTAATTTATTATTACAAAGTTTACTTTCTAATATGCTAAAACGACAACTAATCTTTCGTTTTACTCCCTACTGTACTGGTTTACTCGTCAATCCAGGTATATGAGAATGTGTGAGAATGGTCTTGAAACTCTGAAAAGAGGATAAGGTTATGGAACTGCAAACCGGAGAAATATCCGAAGAAATATTAGTTGACGATCTCCGTCCAATAATTTGGCATAATATCCGCTATGGAACTGGGGGTAAGAAGGGGTGAATAAATAAGTACATCAAAAATTTCGTGAGTACATCACCAGAGTAGCTTATATTAGCGGCTAGGCGATTGGCTAGCTCTGCGCGTGGTCGGGAGTTCAAACCTGGGTGAACACCGTGTAAACTTTTACCCAGCATAATTTTTTTTTTCATGATAAATAGGAAATAAACCTTTGAACCTAGCGAGCCAGTAGCTTGAGCAAATCATTCAGATAGTAGCAAAAATTTAAGTAGTCCCAGTGCTCAGGTTTGAGGACATTGAAGAATAATCTGAAAATATCGCCGAAATCCACGACTATTTGCCGAAATCCACGACTATTTGAAAATCGAATCCGCAAAAGCACTTGCAAGTTACAAAAAAGCTAGGCTTTGACTAGATAACCGACTCCAGTACTCAAAACTGAAATGGGCCTGGCTAGGTAACTCGAGCAGCGGTAATTTGCCGATGAATTTTAGCAAGCTAGTCAATAACTCAATAAGTAGATTTCTCGGAGATTGTAGCAGTTTGTGGCAGTTTCTTTGCACTTTGCTCTGTTAGAATCAACAAAATTACCGTAGATGGTCTCCGGATAAGGTTATAGAACTGCAAACCGGAGAAATATCCGAATAAATATTAGTTGACGATCTCCGTCCAATAATTTGGCATAATATCAGCTATGGAACTGGGGGTAAGAAGGGGTAAGGGGGGGGGGGGGGGGGGGGGAGATGATGTCCGCTATAACATCGGGCCCCCATTATACAGTCCTACCTGTAAAGATATGATCTGGGATACTCACTTCATTAGCAGGCACATAGAGGTTTCAGACAAATTCTATTGACTTATTGACATTCCTACTATACCTAGTAATATTGTATTTATTATATTCTTTGCAAGAAATTAAAAGATGTAATATCCATGTATATTCTTGTGGCTATTGTATAAATTGTATCTAAAAATTTTTCGCTGTCTCAGGTTTTCTTAAATTTTGTCTCAGGATTTTTCGCTGTCTCAGGTTTTCTTAAGTTTTGTCTCAGGATTTTTCGCTGTCCCGGGATTTCTTAAATTTTGTCTCAGGTTTTTTCGCGCGTCTCAGGATTCCTAAATTTTGTCTTAGGTTTTTTCGCTTTCTCGGGATTTCTTAAATTTTGTCTCAGGTTTTTTCGCTGTCTCGGGATTTCTTAAATTTTGTCTTAGGATTATTCTGCTGTCTTAACTTTTGCACCTGTGTCTCAGGAATTTTTGCAAATCTAATCCTAAGATCCGAGGCTGGGGGAGGCCTGTTGTGGCTTAATGATAAACAAAAAACTAGCTTACACAGAATTAGTTATGGATAGTAAGCTTGATAACATTGAAGCATTATGGGTGAAGCTTAAGAATAGCAAGATCAATGTTTGCTGCTTCTATCGCTCTGGAAATTATTGCAGTGTTGATAACTTTATTGAGTACATTCATTTTTGCATGAAAAAATTGAATGGGAAAAAGGTTATCTGGATTGGGGATATAAACATTGACCAGAATAATATCTCATCCACCCAGTACAAAAAATTAGATATGACCTTGAGATGTTACAATCTAGTTCAAACCATTCAAGGGATAACTAGAGTTGCTAAACGTGGAGACAATTTTACCCAGACTACTATTGATGTAATATTCACTAACTGTTATGCAGATTTTGTTCAATCTTCTGTTCTTGATGAACGTATTGGGGATCATCAAGCTATTATGTGTGAAGTAGATTGTAAAGTACCTATAGCTCCTAAATTAGAAAAGGTTGAAATTAGAAATCATTGTAAACGTAATGTTAAACAATTCTTAGACTATCTAGGTACCTGTTCTGATTACAGTCCACTTATTGGAAAGTACAGATGTTGAAGCTATCACTGCTGGCCTTTGTCATCATATTGAACAGGCATATGCAACCTTCTTCCCTTGCAAGACCATAGAAAGGCATGAAAAGTTCATACATAAACCTTCTACTGAACTTTTAAATGCCATTAATCATACACATTTTCTTCTAAAGAAATTCCGTAAAAAGAAGGATAAGAGAGACAATGGAAATTGCAATAAATGTGGTACATGTAGCAAATGTATAAAGTGTAATGAGGCCTGGGATTGCTACAAGATTCAGAGAAATATTAGAAATAAATTAGCTAAAACCTGCAAAAAGGCTAATGTAATCGATGATCTACAAGTTAAAAGTGCCAAGAATGATCTTAAAGGGATATGGAAAACTATCAAACTGGCATCACATATGACCCCTGGTACAACTAATTGTCAAACTATCAATGAGAATGATCCTGAGCTATTTAACTTTCATTTTGCAAATGTTGGATCAAGATTACAAAATCAGGCCCCCAATATTGAAAGAGTTAGTTTTACTGATTTTTTACCTCCTAGATTGAAATAAATTTTCGTGCACATACAGCATGAATGGTTAATAGTTTAATATATATGTAGACCAAGGTCTGTGCACGGGATGCTTCCTGGAAGAATCCAGTTCTTTTAGCGGGGCACCCTACCTAAAGCCAAATTGAGATATAATAATCATATTCCTAGAGAAATAATCAGAAATCGAATACCAATCAAATAATATGATATATAGGAGTAGTAACCATATTTACTATGCAAAATGCCCCAACCACATAGTGTAAATTTATATATAATTCAACTTCCATATCATCATTAAACCTCAATAGTCAATATAATAGCCCAAGCAAAATTAAATAACTTCTTATCTCCTAGAACTTCTAACATCTCATTTGATAGATTCCAAGAAATAAATGAAACTGATATCCTAATGTATGTCGAAACGCTCAAGAATGACAAGGCCTCATATGACGATGTGCCTCTATTTTTACTTAAGCAAGCTGTACCACACATAGTTGAACCACTGACCCATATTGTCAATTTGAGCCTTAATACAGGTGTTGTACCAACCCTTTGTAAAAAAGCTAGAGTAACTCCCATCCATAAGGCAGGAATGAAAGATGATCCTAATAATTACAGGCCAATATCCATCCTTCCACTTATAGGAAAACTTATAGAATACTTTGTCGGCAAGCAACTCACTGATTACATGGAAGAGAACAAACTTTTCATCCGGCATCAATATGGCTTTCGGAAAAATCACTCCACAACTTATTTGATGTACGATCTGATGGACGAAATATATATGAGTAAATCTAAGTCTTATAAGCCAGGAATCATCTTTCTTGATCTTAAGAAGGCCTTTGACACAGTGAATCATGAAATATTGCTTCAAAAATTGGCATATTATGTAATAGATATCAATGCACAAGGATCAATGGCAAAATAAGCTCATTTTTAGAAGTTCTGAGTGGTGTACCACAAGGAAGCATCATTGGGCCTATATTATTTAGTATCTTCATAAATGACATCATTTATGCCTGTAACCGATCTAAGCCCTTTCTATTTGCAGATGATGGTGCACTATTTGTAAGCAGTGATTATTTAATAGATTTTATATAGTATTGTGTAATAAGGCAGTATTGTGTAATAAGGCAGTGGAAGTGGAACATCCAGTTCTGGTCTGTGGTTAGGGAAAGTTAGGGAAAGAGAAGACAATGGCGATAATGGGTGGAACCTCACCTGGGCAGACGAGAAATATATCACCCTCTAGAGGAGAGACAATGAATTTAGGAAACCTCAGACGTAAAGCCTTTGTGTAGATGAAGATAGCTCCTAAAAGATGTGAGTTCTAAGAGAGGTCATCAGACAGGAAGCTTTGGATAAAAGATGAATAGTCGTAACACCTGGACTCGGGACAATGAAGCTTTAGTGGGAGATAAGACCAGCTGCCAAAGTTGTGAGCAGGGGCACGTGAGTCTGGTTAGAGAGGTCGGGCGAAAAACCACGGACGCGGCAGTATTTATATCTGGGGACTGGACCTGGCAGAGGGAGATTGAGTTTGCCCGATTCGAGGGCCATTGATGTAGGTTACTTTGGAGCCAGGACCTGTTACTTTAGGGTCCTGGAGAGAGCATTATCGTAGACTGTAGTTAGTGAACTGTGCGGAGGACATGAGCAGTCTGGCTTAAGCGTAGAGAGAGTGGAGAGAATTAACTATAGTGGATTTGGGCCTGATATAAGGACGGTCAGCGAGGACTGAAAGTGTTATGTAAGTGTAGTTTAAGGGTAAGACTCCGTTAGAGACGGTTAACGATGGTTAACCGTGATAGGTGAACGTAGAGTAAGGGCGTGTGTTTTACAACTTAGATGTAGGGCGGTATAAGTCAGAGTAATTAGGAAGTGTATTTTGTAAGTAATTGAATTGTTAATCATTTTGTTTCTTACCCTTTTTACCATCATTATTACTTTCGTTTTTGTTGTTCGTAACCTAAATTACTACAAATAATCTACGAATCTGAAGCAAGCGATGACTGCTTACATATTCTTTGATCAAACCTGCAGAAGCACATTTATAAACATGAAAATAGAACTTATGACAATCTTTAAATGGCTCAGTGTTAATAAATTATCACTCAATGAAAAGAAGACTGAATTCCTATTGTTTGATTCTGTTGATCAACATGATGAATTAACCATTGAATGTAATGAGGTAACTTTCACAATCAAGGAGTGCAAAGAGACAAAATATCTTGGCCTCATTCTAGATAGTAAATTAAACTTCAAAAGCCATGTAGATTATATTATTAGGAAGGTCATGAAGAGAATTGGTGCCATGTATAGAAGCAAAGCACTTCTACCCATTAAATATAGGAAAATGTTTGCCAATGCACTCATGTTGCCACAATTCGATTATTTAGACACGATCTATTGTAGAGCTGGCAAGACAAAACTTGCTGAACTTGACACTCTGTACAAAAGGGTAGCCAAAATAGCTCTCAACGTTCCACAAACAGAGAGCAGCCTTAATGTTTATAGAGACATGAAATGGTTACCACTCCATCTTAGACGACAACTCCATCTGTCAAATTATATGTTTAGAATCATCCATGACAATTGTCCTACAAACTTTATGAACAAATTTAGTTACATATCAGGAGGTAGTAGGAGCGGCGAAAGCTGCAACCTATATGTTAATAGATCAACATCACATAAAAACTTTCAATACTTGGGGGCAAAATGTTGGAATAATGTTCCAACAGATCTACGAAATCTGCCCGATGTTAAAAACTTAAGTGATTCGTATAAGAAACAGCTACTCTCATCTATAACAACAGACCCTAATTACACCGTCGACAATTCATATGACAAATTTTACACTGCAATCATAGTCGACGATAACTAAGCATCTTCTAATTCTCTTAAATCTGAGGCATATATAATTTATGTCGAAAGGATATTCCCTTTTTGACCACCTTACCATTCTGATTGATTTTGCACATGACTGACATGTTTTAACTGGAGAAGGGATTCGCACAGTGGTAGTTTTATAAACCACTTTTAATTTATTGACTTATTATACCTAGTGGTAGTTTTATAGACCACATTTAATTTATTAACTTATCATACTTAGTATTTATTTTTGGTGACTGTATCACCCAGTTTTAACATTTGATAATTGTACAGTTTATTGACGACACATTGACTGAATGTTATTTTATATTCTAATTTATATTCTAGATATTTTATTTATTTTTCAACAGACGACAACTTCCTGTTTTTTCTTCTATATTAGTTACTCATATCTCTTGTACAGACTGTTTTACAAGGACATTGACAGATGATACTCACATTAGGCATTCATTATTGCATCAAAATTATTTCACTTGCATTAGGTTTAGAAATTTATTCTCTGGTTAACAGATTTCAAATGTTTAATCAATTTGTAGTATGACAGTAAGGTATATAAGAAGTTATTTAATTTTGCTTGGGCTATTATATTGACTATTGAGGTTTAATGATGATATGGAATTTGAATTCTATATAAATTTACACTATGTGGTTGGGGCATTTTGCATAGTAAATATGGTTACTACTCCTATATATCATATTATTTGATTGGTATTCGATTTCTGATTATTTCTTAGGAATATGATTATTATATCTCAATTTGGCTTTAGGGAGGGTGCTCCGCTAAAAGAACTGGATTCTTCCAGGAAGCATCCCGTGCACAGACCTTGGTCTACATAATATATATTACATTATTAACCATTCATTCTGTATGTGCACGAAAATTTATTTCAATCAAATCCTTTCTAGAAGATGGCTGATAATGCTGTTGCAGTGATGCTGGGCATCTTAATTTCAGTATTTTAAAAACTTCCATAAAAGTGTGATATGTATATAAATTTTTGAAAGCCAGGATGTTTTGTTGCTTGAAAAGTGGTTTACAGTGCTCTAGTTAGAAGAATGTATGGTCAAGTGCCTGGCTGTCAAACTCTCTTGTTCTTGCACATGTTAGGAACTTGTTTAGGTATGCCTCTTTATTTCACCTAACCATGTGCTTTCGCGCCACTGCGGGCGCGCTTGTTTCACAAGTCAAGAAAAGTGAGGCGGGCGCGCGCTACTGCAAGCGCAAGGGCTCTGGATAGAGCAACCTCTTTATCACCAAAGAGGACCCGTACGCAGTGCTTCTGAGACAACCAAATACTTGCTGTCCTAAAGAGTGCTGCATCACCCCAAACTGAGATACAATATGTAAGGTGGGATTCAAATAGTGTGTGGTATAGGTCTTTATGGAGTTCCTTCGGTACAGAGTCCCTAATTCTATTTAAGGTGGCAGAGGCATAGTTTAACTTTCGTTTAAGTGCTGTTATATGAGGCCCCCAGGAAAGCTGTTCATCAATAACAACTCCAAGAAACTTTGTTGCTTTGGTTTTTTTAATCGGAAAGCCATCAATATGGAGTTGAAGCGAATCTGGAAATTTTACTGGGTTACTAGCCTTTGGTTTAAAATGCATATAACCAATAACAGCACTTTGACATGTTGATGTGTAGTTTGTTAAGGATCATATACTTTTTTATACAGCTTAGCAATTTGTTGCTTTTCTCATAAGCTTCTTCTACAGTTTTGCCATTAATAAAAATGTTGGTGTCGTCGGCAAATAGTATGAAAGTTCCTAAATCTGAGGAATTGGAAATATCATTTATGTATAGAAGAAAAAGGAGCGGTCCCAAAACAGAGCCTTGTGGAACTCCATATTTAATGATGAGGTTTTCGGATTTTTCATTGAGGACTTCTGTGTACTGTGTTCTATTTGATAAGTAGCTTTTAATGAGACAGTTTGCATTGCCTCTTATTCCATACCTATCTAGTTTTGTTAGGAGTGTACTATGGTCGATTGTATCAAATGCTTTACTCAAATCTATAAATATTCCTAGAACATGGTTTCGTTTTTTTATGCTCTCTTCAATAATCCTAACAGAGTAGTTAACAGCATGGCTAGTAGAATGGGACTTGCGGAAGCCAAATTGGTTTTCATCAAGGATATTTTGTGACAAAGCGAAACTATAGATACGGCTGTATATCACCTTTTCAAATATCTTACCAAATATGGGCAGAGTAGAGACAGGTCTGTAGTTTCCTACATCCTCTTCGTTTCCTTTCTTAGATATAGGAGTAACTTTCCCAACTTTCAATACATCGGGAAATACCCCGCTCATCATCAGTTTGTTGAAATGTTGGGCTAAAACAGGGCAGATTAGATGAGCTGACTTTTTGATCACACGGATTGGGATATCACTAGATTTGCCATTTTCCAACTTGGAAATTATTTCCATGAGCTCAGTATGTGAACAGTCAGTTAGAAATATAGAGTTGTTGTTGGATGGCAGGAGGTAGTCTTCAAATGTTGAAAATTCAGAAGCCTGTATAGGCAGGTCAGCTATTGATTCATTTAGAGTGGAGGCAATGGAGTTAAAGTATTTGTTGAACTCGTTTGCAATAACCCTTCTATCTGTTATTTTTCTGTTGTCGATTATAAATGAGGGTTTGATACTCTTTTTACACTTCCCTCTGAGTTCATTAATGATTTGCCATGTCTTCTTACGGTCGTGCTTATTTTCTATGATTTGGTTGCAAGAGTAAGTATTTTTTGCAGTGTTAATTACAGATTTGAGGATCCTTCGGTATACCTTGAAGGTTTGCTCGAGATCCTGGTTTCCATCAGGGTTTGCCTTAGTTTTAGATGTAATCCAGGCATCTTTTAATTCATGTTTTTTTTTCAACGGCTGATGAAATACTATCTGTTATCCAGGGGTTATTGATAGGATTCCGTTTAGTAGTTTTTGGCTTTACAAGTTTGCATGTTGAATCAAGTACATGATCAAATAATTTAGTAAAATCCGAGAATTCATGAGAAGTGTGGAGCTTTGAGAGGTCAGTGTTCAGTAGGGTTAGGAATTTATTAAGGTTGGCATTGCTGAAGTCGTAGTACTGGACATGTTTTTCACTTTTTGGACCAACCTCGAATTCGATGTCAGTGAATTCAAATGTTGGAGCATGTTCACCAATTCTATCTGTTATACAACCTGAGAGAACACAGTTACCAGGGTCATTTGTGAGGATGTTGTCAATACAAGATGGTTTGCAATTTGGTCTCTCATGTGTAGGTATCGAAATAACAGGAGCGAAACCATTTCTAAATAAGCATTCTTCAAAAAGAGTATAGTTAATAAAACAAAAGTTTTTAATAAAACAAAAGTTAAATTTATTACCAATTATTCAATCAATACATATCATAAATTCTAATATTGGAAACACAATGCAGAATGGATGTCTTAAACTATAATTTGTTGTCACTAATAATCTATTTACTTTCAAAGTTGAAATTTAGTTAAGTATGAAATGCCACCACATCATAGTTAGGGTAAAATATAATTCTTAAAAATTTTAAAATTAAGAAGATTGCTCTATGACTTAAAATTTAAAATTTAGCTAAAGATGTCTAATTTTTAAATAGTTGGTTACAGTTTATGACAGTACTGGCATGACCAATTTTATTGTGGCTGGTAAAAGGACCCAGTTGCCTGTAAGGGCTTTACCGAACCCCTGGGGACCACAATGTGATAGGATCAGGCCAGATGTTTCTATGTAGAGCAATATATTTATTTCGGAGCTATGGTTACGTGGTATAGTTGGTGGTCATGTTTAAAGGTCAGTTTATCCTTGTGTGCTAATTATCCATCCAGATGCTTAGTGATGTGAGTAAATCATGCCCTTCTACATTATATAACGTTTAACTATAAATTTGTTTTTACCACAGAAACTGTGGCACTAAGGTCAAGAATTAAAAATTTGTACTCTCATTGAAAGTTAAAGCGTTTTTTTTTTTTCCCCAGCACTACTACACAACAAAAAACCTGTCGGCCCACCGAGGAAACACAGTCGCAGAACAAAGAACCCAATTGTGCTCCTCTATTCTGCGATCGTGTGTATTTACTATAAACTAGCTAAATGCAGTTAGTAAAATTTTCTGGAATCATTCAAGTCGTTTGATTAGTTTATGTGTTAAAGTAATGTCCATGATAATCATATTTTTGGATCCCCGGTGGGCAAACACTCGTCCCAAAGGCTAAGGCAAACCTGTCAATGTTTCCCCATACGAAGTAAGGAGAACACATACTCAGCCTACAACTCCACCCATGGGACGAGACGTCGTGAGCCTCAAAATATATAGCATATACCCAGTCAGCAAACACTATACACAACATACATACGATACCAATCAATGTATAATGCCATTACTTCATTTAAAAGAAAATACATCTGCTATCTAATTTAAAAAAATTGAAGAATAAACCTGAAGAGAGGAGAAGGAGAGAGGGGTTTGGGAGAGGTAGAGTAGGAAAACAACAGGATCCTGTGCCGCAGGATTTTAAAATTTGTTGTATGATGATTCGTTTTGTGTCGTCTCTTAGATCAATATAGGTCTGATACCCTTGTCATGGTTTTTTGCAATAACACCGTGGTTTACTCATGTGATTATGTTTACTAAATCAACCTATTTCAATGATAATTCATTTGCATCAAAGTTGTAACTGCACCAAAGTTGTCGGTCATATTTAGACTGTAGTTCTAACAAAGATTTCTTAAGATTATTCTTGAATATACTGATGGGAGTGGAGAAGTCTATTTCACTTGTTGACTTACGGCAGTGATTCCAAATACTAGTTGATTGATAGATGAATAGTGAGGATGGAGTGGGTGGGATGAAGTAGTTGTCTCGTCTTGGTGACCTGTTGAATAAAGAGAACATTGAGATTGGTGATTGGAACTTATTAATTTTGAACATTTCCAGTAAACAGTGCAACTTATGAAGATTGTGGACAGTCAGGAAGTTATACTCGTTACAGATTGGTTTACTGTGTTCTAGTTCAAAGAAATCTTTGCCTAACATCTGCTTGATAACTTTACCGGTCTTATCCCTAGTGATAGGCCTTACTCTGGCACATGTTTTGAACTTATTGAAGTATGCATCATTATCACCAAAGAGAATTCTTATGCATTTCTTTTGTGTTTTAAATATGGCTTCTAGTTTATTATTTGATACACCTCCCCAAACAGATATTCCATAACATAGGTGTGATTCAAAAAGGGTGTGGTACAGGTCCTTATATAGTTTTTTAGGTACACAGCGTCTAATTCCACATAGTCTACCTATCTCACATTTCAATTTACGGTTTAACGCTCTTAAGTGAGCATCCCAGTTCAGTTTTTGGTCAATAATGACTCCAAGAAACTTAGTTTCCTCCACCTTTTTAATTACTATATTATTTAGTGTCAGTTCTAATTCATTGGTGTTTGAATCTGGTTCATTTCTACAGTTCGGCTTAAAGTGGATATAGCAACATTTCTTTATGTTGATATGCAGCAAGTTACTCTTCATATACTGATGAACAAGTTTAAGAATTTTATTAGCTTTGCAGTAAAGTGTTTTTATACATTTATCTACAACAAATATGTTGGTGTCATCGGCAAAAAGTATAAACTTACCTAGGTCTGATACTCTATATATTTCATTGATGTAGATAATGAAAAGCAAGGGACCTAATACTGACCCCTGAGGAACACCAAATATTACAGACAGTTTTTCGGATTCTTCTCCAAGTACTGAAACATATTGCTGTCTATTAGAAAGGTAACTGGCTATCAATTTATTTGCAGTCCCTCGAATTCCATAATCATTCAGTTTTTTAAGCAGTTTATCATGACAGATTGTGTCAAAAGCTTTACTTAAATCAATGAAGATGCCTAGTACGTGATTTTTATCTCTTAAAGATTTTTCAATGTAGTCGACAGAAAAGTTGAGTGCATGGCTTGTCGAGTGATTTTTTCTAAAGCCATATTGATTTTCATATAATAATCCTTGCGACTGGAAGAAACTGTAAAGCCTGGAGAATATGATTTTTTCAAGTATTTTACCGAATATTGCTAAGGTTGAGATAGGCCTGTAATTTTCAAGAAGCTCAGCATTTTCTTTCTTATATATTGGACTTATTTTACCTACTTTTAGGTCGTCTGGAAAAAATCCCTGTTGCATACATTCGTTGTACAATACCGATAGTAGTGGGCTAATTTTGCCTGATACTGCCTTTACTATATGTACTGGTATGTCGCTAGCCTTGCCATTCTTAAGTTCCGATATGATCTTAGCCACCTCCTCAGGTGAGCAGTCATGTAGATATATATTAGCTGTATTCGATTTAGGTAAGAAGTCACAGAAACTTGGAAGCTGATTTATTTGTATCTCTCCTAGTTCTGTGTAGGCTGCATTAAGGTTAGGTGCTAGGGATACAAAATACTTATTGAATTCATTAGCTATAACTCTGCGATCAGTTATCTTTTCATTGTCTATGGTAAATATAGGTCTGATATCACGTTTCTGTTTGCCACGAATTTTATTTATCAGTTCCCAGGTTTTCTTGGAATTTCCCTGAGTTTCAAGAAACTTGTCAGAATAATATTCAGATACAGCTTTTTTACGAACCTTTTTTAGAGCCTTTCTATATTCTTTGTAGTCATCATAACGGTTTCTTTTATTACAGCAGATAGAACACACGCATGTGCCCCCTTTTGTGTCAGTTTCGCCTTGTTTACACTTAACTTTCCTGACTTTCGCCCAGTCATCATACAGCCCATGGCAGTGGTTTACTGAGGCTATAATCCCGCCAGTAATCCATGGGTTGTTCTGCATAGTGCGCTTAGTGGTTTTGGGTACAGCTAGTTTGCAGGTTTCGTCAATGCTGTTTTTAAAGATATCATGAAAGTTAGTAAAATCTATAATTGGTTCATTGTCTAGTTTGTTACCCAAGACTTCAGCAAATTTATCAGTGTTTGATTTACAATAGTCATAGTATTGGGTGTGCTTGTGAATATTTTTGGTCTTGCTAATTTCCCAGTCAAATATTGTAAATATAGGGAGGTGATGAGATATGTGATCAGTTATGACTCCAGAGGCAGTAACAGAGTCTAGGTCATTTGTAATGATGTTGTCGATGCACGAGGCATTACATCCAGGCTTTTCATGAGTTGCTAATGATATCAATGGAAAGAAGCCTCTACTAAATAGGACATCTTCATACTGTGCAATAATGCTACTGTGGTTACTATGGAGATTAATGTTAAAATCACCTGCAATGTGTGTATGTTTTGGTGCTTTATCAAGTATTGACGACAATTCTTGGAGAGCTTGCTCAGCATTGCCACTTGGAGGGCGGTATATTACTCCTATAGAAGTAGAGTTTCCTAGACTACCTATAGTTACAAAGAGGGTTTCTAGATTTTCTGTCACTTGGGAAAGGTTGTTATTTTTGACAGCATTGAAGGAGTTCAGGACATATAGAGCTACTCCTGAGCCTTTTACTTTCGAGTCGAAGGTATCTTGATAGAAGCTCTCATAGCCTGTGAGTTCGTACAAGTTTTTCATTTCAGGGCCTACATTCGTTTCAGCAAGACCAATTACAGAGAATTTGTTAGTAAACCTAGCTATTTCAATTGCCAGCGAGTCAAAGTTTGAATTGTTGCCATCAAGATTTTGAAATATTAGTGAGTTTTGCACTTGTAATTCGTTAGCAAAGGTGCGGTTTATGTCTTTTACAGAATATGAGTCACAGCTTTCAAGTACATCAGAGATTTTACGTATTACATCATCTGCATCAGTGTTGTCATCATTGTCATCATTCAGAAGCTTAAATGGGTTATAACGGTTTACTGCTAGGTGGAGACAATTATTGCAGTACAAGTCAACTTTTTTATTTTGTTTGTCACTGGTGTTAAAACATCTAGAGTGAATGGGACAATTACAGTGATAGCATTCAATTATAGATTGACCTAAGTAAATACTTTTTAAACAGTGGGCACAGACCTCTTTTTTAAGAACATTCATGTTGGAGGCTGATAGCCTTCAACACGAGGCTGTTCTCTGGCGGCATCAGAATAAAGTGTTGAACCAGCTCTACCGTCCCTCCTCCCCCTCTTCCTCCTATCAGTCCCTCCATGCATCCTAACAAGGACAGTATTACGGATTAAAGTAGCAAGTTTGGCCACTCCCTTCCAATTAAGGTGCAGGTAATCCGTTCGGCCATATCTGTCAAACTCCCTGGACAAGGTTAGGCAAAGTAAGCCAGTGTTATTGTCAAGGAAGTCATCAAAGCCATCAACGAACTGGACACCAAAGTTTTTGGGGAGTAGCTCACGACGAATAAGTTCTATAAAGTAAAGAACTTTCCTATTTAAATCAGCATTTCTAGTTGGTAAAAGAGGACAAAGAAATACTTGGGCAGTTGGATTGGCCTCTTGAATTTGCTCAATCTTGAATTCTAGATGACTAAATATAGCAAAAATTTCACGCTGAGATTTAACAGATGGTCTTCTAACATCATTTATACCACACATAATAACAATGTTCTTGTATCCACATGCAAGATATGGGTTAATGTCATCTATTGTAGGAGTCCAAACATTCCGACCAGGCAGCCACTTACCAAAGCTCCTTTTGTGATCCTCTCCAAATTTCATACCTGCTCCATTTGAATCAGAGAAGATACAAGTACTGGCACGATTCTTTCCATCTATTGATCTGAAGGTGAAACTATATCGTACTGCACCAGTGACTGACCCCTTCTGGATAGAGTGCTTGTAGTGAGCCTGACTCCTTCTGGTCATCCTGTAAACTGATCTTGGAGTACACTTGTGCGTGTGAACTGGGTTGTTCATTTCAGTGAAGAGGACTTTGCATTCACCTCCAATGGAAAGAGTCAATATGCTAGACTCTGGATGTATCACCGGTTCATTGTCTGAATGTTCAGGCAGATAACCCTCGCCTTCTTCATAGCGGTTGATCAACACGCTATTCATTACAGGGTTTCCTTCTGCACAGAACTCCTCATTGATTTTCAGGACAAGTGCAGCAATTTTATCAGGGATCTCCACGGTTTTCTTATTGTTGCCATGACCAGCGTCACCATTCACTTTAAGAAGGTCAACATTAAAGTCCCCCATTATACGTACACCAGATTTAGGGAGGAGTTTACATATGTGATCAAATGACTTAAGGAAATTATGAATGTCACCATTTGGAGGGCGATAGATGACCCCTGAGATGAGTGTGAGCTTGCTGGATGATTGAGTGATCTTAACAAAGATTGATTCACTATCAGGCGTGCAGTAGCCAAAATTTTCTATGACTTCTGCATTAAGGTGATTTGCTACATAGAGGGCAACACCAGTCCCTTTCAGCTTGTTTTCCTGAGTGACCTGATAAAAACTGTTGTATTGCGGTATTCTGTATAGTTCTTTAAGAGGTTCATCTGTGTTTGTTTCAGCGATACCAATTACAGAGAAATTTAGTTCAATTCGTTTGAGTTCAACGTTAAGACAATCGAAGTTGGTTTTGTTACCATCTAAGTTGACAAAGTAGGATGTGAATTTTGAGTGTGTGGATGAAAGGTTACATGAGTTTTGAAGCTCCTTGACTACCCTATTAAGATCAGCTGTGGGGTTCCCACAGTGGTAGTTTTATAAACCACTTTTAATTTATTGACCTATTATACTTAGTGGTAGTTTTATAGACCACATTTAATTTATTAACTTAACTATTTATTTTTGGTGACTGTATCACCCAGTTTTAACATTTGATAATTGTACAGTTTATTGACGACACATTGACTGAATGTTATTTTATATTCTAATTTATATTCTAGATATTTTATTTATTTTACAACAGACGACAACTTCCTGTTTTTTCTTCTATATTAGTTACTCATATCTCTTGTACAGACTTTTTTACAAGGACATTGACAAATGATACTCACATTAGGCATTCATTATTGCATCTAAATTGTTTCACTTGCATTAGGCTTAGAATTTATTCTCTGGTCAACAGATTTCAAATGTTTAATTAATTTGTAGTATGACAGTAAGGTATATAAGAAGTTATTTAATTTTGCTTGGGCTATTATATTGACTAGGTATTGAGGTTTAATGATGATATGGAATTTGAATTCTATATAAATTTACACTATGTGGTTGGGGCATTTTGCATAGTAAATATGGTTACTACTCCTATATATCTTATTATTTGATTGGTATTCGATTTCTGATTATTTCTTAGGAATATGATTATTATATCTCAATTTGGCTTTAGGTAGGGTGCCCCGCTAAAAGAACTGGATTCTTCCAGGAAGCATCCCGTGCACAGACCTTGGTCTACATATATATTAAATTATTAACCATTCATTCTGTATGTGCACGAAAATTTATTTCAATCAAGTAGCTCTGACATTGGTCTAGAACATTCGAAATTTTTTGAATAGTTTCGTCATCACATCCACCTTCATCATCGTAGAATTTATCACCACCATCACTAATCATCCCAGAGAAGGGGTTGTAGCGTGGTATCACGTTCAGTGAACAAACCTTACATACCCATAGACCATTGGTGGGGCAGAAACCTGCTACTTTAAAACATTTAGTATGAATAGCTGTCCGACAGGCTTCACATTCTAGTAGGGGCTGCCCAATGTTGATGGGCCTTGAGCATGGCTCACAGACCTCCTTAATTAATTTCATGATCATAGTAATGTGTCGGTTAGGTTGGACCAGTGGATCCAACCCTCTGTGCTGACTCCCTAGACGCCTTTTCCTTCAGAAACACACAGTTTTTCATGTGGCTTACAAACTTAGCTAAACCTCTACTTCCTAAGTGAATCATGTCGTTACCCCTAGTGAACTTAACAGATAATAGCTTATTGTTATCTAAAAAACCATACATACCCTGAAACCAAATATTAGGAAAACAGTTCTTTATCATCTCCTGTACCAAGTTGTTGTAGAGCATTATATTTTTATTCATTTCATGGATTCTTGATGGTAAAACAGGTACAACAAAAATGTTAGTAAGTGGACACAATTGACGTATTTCCGTTAGTTTATTCTTCAGTGTTGACACTGCCTCGTGAATATCTGAGACATTTTTTACGTTTTCGCAGCGTAGATCGTTGGTGCCACACATAAGGAAAGCGTTGGAGAATCCAGCACACAGGTGCGGATTGATGTCTTTGACACGGGCAGCCTTTACTCGTTTACCAGGGAAGGAATGACCAACTTTACCTGTACCATCCCCAAAGTTGACATCTTTGGTATTCGAATCACCGATTAAAACGATGCTTCGTCGAGACTGGCTGAGAGATCTGAAGGTGATCGAAAATCTCTCCTCTGTTGAGGTATCATCAGATAATTTTGGCACACCGTGGCGGTACCAATTTTGTGAAGACCTTGTCATGGTGTAAAGTGAGTTAGACTTCACATCAAGCTTTACAGGATCTTGGTCTCTGTCTTGTTTGGACTCAAAAAGCACAGTTCTAGTTGCACCAATGGAGATTGTGACAATTTTTTAGTTGGCAAGAATCGTGGATTCATCATCAGAATGCATAGCTAGGTAGCTTTGGGATGGGGAAAGTCTACTTGGTCTACTTGCTGTGAGGTGTCTCAGCTACATGGGTTGGGGGTCCCCCCTTTTTTTCTTTTTTTTTAAATTAGCACGACCTTTATACCAATTACCAAAAAACGTTAACTGTTAATATATAATGGGACCAAAAAACTTTTCTGTATGAGCAATGTTATTGAATTATATTATCAATTATTTTTGCGTCACTTCGTATCGGGAAAAATTGACCCTCCAACTATTGCAATTTTAATATTTAAAGTTTGTAGCTGGCCGCCAAACAAACTAAACTTTATTTCAAAACAACCAATATTTTAAACGTTATAGGCATCGATTGACGAATGACGATGCCAAATTTTCCAGGTCCAAGGTCGTAGCCCTGCATAGCAACAATTTACTCTACTCATGAATGAGTACTCATGAATTACAACTCATGAATGAATTACAACTATTAAGTAAATCAAAATTTAAGTAAAACAATATTTAAATTTTATTGCCATTACAATGAATAATGATATCATAATAAATATAAATAGACATCCGATAATAAACTTGTTAGGTCCAGTACAACCCAAGATGTCGGACGACTAACAAAATAAAAAAGCTAGTATGTTCATAGTTTCTCAAATGAGCATACTTAGACAACGGTGAACGGGAATAGCTTTAATTTTATGTCATCAATTTTATGTCCAGTACAACCCAAGATGTCGGACGACTAACAAAATAAAGAAAGCTAGCATGTTCATAGTTTTTCAAACGAGCATACTTAGGCTGTACGGAAATAGCTTTAATTCTATGTCATATTAAAAACTTTACATCATTTTTGAGAATCAAATTTAAATAATTATATCAACAGTCAGAACTGATTGGCAGAACAGAGTATGTTAAAAGAATTTATTTATACCTCTTTTGCTGCTTAGGCGCTTTACTCAATAAAGGAATTATCACTTTTTTATCCTTGTATCCTTGTATCCTTGTATCCTTGTATCCTTGTATCCTTGTATCCTTGTATCCTTGTATCCATGTATCCTTGTATCTTTGTATCAGTGTATCCTTAAATCCTTGTATTTCCTCTATCCAGAGCCCTTGCGCTTGCAGTGGCACGCGCCCGCCTCCCTTACTTGTGAAACAAGCGCGCGCAGCGGCGCTAAAGCACATGGTTCATGGTTAGGTGTATCCTTGTATCCTGAATGATGAAAACCCGCGCGGCGCACATAGCAATGCATGACGTCCTCTAATTATAGGCATTTTAAATGATAGCTTTTTTTATTTAACACACGTAACTTTACACATGAGCAATGTACAACAGTCCTAAGTACAATTTGACTTAACTTGTTTCACAATAGATTTTCATTATTCACCCAGGAAACCTTACTGGGTGAAAAACCTATTTTCGAAGTTTCCACTTCCAGTAACAGCTCTAGCTGTACAAATGATTTTAGATAGCTTTTACTGTACTGCGTACAGGATGAAGCTAGTAGTAGTAGTATTCTTTGGTAGTCAGTTTTTATCGCATCAAAAAATATCTGTCACAACCAAAGATACAGCTGATTAAAATGTAGTTGGCACTAAACACAATGCAATTACGTCAAAACCGATCAAAATGTTGCTCGCAAATCTTTGCACGTGCTCATGCGCATATAACCCTCGTTACCATGGATACTATTCAACTTATATTTGTTTACCTAATTTGCGCGTGGGCGGTCGTACAGAGATAATCTTCAGAATTATAGTATAGATGCATTGGCTATGTATCCAAATGGGGGAGGCAATAGTGTATAATATGTTGAATATAAAGTAATTTTACCTCTCTATACCCTGAAGCTCTATTTATAATGAGCTCATTTTATTCCCCAATAGAATCTGTAGTCTGTGTATGGCCAATTTGTGCAATACATATCATTTAACGGAGCTCACATTGCATTTCATGTTGATGCAAGTACTTATCAAGCTGTAATCCATGGTAATACAACACAACACACCAATGGGTTAGGTATTTACTTGGCATTTTATTTGGCTACAGATGCTGGGAATCTCTCTTAACTGTACTATTTTTCTTCTGTGTATATTTCGTTTTCCCCGAGAAGCCTGATATAGAGACATTTATCTGTATATATAATAATACATTTATAATATACTGTAGTTAATACTGGACAGAGAACCTGTCAGTATGTTAAAAAAGAGTTGTAAAATTTAATAACGCGTACACGTGACCTAAAGTTTTAAACTGTAATATTATAGACAATTTTGTTGGTATAAGTTAAGATAGTTTGGTTCAAACTGTTGACTAACCTTACTGCATGTAAATTAGATAATGTGGTGGTTATAATAGTACAACTACAAATAAATAGATATAAAATTCTAAAATGTTATGCTTATTTCATTTTTATTATTGCTGATCGAATGATTTTCACAATTTGTAAGCCTTGATGTCTGATAACATGTAATTTATCACATAATTCACATAATGTATAATAATGTATAATAATGTGAGTCTAAAAAAATCTTCTCAGTTGCAGGATGTAAAAAGGGAAATGCTTAACGTGCCTGTGTTGCTGCTGACCAGCAATGTGGGCTCCATGTTTGAGGAGGTAAGTCTGAAGTTGCTTGCTACATATTTATGTATTTAAAAGCTTTTTTATGTTATTTATTATGTTTTTAACATGAACTAGGGCAGGTCAGGGTTCGACGCCATTTGATTCGAACACCATGCCTTAAAACACGTGGTTACAACCCAAATTCCTTTATCGCAGCATCACAGTGTAGTTTATAGTTATACCCTTTTGTAGTGCAAACTTGGCCTGTGTGTTTAAAAGGTGTGTTTAAAAGGTGTGTTAACAGCGCACAATTAGTGAAAATCCATTTATGGTGAATCTCTGAAATGCTAACTCTGAGCTCTCCAATTATATAAAGAGTTTTCTGTTCAACTGGCCTCCTTTATTCTTCATCAGTTAAGTGTCATTTCTTATTGTCATTATCTCGATGAAAAACCATTGCGAATGTTCTGAGCAAAAACTATTACTAAGGTTACATTTTACACAATATCCAGTAATTATATGGTCAATCCAATTCGTTAGTGTAACTAGCAGGAACCCGTCTAACCCTAAAGTGGTGTCAAGACTGAGAGACTGAGAGACTAAAATAATTATTACCTATTTAATTCGCGTTTTTGACACCACTTGGGAGTCCAAATTTTGGGCACTTAAATTCTTATTCCTTGGCCAATTTTTTATTTTTTCATGCTGATTTGAAGGCCATTAAAGCATTTGACCCAGTCAAAAAAGTTTCAGTTGCATATCTTTTACGGTTTTTGCGGAAAGTCGCGTTAAAGTTGATGCCGTGGTGTCAGTAAAATGGCACGGATCCATATATCCATATATATCGTCTCGCTTTAAATATAGTAAAGTAGTAAGATTGATCCTAATTAAATTTAAACTTCGACAACATTCGTGAAAATTAAATGCTGATATGTTGGATAGATAAATCATAATTACTCGAGTAACTTACATCATATTACGCAATCACTTAAAAAATGATTGATCACGATACTTTATTGCTGGTTGTCACATTAAATTGATATTTATTGCTGAAAGCTGATTGGTAAACACTGCCAGCTTTTGTGGCACTTTACTTTGCCCTTATTAATCAGTCACCCCCTTCCTTACATAGATTATAATGAGCTTGTAATAATACAACATTTTGGGTTGTTTATATTATAGTATATATATTAAATATTATATAATGATAATAAGCTTTGAATTAGAATATGATAATTTCAATCGTTTACACTGAAATTCATTGTGACCCGTTTCATTCCCTCTTAACTTCTTGAAGAAGATGTAAAGTTCTCTCTCCACAGCATTTAAAAGTTCTTTTGTCCTTATTTACATTGTGGTGAAGCCTAGTGAGTTAGGAAATGCTACTGGGCGTTTCAAATTGCACGTGGTACACACATGTAAAACAGATAAAGTTAAACTTCAGTACTTAGTACAGTGTTGAGGCGTTGTAAAGTTGTAAAGTTGATTATTTCCACTGAATAGCTCTCACACAATATTATTCACTACTGCCTGTAAATAACGGAGAGGATGGAGTGGGTGGGGGCTAACACATAAATATACCACATAAAGGACCACCTCTCTGCTTCTATCGTGGGAGTTACACGCGTTCAATGTGAGCAGAAAATTCGTGTCAATGTACTGTTTTATTATTTACAGGAGGGTTAGACTGCGTGTACCATATGAGGGAGGGAGAGAGAGAGGGACCACACCTTCCCCCTCGACAATGGGCCCACTTTATAACGTAAACCTGTTAATGAAATTCATAAGACATTAGTCTTTCTACTCCAGTTTATGTGGGGGATATTGTACACACTCTCTCTCTCTCTCTCTCTCTCTCTCTCTCTCTCTCTCTCTCTCTCTCTCTCTCTCTCTCTCTCTCTCTCTCTCTCATTCTCTCATTCTCTCTCTCTCTCTCTCTCTCTCTCTCTCTCTCTCTCTCTCTCTCTCTCTCTCTCTCTCTCTCTCTCTCTCTCTCTCTCTCTCTCTCTCTCTCTCTCTCTCTCTCTCTCTCTCTCTCTCTCTCTCTCTCTCTCTCTCTCTCTCTCTCTCTCTCTCTCTCTCTCTCTCTCTCTCTCTCTCTCTCTCTCTCTCTCTCTCTCTCTCTCTCTCTCTCTCTCTCTCTCTCTCTCTCTCTCTCTCTCTCTCTCTCTCTCTCTCTCTCTCTCTCTCTCTCTCTCTCTCTCTCTCTCTCTTTCTCTCTCTGCATTATTTAAAGCAATGTTATGGTGTACAGAGTGGTGTCGAGTATAGTGTAATACTGTAATGTGGTATGGGATGTAATATATGTATAACAGACTATGGGGTGACAATACAATGTAGTGTATAGTAGACATATTAAAGCTGGTGGTTGAGATGACCGAAAATTAAATCACACTTTTTTGTGTGATTGTTTTCCACTTCATGAGATGTTTATTCAGATTCCTTTCACGGCAAATGTGTGATATTATACAATACAATTTAGTACTGTGCAGGGCAAATCATTGAAGCACTGTGCAGTGAAGCACTGTGCAGTAAATCACTGTGCAGTAAGTCACTGTTGACTGTGCAGTAAATCACTGTGCAGTAAGTCACTGTTGACTGTGCAGTAAATCACTGCGCAGAATAAATCAGTGAAGCACTGTGAAAGTGTGAAGTGAAGTTTGTCGCAGTGCACTGACACTCCTGTACAATGTCTAAAATACAGAGCACCAGTTAAAATGTTAAATGTGTGAGAGCCTCATGAAATTGCAAGAGATGAACTGTAAAATGTGGTGTGTACCGTATAATGGGTTGTAACGTGTCGAGTTGTAATACTAAGATCTGTTGTTCAGGGGAGGAAAAAGAAGAAAAAGAAAAGTGTAAGATTAGTGCCGGGTTTTAAAATGTGGGAATTTTATTGAATACTAACCGATCTTACTTAGTATAGACTATGTTAAAATAACAAATCTCCATTGTTACATGTATTGGGTTTTGTGATTGACGAAAAGAGATGTGGGATTGGGATTAATTTACCACCATTTTGCTTTTCAAATATTTGAAAGAGCACTTTGTTATCATAAAATTGTTTATTTGTTTGTTTAGCCACATGACTAACACAGAATAACTGGTAGTCACAATTTAGTGTAACTACACACGTATATAGTACATAAACACATGTATAAAATACGTACCATTTATTAGGAGCACGTGTGTAAAATACGTGTAATCTGACGACACAGTGTGTAAAATACATGAAACTTAAAAGTATCAGCAAATTTGTAAAATACGTGTAATTTAACAGTAACGGCAGGTATGTAAGATGTGTGGTATTCAATAATTCAACTGCAACTGCACGTGTGTAGAATACGTGTGTGCACCGAATTACTCTGATCATCATCTAATTACACAGACTGAGCTAGGATTCATTTCCCCTTTGTTTTACATGCCTGATACCCACAAAAGAGATTGCCTGCTCAGTGCTCTCTCTCTCTCTCTCTCTCTCTCTCTCTCGCTCACTCTCTCTCTCTTGCTCACTCTCTCTCTCGCTCACTCTCTCTCTCTCTCTCTCTCTCTCTCTCTCTCTCTCTCTCTCTCTCTCTCTCTCTCTCTCTCTCTCTCTCTCTCTCTCTCTCTCTCTCTCTCTCTCTCTCTCTCTCTCTCTCTCTCTCTCTCTCTCTCTCTCTCTCTCTCTCTCTCTCTCTCTCTCTCTCTATATATATATCTCTCTCTCTCTCTCTCTCTCTCTCTCTCTCTATCTCTCTCTATCTCTCCATCTCTCTATCTCTATCTCTCTATCTCTCTCTCTCTCTCTCTCTCTCTCTCTCTCTCTCTCTCTCTCTCTCTCTCTCTCTCTCTCTCTCTCTCTCTCTCTCTCTCTCTCTCTCTCTCTCTCTCTCTCTCTCTCTCTCTAGCTAGGGTATATGGGAGGTTATTACAGCTGGGGTGTTGAACATGGAGCAGATCCAGCGTTTCACGTACTGCAAAACACTCGGCTTTGTTATGGAGAGAAGCTGCCGGTTCTATGGAATGTGGCTTACAAAGACTAACTGTGTACAACCAACTGTGGATCTTGGACTGGGTGTAGCCGTTTAGTTATTGCAAGCTTAGTGGCGCCTCTAACTTCGGTAGGGTCAGCAAATGTAAGGAGGTTGCATGGCAGGAGGGAGGTGAAGAGAAGTGTAAGGTTTAACTGGAACGGAAACATATGGAAACTGAAATAATGCTGAACAAAACCTCATAATAGCTGTATATTAACTAATAAGTGATGGCTGGCTGTTTGTCTGACAGGAAGTTGTACTTCCAAGAAATGTGATGGATCAATTGCAGTAATAGTGTAATACTGTGGGTTTAGCGGGAGGAATTAGGCTTGATTTAGTCACAGTAACTCCGTCTGTCTGGACAGACAGGTGAACTTAACAGGTGACTATTGCTTGAGAGATAAACGTGTGCCTGGCAGAGTTAAAGACTGCTGATGTGATCTTTGTGACCTGTGTGATTTCTGTGATCGTCTCGAGGAATTCAAGCCTGTTTGGAGGCTTGAGTGTGGTCAAGTCTTGCGTGTGTCGGGAGTCAGATTCTAGCACGGCCGCGAAAAGCTGGCTGCTAAAAGCTCGAAATTTCGATAGAATTTCTCTAAAAGGTCGACATTTAGTGGCCATATTTTCATGGCTGTGGTATAGTCTGACAGAAACTGGTCTTTCAGTTAAAGTCAGGATGGCTTGGAATATACAGCACATAATATAAACTAAGATACACTTACAAAAAAAGATATACACATTAAAAAGTTCTAAAAGACATCCCAATAACCGGGAACACTCCTTTTCCCTATCCATCACTGTGGAACTACATGTGAATCAAGCACCTTGCCACATTTACCCTGACTCTGGACCTAATACAATAAGTTCCCTCCTTAATATCTCACCTCAAACAATCATAGCTACATAACAACAAGTAACGTTTTTTAGCTCTTGATTAACTTGTGAACTTACTTCGCATATCTGATTACTTTTCAATTACAATTTCAAATCAAACCCCCACTTTAAAGTCCGTGTTTCCATTAAAATTGTAATGTAAACCCAGATCCAAACAACCACAGCAGGCTCCCAATAATTCCCTGGACCGCCTGGATCTCTGACGTCACAAACTCTCGCCCGTGTAAATGTGTCTATAATGCTGTGGAAGAAGAGCGTGTTTATACATCCGTTAAAGTGTGAGCGAGAGTGTGTGTGGATCATTACCCTCATTAACTCTCTCACTAGATGCGGAGTGAGAGAGAGAGAGAGAGAGAGAGAGAGAGAGAGAGAGAGAGAGAGAGAGAGAGAGAGAGAGAGAGAGAGAGAGAGAGAGAGAGAGAGAGAGAGAGAGAGAGAGAGAGAGAGAGAGAGAGAGAGAGAGATGAGAGAGAGAGAGAGAGAGAGAGAGAGAGAGAGAGAGAGAGAGAGAGAGAGAGAGAGAGAGAGAGAGAGAGAGAGAGCGTGTTTATACATCCGTTAAAGTGTGAGCGAGAGTGTGTGTGGATCATTACCCTCATTAACTCTCTCACTAGATGCGGAGTGAGAGAGAGAGAGAGAGAGAGAGAGAGAGAGAGAGAGAGAGAGAGAGAGAGAGAGAGAGAGAGAGAGAGAGAGAGAGAGAGAGAGAGAGAGAGAGAGAGAGAGAGAGAGAGAGAGAGAGAGAGAGAGAGAGAGAGAGAGAGAGAGAGAGAGAGAGAGAGAGAGAGAGAGAAAGAGATAGAGAGAGAGAGAGAGAGAGAGAGAGAGAGAGAGAGAGAGAGATTCTTGTTTCACACCCAGCCTCACTTCCTGCAACCATTGTCATTAAACTGTGTTTAGTGTATCTCTCTATTACAGCTCTCTCTCTTTCTGTGAACAGTGTGTGCTCTAATGATCCTGGAGTTAGAGTGGGGCTGGGTAAACGGGGCCTGGTTAAACGTTTCACTGTGAGGAACTGTAAATAGAGCTATGAGATAGGGCCTGGTAAACTTATCGCTGCGGATAGGGCCGACAGATTGGTTTGAAATAAGAATGGTATTAATGCCACAGTGATTAAGTGGAAGAAGCAATTAATTGATACACTGAGCTTCTTTATATTATCAAAATGGACATTATAGTTTGATCTTCAGTACTTGAGTCTTAGATTGATTAGTATTCAAGTCACGCTTAAAAAACCAGTACATTGTAAGATCGGTCATAGGTTATCATTTCCCTTCAATAGTGAACGCAACAATTTATTCACGTCGTATTATCTGTTTTGAAAAGAATGCCAGATCGCTAAATTGCATCACATAATATACATTCTTGTGTGTGCTTTACATATCTGCAATCTGCATTCCCACGCGTCAGCTAATAAAACCAAGCCTTTGAGCCCGGCTCAATTATATATTACACACCGGTAAGTGTCTGTTAAAGTGCACTAACTTAATAACGAAATAATGCAATAACTCGTTCATTAATGTCTCGGGGCCCTCAGTACAACAGCCAATAACGCAGCATTTCCCGGGACACGTGACCTTTAATGCAATAAAGGTTTAAGTGTTTCATGTTGATAATGTAATAACCTCTAGCTCTGGGATTGCACTCTGGAGAATTGTGTAACTTTTAGTTAATCTTTTGACGGCACGTGACCGGAACGGGATTTAATCACGTCAGATATAATGCAATTAATTGAGTGATTACTTTGATAAGCTCATTAATATCGCGTTGTGGCATTCTTTGTCACACACGACCCTGAAAACTGTGAATACAATTGCATAAGATTCAAATAGAACGAATATTTATCGATAATATATTGATAATTAATGGTGGTGCAATTAATATCGTTTACGTACACGCTTCAACAATTAATAATGTTATCTATTATCCTACAAAAGATAATGATTAACTTTAACTGCCAAGTTTAACCGTGATTTAATAACTTTGTATGTTCAAAATTTAAAGTTACAAGAAACTATTAATATACGTTGATACAAACATTAAAGGTACAGAATTTCAAAATCCAGGAATATGAGATTCGAAAAAAGTAGAAACCGGAATAATGATATTGATATGAATTAATATTATTAATAAAAATAGCATGGATAAATAATAACATTTCCAGTTTCCACTTTAAGAATTGCCACAATAAAAAAGCGATAATCATGACTTTTGAGAATCGAGTAATGTGACTGAAATGTGGGATTGTTTATTTAGTGAGTTGACAGTTTCTCTTTCACTTTCACTAACAACATGTCCCCGCAGGGTCATGAGATGATCGAAGCATGGCTAGCCTCCATAACATCAGTGGTCAGCAAGTACAAGCCGAAGATAGTCTGTATTCACTGTCAGGAGGTTGGGGGCAAGGACTTTAACGTCTCCCATCCTCTCTTGGAGTCTTTCGTCGAGTAAGTTTCTACTTTTGCTTTTCGTAACTTCGTAAGTTTCTAATTCAATTTTCGACGCATTCTCAAGAAACAAAATATGTCATTACTACATTATGACATAGATCTGTAAAATTTTTTGTGCTTTTAATTTTGGTTATATTTATTTATTATAAGTCGACATTCCTTAATCTTTGCTGAGTTAAACGTTTTACACACACACACACACACACACACACACACACACACACACACACACACACACACACACACACACACACACACACACACACACACACACACACACACACACACACACACACACACACACACACAACACACACACACACACACACACACACACACACACACACACACACACACACACCAACTAGTTGTGGAATTTGGAGTTGGAGGCGTTGAAATAGTGCACTTTATGAGTGTGTAGCAAACATTCACAGCACACCAAGTCGGGCTGGGTGTTTATTGTAATGACATTTGAAAACACTGTACGGTCTACAATTAATGTTACACTGTATCACACTGATAGTAGTCACACCGGCTGCTACAACCTTATGTTATTTATTTCATTACAGCTAACATCTTGCACTATATGATCTCTTACATCATATTACTTCTCTTTTTTTCTTACATCATACTTCTTTCATCTAACACTTTGCATCTTACATCTTACGTTCTACAGCTTGCATCCCCTATCGTATAATACCCCACATTATACCCCACTATTATACTCCAGCGTCCACAGTACGCACAATAACTGGGACTAATTTACCAGCCTCTAAATTTGAATAAGTGCCTACTTGGTCCTTGTTCTCTGTACAAGTGTACCGTGTAGATAAATAATTAGTACAATCCTGAGATAAATGTGGAATTAACATAAAAGTGTATTGACGGGCTTCTATTTATAGTGCCCTGGCTGTTTCACTTTCACTTCCAATGTTAATTATTTATTATATATGGTTAACTACAACAGGTACAATAGTTGTTTCACTTATATGTTAATGTTATTCTTTATATAGTATCATAAATACTTCACATTCACTTTCACTGCTGAGTACTAGTATAAAGTATGTGGCATTGTTTACGTGAAACTTAAAACTGTTTCAAAGCACGGTACTCAAGGTGACGCAACACATCATATAATCACCTGCAAGTCTCTGGGGAATAACGGATACGATCTCATCAGCACATATTTCATCTCATGGTAACGAATCTTCACAGAGTTACACCTTTCACTTTCACTTACGGATGGGTTGTTTCAGGAAGTTTCTGGCGCTGAAAGTATTGGAGAACTTTGACAGAGGGAGAATACATCTGGACAATGATAGTGATGATATATCTCTCTTCACGGTAATTCCTTGACAGTTAATATGCGTGTACGATGAATCACGTGCATTGTATAGTTGAAGTTTACAGTATGTAGAACTGACAACATAATTTATATTTTATGTCATGTACAATGTATAAAGTACAAGTACAGTCCCAAAATTTGTGTCGCGCTACGAGTTAGGGTTACATTTTATGTCCAATATTGTGAAGTAAAATGCCGTGATGTATAATTCTGATCGCACAACTCAATTGTAGAATGTAGCTGAAATGTAGCTATTGCTACTTTCCATAACCTTTAATCCCTGTGGAGTGTGAACATTGCTTTAGTGATATTTTTTGATTTCAGGCACTGGGAACATTGTACATGTTCCACAATTCTCTACCAACGATACATAGTTGGGATTTTGTTGACCGAGCATATAGCCCTGTTACTGACCGACAAGTAAGTATTTTCATTTACCTTCTGTAAGATTACTTGTTGCACATTTTAGGGGTTGTTCACCGCGGTTGGAAGACTGTTGTCAATAAGCTTATAAGCGCACTAAATAAATGAACGATTACTATATATCGGATTTGTATTATTCATATATATAGATATATATTAGGCATAGCTTATTAAAGTCTTATTATAGTAATTCTATAGATTTTTACTCTACACCTCATAGAGAATGTGCTCCATGTAAAACAACCCTTATTTAAAGCTCAATTAAACTCATCCCTCACCGTATATAAAACATTGAGCCTGAGCACAATCTAAGCATCAGCTAATAATAAAGCGGCTAATACATTAGATCTGCACTATAATAATATACGTAGTGTACAACGACTAACGTTATTATTACTGGAGCTGTATATAAAGAGGGGCGTTGGCTAGGTCAATTGAACAAGAGAGCTGGTGGAGGTGCAAATGTAGGTTATATATAAGGCCCCGTGACAGCATGGACATTTTTTCGTAATTCGCATCTTTTGGCGTTAAGCTTAACTCCAAAAGATGCGATTTGACGTCGTGTCAAATAATTTTGACTTGAAATAATCGAGATTTATCCCCAAATTGCATCTTTTGGCGCTAAGCTTAACGCCAAAAGATGCCGTTTGACGGATAAAGTCGTAAAATCTTAAAATGCGTTTTCAAATGGCATCTTTTTGAGTTAACCTTAACCCCAAAAGATGCGATTTGGGAAATACTTTCGCGCGAAATTTCAAAATTCTTCTTCCGAATTCTTGAATTGCTGCATTTTGCAAATCAGCTGATATTTGTAACTTTAAAAAATAACTGTAACTTATATATTTATACAGGTCCCCGGTTTAACAAGCATTCAGGATAGAACCAGCAGCGGTTAATGACACTGAAACAGAGATGAAACACAGTAAGAACAGCAGAAAGAGTGGAGTGCGATAAATATCTTCTTTTCTTCTGCAGTCTGCACTGGTTACTGATACTGATTACTGGAATCGGTTATCTAATCGAAGCCTAGCCTCTTTGTAACTGGCAAGTGATTTTCCGGATTCAATTTTCAGATAGTCCTTTTTAGCTAGTCGTGAATTTCGTCTTTACCCAATTGTATTTGTACACTGTACAGACAGTTCTAATTAAATGCAGAAGAGTTGTTCCCACTTCCCAATTACAATCATGACCAACTCGAAATTGAGGATTGTATGCGGTACTAATTTCTGTAAAATAAGCACGGTTCATGTCTTGCAAAAATATACTCATCAAAATTTTTGTCCACATAACACAGCAGTGGCGTGCATCCTAGAGCGCCAGCATTGAAGCCGACGATCGCATGTTCAACTCTGCGTGCTGACAAGTTAATTTTTTTGCTCAGATCACTCTGAGCAAAATCATTTTTCATGATAAATATAACATAAACAAAACTGACATGGGCCTTGCTAGGTAACTCGAGCAGCGGTAATTTGCCGATGAATTTTAGCAAGCTAGTGAATAAGTAGATAGTGTATTAAAGATACAAAGATAGTAATCTTGATTTAACCTGGATTTCAGCTATTTTGGGATGGGCGTGGCCCCTGGGAGTGGCCTGAGTGGGTTGGGGGGTTGAAACTTGATTTTTCTGATGGTTTGGGACAGGAACTAACTATTTAAACCCCTAAACCTGTTACAAATACCCCGGAACATAAATCCCCTACAGGGGTAAACATTTTAAAACTTGATTTGACCTGGATTTCAGCTATTTTGGGATGGGCGTGGCCCCTGGGATTGGCCTGAGTGGGTTGGGAGGTCAAAACTTGATTTTTTCTGATGGGTTGGGACAGGAACTAACTATTTAAACCCCTAAACCTGTTACAAATACCCCGGAACATAAATCCCCTACAGGGGTCAAATCCCCTACAAATCCCCTACAAAAATCAAGGAAACGTGCTAGTTGTATTAGATATGATTGAGAGACTATTTACCTTTACTTGATCCCTTCCTATTAGTAAGTATCACTATGCTATCTTTTTATCTTTAATACACTATCTACTTATTCACTAGCTTGCTAAAATTCATCGGCAAATTACCACTGCTCGAGTTATCTAGCAAGGCCCATGTCAGTTTTGTTTATGTTATATTTATCATGAAAAATGATTTTGCTCAGAGTGATCTGAGCAAAAAATTAACATGCCAGTACGCAGAGTTGAACATGCGATCGTCGGCTTCAATGCTGGCGCTCTAGGATGCACGCCACTGCTGTGTTGTGTGGACAAAAATTTTGATGACTATATTTTTGCAAGACATGAACCGTGCTTATTTTACAGAAATTAGTACCGCATACAATCCTCAATTTCGAGTTGGTCATGATTGTAATTGGGAAGTGGGAACAACTCTTCTGCATTTAATTAGAACTGTCTGTACAGTGTACAAATACAATTGGGTAGTGTACACTACTGTGCTGATATGGAAAACTCCCGACTAGACTATATGTTGCTACAATTCATTCGGGGGCGTGGATGAGGTTTGTAATTTAGCTATTTAGGCATTTGCTTTTGACTGATTTATCTTCTGGACAGTTCTTGGAACATTGGAAGTTCAATAAAAATCAGTGCAGTAGAGGAGTAAACTTGCACGAGAGTTAAAATGGTACTATTATAATCTGTGTTGTCAGGTAAGATTTCAGTTTTAACTTTTTAGTGGCGTTTTTAATCAAGATAAACTCCCCTTAAATCGCATCTTTCAGAGTTAAGCTTAACTCAAAAAGATGCGTTTTAGCGACGCATTATAAAATTTTCAAAATATTTGTAAAACCGCATCTTTTGGCGTTAAGCTTAACTCCAAAAGATGCGATTTAGCGACGCGTTTTAAAATTTTCAAAATATTTCTTAAACCGCATCTTTTTGAGTTAACGACACGAATTACGATTCTAGCTTTCGGTTTAAAGCGCATCTTTTGGCGTTAAGACTAACTCCAAAAGATGCGAGTAAAGAATCGAAAGATGCACGTTCACGACTCGGGTTTTTTAAGAAATTTTAGCGTAGAAATGCATCTTTTGAGCTTAAGCAGGCATCTTTTTTGCGCCAAAGCGCAATGTCCAGGGTGTCACGGGGCCTTATATATATATATATATAAGTACGTGCAGACTCTCTCTTAGCCAATCAGAAGCTGGGTAAAAGTCATGTGATCACGTTTAGCTAATCAGATGTTAGAGTAGAGGTCATTTGACAGTCATACTTCAATGATTTCTCTTTGTTTTTAATTGTTGTTTAACATTTAAATATTATTATTATGTGATTTAAAATGTTGGCGTTACGCCAACACAAGCCTTTCAAGGAACTATTGTCATAATTATAGGCTGTACCGTGTACTTAGTATCAAACAAAACGCTTAATCATAATTATCTTGTACACTACAAATATATTGCATTGTAATACAATGCTATGATAATATATCTTTAAAGCTTTAAGTCCTCTTTTGGACGGGAAGTTTATTATGTTATATTCTTGTAAAGTGAGATGTTATTCCTAAAGAACAGTATTTCTGAGACTTTAATTGATGTGACAACTAAATGAATGATATGACTTCCATTTCAGGTGTTTTTTCAAGATTTTAGAGAGAGTACCTGCTTACTGAGGATAAAATATCCTAAGTCCTACTTTCCTGAGGTAAGTTCACTTTCACTTTCACTTTCTACTTCCCTAAGCTAAGTTCACTTTCACTTTCATTTTCCTTGCTGGGTAACGATCTATTATATACATTATGATGTTTGAATTTTATAAACCTTTTTTGCGTCTTCATATTTGGTTCATTAGATATTTCCTAGATATCTTGTCGCGAGTCTGTGCAAGAGTCTGTGCAGTAGTCTGTACAATAGTCTGTACACCAAAATAATGCACTTGCACAATGTGCAAGCTCGTGGCTGACAAAGTAATTTTTTGTAAAATAATGATATAATGTGAGCTTGCCTGGCGTACTAACCAGTCGTCTCCGTTAGCGGCTCTTTAACACATTTTATCATCCTCGCATTATTCAAGCGCAAATCACAAATTAGACGAACAAAAAGTAACATGTTTGAGTTAAAACCGTAAACAGATTCGGTTCACTTGGCTATGTTTGAGTTACGTGCTTAACACAGAAAAATTAAACATGTCACGGAACTGACGCTTGTAATTGTAACAAGCATTCCATTGTCACAATTTAAGAAGTTTTAAGCTCTACTCCCCAAATCAGCAAAGTTTTCTGCAGACACGTATTAAAATACGTTAAAATACGTCTGGATAGTGTACGTATTACCATGGTAACCTGGCAATTACGTGTAGTTTAAGGTGTCTCTGATCACGTGGGCTATTTACACACGACCGTGTTTACTCCTGTTTGAGAGATGTTATACAGAGCGTTTCATAATGTAATTCAATTAAAATTCTGGGCAGAAATTTCTGAAATTTCTTACATATCTCGCACGGCACTGTCGGTATCTCACACGGCACTGTCGGTATCTCACACGGCACTGTCGGTATCTCGCACGGCACTGTCGGTATCTCACACGGCACTGTCGGTATCTCGTACGGCACTGTCGGTATCTCACACGGCACTGTCGGTATCTCACACGGCTCTGTCGGTATCTCGCACGGCACTGTCGGTATCTCACACGGCACTGTCGGTATCTCGCACGGCACTGTCGGTATCTCACACGGCACTGTCGGTATCTCGCACGGCACTGTCGAGTGTCGGTATCTCGCACGGCACTGTCGGTATATAAGACAAGATTTCCCACGCAACTACTGCCGTGGTACTGGATATTTAGTCAATGATAATGATTAAATTCTTTTTATGAACTTAAGATGAACCATCTAAAGTGTAATCTAAGGTATAATACGTTTGCTCTGATTGCTCAACAATTGATGTGCAGTGTTTCTCAACAAAAATATTTCCTGATTCTGAACGTTTTTTTTGTTCCAAGCTAGGAGTTCCTAAGTTAATTACGGGGACTCTATGATTCGACTAGAAAAGGACTGACTTTTAGGTACAGTTATGAAGGACAGCTAGGGAGTTTGTGAGTGACTTGTACTTCATGATCTCAATTCTTAGGTAAATTCTCTCACTAGGAAACATTTCATGTCCCAAATTCAGCCTTTCTGTCTCTGATACAGAAATGCAGGCCTTTAGTCTGTAAAATGGGTGTTGGTTTGTTAACCCCCCCCCCCCCCCCCCCGGCCCTCTGGCCTCGGTGTACATAGATCAACTCATCAGCTATTGTTTACTTGGCAGCCGATTCAGGCTTACACTAAAGACAAACATCAATCGTTTGTCTCTGTTCTGAAGTGGTGGGAGCCAAGTTGGCAAACTTTTGAGAGAAGTGTGGTCAAGTGTAGATATGATATTATATATTAAAGTCACTATTGTGACGGTACATTAGAACCAGACAGAAACAAAGTGTAAAGGGCCTGAACGGAACCCCTCGGTTTCAGTTCCTTGTTTAACACTGCCGTACAGCAAGGACATCCACCGGGTTCTCCAAAGATGGGCACATAGCTCACTCCACATAACGCCTGCAAATTACCAGCTTGTACTGAACTTTGGGCTGGACTTCTAGAACAATCAAGAACACTGGAAATCAAACTGATTTCACCATAACCACTCACCATAACCACAAGTCTCAACTTACTGACCTGGCCATATCAGTAAATTTGTTACTCTATTATATTGATTTATTAGTGAAGACCTGGCTGAGAGAACAAGCTGTGTTCCCAATGTGTTCGAGACTTCAAATTACCTGACCTCGTAAAACCACCAATATATATCATTATATATATGAACACAATTTGACTTGACAACAGGGGTGTCGTTGCTTGGCAACTAATTGCACTTTGACGTCATACGAGCGGTAAAAATCGCAAATTTCACAGAATTCAATCAAAATCTAGCGTATTTTGACGACAAATATGTGGGGCAATTCTTTGAAGGTCATCTCCGAACATGGCTGTGTCTTCAAATCGTTATTAAACACTGAGATATATCATTAAAATGATTTGATTTTGTCCGATGTAATGACCTCCTGAATATCTTACTATATAATAAAAGCGAAACGATATATATAGTATATTAGCGACAAGAGAAACGCCATTGTCGGACGTTGCCATTTCACTGACACTACGTCATCATCTTTAACACGACTTTCCGCGAAAAGCGTGAGAGATATACCATTGAAACTTTTTTGACTTTTGACTGGGTCGAATACGGCCTTTTGACCAGTATGAAGAAATTAAAGGTACCGAACTTTGGACACCCAAGTGGTGTCAAGATAAATAGTTATCGTTGTCTCTTGTCACTACTTTAGGTTTAGACGGGTTTCTGCTAGTTTGTTAGAAGGCCACAAGGATTGGAGAAGAGGGGGGGGGGGGGGGGGGGCGGCAAGGGTTGGGTGGTATCGACATTGGCCTATCAATCCCAAATATTAGGGCTTTCACCACTACACGATTTCCTGCTATTTTAGTTCCTACGATTCCCAAAAGACGATAGAAAATAATTTTTACCTCTTCCCTCTAAGGCTACTACAATAAAATGAGCCCCCGAGTTCGCACTTCAATAATTTCCTGACTTTGCAATTAAGATGGATAAAATAGGGTATTATTTCAATTATCCCTTACACCGCAGCATTTAGCCTAATTAGAGTATAACATTGTAATGGTTTGACAAAGATTATCGATCAAGTACGAAAATGCAAATTTACATATATTCAAACATTATATTGTATTCAATCATATTAAATAGTCGTACATTGCCGCCGCGCTGACAGTACATTGATTCAGTCAAATTGCTGTTGCAAGGTCAATGCTCTGTCTATGAATCTGTATAAAGCTGTCAAAGCAATCAAACGAATGTAGAACTTCCAATATTCTATAATTATAGCCTGTGCCATGCCTGTTGTAAATAGTAACGATAAAGTAGTATTTATTTACAGGGTTTAAGTCTGAATATGATCAAGACGATTGTATGCATATTTTTGGCGACTTATTTATACAAACCATGAAATTCTTGGGTACTTTTAGTTACTGAACGTGACATAACATTGTCAATCAATCGCACGTCGTTTTAGATATAGATATGTCGGGTTATTTTATACTTCTTTGACTGTTACAAAGATGCGACCACTCGTTAACTTTTAACTTAAATCTATAAAAAGCAGTAGGAGTAAATTTACTAAATTATGATGTCAAAATCATTGGTCGTTGTTTGATGTTTGATTGTCAGCAATGCGGCCCGTCGCACTGTAAAACTATCGGTATTCTGCAGTAATGGTGAGTTACAGTAGTTAATAAAGTGGAACAATTGTTTTAATAATTTAGTTACAATAATAATGTCTTACAACTTGTAATTCTAGATTTATTTCAGGAACGATACTCCAGGAAAGGATACTTACATAGCCGATATCTCATTGGAAGCAAGTGAGTTCCTCCACCTCGGCCTCCCTCCTACCTTTCCCTCCCTAGCTCCCTGATCCCCTCTCTGATCCCCTCTCTGATCCCCTCTCTGATCCCCTCTCTGATCTGGCATCTGCTCAATATTTAAAAACATAATGTCAATATTGGCGCGTTCTATTTTTATCTCCAGCGTTATTTCCTTAGCTTTCCTTTTGTCTTACTGCAAGGATTTCTGTGATCCTAGTTTTTGGCTGTTTTAATCCGTGTATAGACATAATGTAAGCGGTACACATGCTTTAACATTTATCTTTGTGTACCTAAGAAACGCGACACAATACGATATTATTTAGGCCGCATCATCGCATCGTTGAATGTAACGCGCGACATGTTTAACGTATTATCAAAACTACTGATTCGAATGCTCTGCTCGGCATTTAGAAAACGCGCGCACGGGGACTTGTGCGATCATCTTCATGAATTTAAAGAAATAATTATCTTTTCAGACCGATCGATCTATTGAACATCCACTTATTTCACGATGCAAGCAATTTCACCGCCAAAGATGTGAGTATTCATTTATAACCATCGCTCCCGGTTTTTTAACTTCTATTTTCGTGATTCCACTAATTGATCATTCCTACACAGCTGCACTGTTCAGCAATGCGCGTCACTTTTCCGCCTCCATAATTGGCCCTGTCAATGCACACTGTGAATTTGGTTGTCTGATTCCGCTTTTTAACGCCTATATTTTCAGTCTCCTGAATTTTACTCTGAAAAGCGGCGGAATGCTTTAAAATATGTTCTCAACAAGTAAGATACTACTTGTCAATTCTGAGAATTATAGTTAATAAATATTGATTTTGGGATACTAGCTTTCATTACATTGCGAGAGAACTTATTGATTGGCCACAAAATATTGGACATTTCTATAAAGGGTGATGAGCTTATCAGGTCACACTTCAAGTGTGACCTCGGATACATAGGAATACACAACATGTTCACATCAGATACTGGCGTCCACACCCGAAATAGCATGCTCCGCGGTGAAAGGAAAAATGTAGGAATATGCTGGGTATTGCAGGGGTTTAACTGTGATGTGACTAGAAATATGTCAACATATATCCCAATAAAATGACAAGCCCTGTAAATGAGCCCGTTCTAGTCGGTTTTAAAGCTTAAATCATATCCTTCCAGGCTGAAGACGGACTATCCTGACCTGCACAAGAACCCCATGTATATGTTCGGGGACTTCAACTTTAGGCTCAATACGAAGGATGTTATTGAGGTTTGTGACAAAATCCTTATTGTAATTAAAAATAAAATTCCCAAGATAACCCCATCACAAGTCAAAGCTTACTCGTATCCTAATTCAACCCTCAACAATAAACCCAAACCTTAATACAAAACTCCAAATATTCCACACTTAACCTTAAACCAAGCTATGTCAAACCTTCCCGCCTGTCCCAAACCACTTTTTATCTCCTACGCTACTCTTTATGTTGTTTAGCTTTAATTACATCCGTTGCAGTGCTTATGCTTGAATGTACCCATTCAGTAATCAGTAATCCTAACAAACAATATCTCTACTCAGTATTTATGCGGCGGAACCACGCAATCGCAAACGTTCACTGACAGCGGCGATCTCAAAACTATAGATTTCCTCAGAGCCATGGATCGGCAAACCATTCTGAAGCTTGAGGTCAAAAAGTTTGATTACTACGATATGGGACGATTTACCATGAAGGCAGCTAAAGAGGTTTGTACCATCATCCAATACTTATGACAGATTTTAAAATATATTTCGATGGATTGGTATATTTTTTTTAAAGTTTGTAGTTTTTCTAGCCTGTCTTTTTACTTTATTAATAACGATTAGGTTTGTTTTTTCTTGGGCGGCCGCTAGTTTTCAACTTAATACACCAGCTAGTTATTTCATAACATAACTTGATATGAAGCTATTCCTATCCTCCAATGTTAGTATGTAAAATAAGACCAGATAATATTGATCACATGGCTACACTGGGGAGGCGAAACACGGTTCTGATGACCATATATGGTAGTAGTAGAAGCGCTGATGACGATATATGGATATATGGTAGTAGCATGAGCTTATCTGCCCTCGTTTGAATATCTCTGAATCACGTATTACTCTCAGTTCCGAAAGTTTGACCACGAGTACCACACATTTGTGGGGGATCTGCACGAGCTGCCGGTCCGTTTCCCTCCCAGCTACCCTTACAGTGAGGACCTATCTTGTGGAAACCAGTTCCTGGGAACACGATGTCCCTCGTGGTGTGACCGAATATTTGCGTCCCCAGCTGGGATGAAGGCGGTTAAAGACTCGCCTGTTGAGCCGGTTTACAACAGTTTGTCACCGGATGGGTGTGTGGGGGACCACAAGCCTGTATTCCTGGTCTTTACTCTCAGGATCAATGAGGAAGGTAAAATGCTGACTGCGATCATTCTCCACTTAATTTACAGTTTCAGTAATTCTGCAGTGTATTTGAATATATCATGTTACTAAAAAATCTTATACGGTAATCTTCAATACTAAATCTTGATATTTTTGTTCAGAACCCCAGAACGGCACATCCTCATCAATCTTAGACGATTTACAGAACTCCTTTCAACAAGTGCACCAGAACATAGACAGTGCCATGAGTGAAACCAGTGCCATGGAAAATTAGCACTTACAAAGCATGGTTTCCTGGGTTGCAGGCCTGACCAAGCCTAGGCCTGGGATCTTGGAATTTTTAATGTTTGCGACTGCACCCATTATAATGCTCTAATGACGGTCGTATCTATAATATATTTCACAAATAACTGTTGATGAAGTTAAAAGTGAGAATATTTTCGATTTTTAAGGGAAATTAAGTTCGGATTTGTCTATTTTTATACTGATTGTAGAAAAACGTCTGACAGCTGTTTATTTGAAGTAAGGTTTCTAAATATGATAAGTTAGAATTGCCCACCCCTCTCCGGATATATTAAAATAAGTTAATTAACTGTTCATGTTCCTCGGGTATGCATCTCGATTATGTGGCAACGTTTAGCACAAATATGTGGGAATCATTTTAATGTGGGCAATCGATTTATTTTAAACAGGGTCCGACTCCAACTAGATAACAGCAATGGGGGTGGTGAAAGAGATAATTCTGCAGTTTTTTTTCGACATTTTTGGCAATAAATACAAAAATTAAGTAGCCATATTTGCCGTTTAGGGTTCATTCACATATTACGTAATCACTGAGAGGGAAGGAGGGGGCGTATTTTAAAATAATAATTATGTGTAAAAATCGGTCAAAACGAAAAAACGATTACGTAATATGTGAACGACCCCTAAAGGTGAAAATGTATATAGATATGACAAAATTTAGCAATCTTTTCGCCATTCGTGGCGAAAATGACGAGATATATCTCCGCCATCAATGGCAAAATGACGCGACCCCCAGCAATGTTGGAATACAAACCTTGACCTTGGTGCTTTATCGGAACGAGAATTATGTTGTACGTTTGTACTATAGCACAGTCTAAAAGTGCGTTAATATTGAGCATCTAAGGCTGAGGGAGTCGGACAAATTTTATCTTAATACTGTCGTATTGGAAAGTATTTGGACAATTCGTTCTGAACGCCTTTATGTGGCATACTGTGTCAATTTTTGTGATCGTCACTTGTTCGCTTCAAACGGGGTTATCATTCACGTCACGTGTTTTTTGATCTGCATTTGTTTTAGCTTTAGCTGACTGAGGTATCACTGAAAATTTAATTTTTATTGCTTATACGTTCACTGCGTTAAGATATTATATCTGTTTGAAAAATTTCATGATTAACGCCAATAAACCAAAAAGATGATTTGGTCAAGGGATTTGAAGTTTATTAGCAGATACTCTTATTGCTAAAAGTATTCATTTAATCGATTTAAAAATGAAATTGTCTATTGTTAATTTCTGTCCCATGGGAATTTATGGTCTAAATTATTGATCTGAAACTTAAAGGTCTTTGTTATTACCTGAGCTTTCGCAATCAATAACATCGATATGATGTATTGACCTTTTCTTATACTGAGTGCAAAATTAGTCGGATACGATTTGAAACATATTACATAGTTGATATATTATATTGGAGGTTTTCAAACGACGTTAATAGACAGTATAAATTTATATAGTTGTATAATTATAATTATATAATTATGCGATTAAAGTTGTATAATTATAATTATGTAATTATAACAATTGTAGTTTTATTCGAGTATTCTGAGGTTTTATCTAGTCTGAGTAGTGAGATTTGATAGTAAGTGTTGTAATAGTTATTGTATTTGTATTATAGAAACTGAAGTCTTCATATATTATGCAACTCTGATGATGCCAGATGAGCGCAGCGTTTCTTTCCAAATATGGTCATGCGGCATGCCTGATACCAAATATGGTCCCGCTTGCTACCATATATGGTTATCTTTGAGTATAACTCTTTTTGTTGCCTTGGCATCAGTGTTGTAGCACAGGAGTCAAACCGTTTATCTTTAAGCACAATATGATACATTCTCTCAAAAATTTCAAAATGTCTATCCACTTGAAAATCCGTGATTTTGAATCTTACTACTACACTACACATCAAGAAAACATTTCATTCGGTAATGTTTTTGGAAACCCTAGATAGCTAACATCTTAGTATAAAACTTGGACTGTGCCCGCCAGCATTGCAGTTGGTACTTTCTTGAAGCGCTATTAAAACAATGAAACTATATTTATCAAAACGTTGACCCTGTGCCCGCAATTTTCTGTTATTAATTATACTATTTGTGTTGTTAACATTTGAGAGTTATATGAAATTTTGGACTACTTTTTTGTATATTTGATTTGTGTGAACAACGATATTTAAGTAACTATGTTATAACTATGTCGCATCATGTAAATTGTTTAAAATATCTTGCGTTCATTAGTATGTTATCAACTGGCTTCGTTTAGGTTATCACCTTAATAGGCATTAACTTTTGCCTTAGATTCCATCCATTTCAATATCTTTTTAAGTTAATTGTGGAATATTTGAATGAAATTTGATCCAGAATTTATGTTAAAAGTCACAAAGTTTACGAGAAAACGATCCGAATTCGTTAATTTGTGTATATCATGTGAAAATTTTAATTGGATGATCCACAATAATTATTCTCTGGCTCAAAATTAAATTTATCTTAATCTCTTGAAAGCGAATTGGTCAACTCTTCAGGTTTTATTATAGAATATTCTAGCAAATATTTAGTAATATGAGGAATTATATTTAGATTACCACTCATTATAGCAAGTGAGTTTATTGGTAGAGTATGGAATGAATTACAATGTAGTCGAGATAATATTATGTATATGTAATGTACTTGGGCTGTTTATAATATTTGTTTCTAGGTATCTCCGAATATATAGTCTGGCAATTAGAACGTGATGATAGTATTAAAGGTTACTTGGCGAACAAAAGGTGCATTCTTTTATTAAGTCTGATGTTTTCTGGACAATTGTAATTGTATGCCATGTCATTTTGGTTGTTTATCTTTTAATTTTGACCGGAAGCTTGGTGACCCGTGTCTGAAACAAGTATCATACTACTGATATATGATATGTGCATTCGACTCGTAATAATGATATTTAGTTTATAAGTATAAGTTTAAAATCTGGTGTTTTCATTGTCACTATTAGAATTGTTCAAATAATCAGTTTCAAAATTATTTACATGTCAGTACACATTGGAAATGGAAAAGCCTACGAAAATATTTTCCACTGGTGTTTTGTCAACCTGAAAATCCTTGATCCTGCACACTTTGAAATCCTCGATTTGCTTCAATCTCAAAAATGGCGAGCTGGAGGCCTGTCTTACAGGTTCTAATCCGACGTATCAGAGCTACTGTGAGTTATGTCCACATTTCCAATGCAATTAAATTTAAGGTTAAGACTAGACTGGATCTGGAGGATATAATTATAAAGTATAAACCATAAACCAATTGGTACCAAAAGTTGTTAATTACCACGGGTGATACTCGTAAAGAAGTTGTTCCAATACCGTCCAAGTCCAACTCTACGCATGTCTTGATAATAATAGTTTATAAGCCTACAACAGAAGTTGTCAAAACGCAAAAATATAACGTATTAAATATAAGCGCGCGCTATATTTCCACCGGAAACACATACAATTTGATATGTATAAATTAGTTTTATAATTTATTTATTCTTTGACAGATAATTGATAATACTAGTCTAACTTTCTTCGAAGTAGCGCACGCAGCTTTTATTTCTTTTCGAAATTTTAGGCACAAAAGCTTCAAAGTAGCGCTTACTGGGCCGCGCTCAGCCTGTCATTCCGGCTTAGTCTATTTGCTATTGACAATGGACATTGTCAATTGTATGGTGTATGTTTATAACCTACCAAGACCCGCGCTGAGTTGGACTCGTCGACGCGGTCCTAATATTTGAAACAACTATTTTACGAGTATCACCCTTTAACAATTAAATGGACACTGACAACTAACAATTTATTTTGCGCTTATTTGACGTTTGATTTACGATTTCAATCTTTTGCTAATCATGAGCGTGGCCTTACTACTATACCTGGGGACATCAGGCTATTATGATCATAAACATAATGAATAAAACCGCCTGACAGCTAATTATTTTACATTTCGTAAGCATATCCAATATTCATGAGTTTATTATCAGATGTTTAAGTTTAAGTATATTTATTATGATATTATTATTCATTGTAATATGGCAATAAAATTTAAATTTTGTTTTACTTAATTTTGTTTTACTTAATTTTGCGATTTATCCAATGCGAAAATGCGCATTAACAGTTAAATGAGAAAAGTTTGGGCGAGCGATTTAGTGAGCGCGACAACCCCTCCCCCTTCTATAATCAGTTTTACACATAGCTAATGCTATCAGCTATAGTACCAAAATTACACTAGCGTAGTCATTTTAGTAAAAGATTTGATTCACGATGTCAATCCTTCGCAGCTCGGCGAGGCTTACTGGGCCGCGCTCAGCCTGTCATTCCGCCTAATCTCTATGTTTATGAACATGATAGCCAGAGGTCACCAGGTAAGGCGAGGCCGCCCGCCCATGCCAGTGGTGCATTTCGCCGATCTATTGATTGACGATGTAAATTGATGTATATTTATTTTTGTATCTCAAAAATGATGTAAAGTTTCTAAGATGACACAGAATTAAAGCTATTTCCGTTCACCGTTGTCTAAGTATGCTCATTTGAGAAACTATGAACAATACTGAACATACTAGCTTTTTTATTTTGTTAGTCGGCCGACAGCTTGGGTTGTACTGGACGTCTAACAAGTTTATTATCGGATGTCTACTTATATTTATTATAATATCATTACCCAGCAGACCTTACCGGCTAGCGATATTACTACAGAATGATCGCCTTTTCAAAGCTTGTTGAACTCCGCGCGCGCTCGTTAGTTCATTGCATTTGCACGCTTCAATTATTCCAAGAATGCAATTGTACCGCGTACCACGTGAAACGATTCAGCCAATCAGAGAACAAAAATCTGCAAAGTTAAAGCTGCGCAGTTTTATAAGGCCTAAAATATGACTTTTCGCGATAATTCAAAATCTACATTTGCATTGTTTTGAATTTGGCTCCTGGGGAGCCTACTTTAGTTTTACGAGACGGACATTTTGTTGAAAACCAAACGTTTCTATCTCTTTTACTTCCGAAGTTAGGCCTCTAACGGTAAGGTTTCCTGGGTATTCATTGTAACGGCAATAAAATTTATATTTTGTTTTACTTAAATTTTGTTTTACTTAACCCTTCCAGATCGTTGCTCTGTGAATTAACAAAGCAACGATCTTTCACATAGCCATGTGTCTATGCGTACTACTGTGTCTACGCGTACGGCGGTCGCGCGATACTGCAAGCGAGAGGGCTCTGGTTAGAGCAACAATTCACCTAACCATGTGCTTTCGCGCCACTGTGGGCGCGCTTGTTTCACAAGTCAAGTCGTGAGGCGGGCGCGCGCTACTGCAAGCGCAAGGGCTCTGGATAGAGCAAAGCAACAACGATCTGTTCGACGCGAAGTAAAAATGATAGTTTGCGCGGCGGAAGGTGGTTGCGAGAAGATGCGCGGCGCGGCCAAGTAATGCATCGCGCTACAAACCCCCTCTTTTTGGAAACCTCATCCCCTCGGCTGATTACGTAACATGTGAACGACCCCTTACTTGATTGGTTATTTAATTGATCGTATACTGTGAATAACAAAATGAAACACATACATTTCTAATTTTTAATGCATTAGTGAAACAAATTTAAAATTTTATCCTTTATTTTACAATCATAATATAATAATATTTATAAGCCTCCGTTTTGAAAGTTTTAAATTTTAATACATTCACATTTCTATTTAAAATTCAATTTTATGTACAAGTCAATAACTGGCCGCCAAAGCCGCGCATTCTTGAAAACAGGATTAACTTGATTATAGTTATACGACTATGTAAATTTAAAACTATTCGTGGTTTTTTCTTTTAAATAAATAAGTTATAATTTTACCGAAGTCCAAAGCCAGCTTTGAAAAATTTACTATTAAATCATATAATATATCGTCAACTTTAAATATTTACAATGCAACATTTCATTAATCAGTAAACACGCGTACTCTTACTGGGCCGCGCTCAGCCTGTCATTCCGCCTAACCTCTATTCGGTTGTTGTTTAACAACATTAAAGCCTGGGGTCCTCAGGTAAGCGTACTCCAGCCCCTAAACGCATAAATTGTTATGCGGCGCGGCTCAAGCCGCGCACGCACGTATTATTTTATACTGTTTGCTTTCTAATAAATATCGTGCCAATGTGTACGTCTAAATTGTAAACGTTCATGTTTTGTGTTAAGTGAATCCAATTGGGACTAGTGACAAGGATAAGGACCCAAGTGCCTGTACGGCTTTTTCGGACCCCTGTGGACCACTACTCTTGAAATCACTCTACAATATTGAACATTTATATCTACTACGTCATTTGGCAATTATTGTCATTCATCTAACTTTCTAATTAATTGCCGAGGGGGAAGAGTAAACGCTTCACATTAAAATTCAATATACAAAATTCAAAACCATCAATACGGTATTAAATATTATGGACAAATCTATAGATCTATTTCGTAGTCATATATTCACTTGTCATACGTTGTATGACCCGCCGCGCACGAAGTGCGCGGCTCCCCCTGTATCGTCACATAGTGAAAACGACCGTGGGGGTCGCAACGTGATACAAATATTCACATGATTTGCTTTATATTATCTTAATACTGTAATGAAGTACAGTAGGATTTATGTTTCGAGAAAGAAAGGTTGCGGTCAAATTATTAACAAAAGTCCATCAGGGACTCCGTGGAGTCGAAAAAGGTACACGGCCGCTGTCTGGTGCTGCTAGGCATTTATTGATCAAGATGTTTTATTGTAATGATTTATAATGATTCTATTGTTCGTGACTAATCAAGTTCTAAGTGGAGGTATAATTAAAAGTGCTGCTTAAGATACTTCGTCATCTCATGTCCAGTATTTTTATTTGAAAATTCAATTAATCATTATATATATATAAATCAAGCGTTACATTTAAGCCATGCAAAATTACAATGACATATTTTGATATACTAAATGATAAATGGTACTGCAATATAAGTTGCTTAATGTTTGGCCGGATGACAACTAACGAGAAAAATAAACTTGATTATATAATAATTAATTCGGCTGAACCAACACATAGCAAGAGCCACATTAACGTTGGGGCCGTCTACCAAATTTGAATGACAAACATTAACAAGAAATCAAACATATCATAAATAATTATAAGGATTTTGTTCATTACAATTCCGTCATACTCTAGTAGCAGTGTGTAGTTGAGTGTGCAATTCGATGTCCACGATTTCTGACAACAAAGGGTTGTTTGTTAGGTCATCCTAAACCAAAATCGTTTAGGTGCGCAATTTGTATCGCTAGAGACAACCCTACATGGCAAATTTTCTAAATTACCCTCAGTCGCATATACGGGATTTTCGTATTTCGGCTGCTGAAGGTCATAGAGACTTCATTTTTAGCTTAAAATTACTGCAATGTCCGCATTTATATACAACTTATTAATCAATGTATGGTCTAAAATTGTTTGTTTCCGAGATATCTGCAAAAAACTAATTTTAAGCTCAGGCGTAGGCACAAATTTCATCAAATTTGTATCTCAGCTTCTGAAAGTCTTAGAGGCTCAAAATTTGGCTTAAATTGACCGCAATGCACATGTTTGTATTGACACTATAAAGGTCATAAAGGCCCAAAATGCTTACTTTTGGACAAAATCCATAAAAACTGATTTTCACTGGAGCGAGTGAAAAATCTACTCTAGAAGCTAATTGAAATCGAGTATGCAGTTTGGTGTCTACAACTCTTCTAGAAACCAGGTCCTTTGTATGGTCATTCTGGATCAGAATTGATAAGGTACACAATTTCTATCAGTAGTTCCAATGCAACCCTAGGGGGGAATTTCTAAATTACCCTCAGGCGCAAATATATAACTTTTGTATCTCGGCTTCTGAACGTTGTAGGGGCCTCTCTTTTAGCTCAAACTAACTGCAAAGGCCACATTTACATACAAGATATAAAGCAACATAGGGTTTAGTGCTTAGTTTTGGAGATATTCATTAAAAACTGTTTTAACTTTCGTGCATCCTAAAATAGTAACATCAAACATGTACTTAATTTTGGTATCCCGGGCTAAAAAAGTCTTACAGACACTTTACTTGCAGCACAGCAAACTGTTCAGCATGAACACATTCAGATAATATTTCACAACCTCTGCATTGGTCATTGTAACATTCAAGGAGGGCTTCTCAATTTAGCTAAAAGTAATGAACTTTCCCAACTTATTAGAGATCATAAATTAGACATACTTTCCCTAAATGAGATGAATCTTAATGATACTATTGACACAGACACCATAAATATTCCTTCCTCCTTCAACCTTATGCGATGCGACAGGCCAAAAAGTTCTAGGGGTGGTTGTGGCTTAATGATAAACAAAAAACTAGCTTACACAGAATTAGTTATGGATAGTAAGCTTGATAACATTGAAGCATTATGGGTGAAGCTTAAGAATAGCAAGATCAATGTTTGCTGCTTCTATCGCTCTGGAAATTATTGCAGTGTTGATAACTTTATTGAATACATTCATTTTTGCATGAAAAAATTGAATGGGAAAAAGGTTATCTGGATTGGGGATATAAACATTGACCAGAATAATATCTCATCCACCCAGTACAAAAAATTAGATATGACCTTGAGATGTTACAATCTAGTTCAAACCATTCAAGGGATAACTAGAGTTGCTAAACGTGGAGACAATGTTACCCAGACTACTATTGATGTAATATTCACTAACTGTTATGCAGATTTTGTCCAATCTTCTGTTCTTGATGAACGTATTGGAGATCATCAAGCTATTATGTGTGAGATAGATTGTAAAGTACCTATAGCTCCTAAATTTGAGAAGGTTGAAATTAGAAATCATTGTAAACGTAATGTTAAACAATTCTTAGACTATCTAGACACCTGTTCTGATTACAGTCCACTATTGGAAAGTACAGATGTTGAAGCTATCACAGCTGGCCTTTGTCATCATATTGAACAGGCATATGCAACCTTCTTCCCTTGCAAGACCATAGAAAGGCATGAAAAGTTCATACATAAACCTTCTACTGAACTTTTATATGCCATTAATCATACACATTTTCTTCTAAAGAAATTCCGTAAAAAGAAGGATAAGAGAGACAATGGAAATTGCAATAAATGTGGTACATGTAGCAAATGTATAAAGTGTAATGAGGCCTGGGATTGCTACAAGATTCAGAGAAATATTAGAAATAAATTAGCTAAAACCTGCAAAAAGGCTAATGTAATCGATGATCTACAAGTTAAAAGTGCCAAGAATGATCAGAAAGGGATATGGAAAACTATCAAACTGGCATCAAATATGACCCCTGGTACAACTAATTGTCAAACTATCAATGAGAATGATCCTGAGCTATTTAACTTTCATTTTGCAAATGTTGGATCAAGATTACAAAATCAGGCCCCCAATATTGAAAGAGTTAGTTTTACTGATTTTTTACCTCCTAGAACTTCTAATATCTCATTTGATAGATTCCAAGAAATAAATGAAACTGATATCCTAATGTATGTCGAAACGCTCAAGAATGACAAGGCCTCATATGACAATGTGCCTCTATTTTTACTTAAGCAAGCTGTACCACACATAGTTGAGCCACTGACCCACATTGTCAATCTGAGCCTTAACACAGGTGTTGTACCAACCCTTTGTAAAAAAGCTAGAGTAACTCCCATCCATAAGGCAGGAATGAAAGATGATCCTAATAATTACAGGCCAATATCCATCCTTCCACTTGTAGGAAAACTTATAGAATACTTTGTCGGCAAGCAACTCACTGATTACATGGAAGAGAACAAACTTTTCATCCGGCATCAATATGGCTTTCGGAAAAATCACTCCACAACTTATCTGATGTACGATCTGATGGACGAAATATATATGAGTAAATCTAAGTCTTATAAACCAGGAATCATCTTTCTTGATCTTAAGAAGGCCTTTGACACAGTGAATCATGAAATATTGCTTCAAAAATTGGCATATTATGGAATTGGTGGCATTGCTTTAACCTGGTTTAAGAACTTCTTATCTTGTAGATATCAATGCACTAGGATCAATGGCAATCTAAGCTCATTTTTAGAAGTTCTGAGTGGTGTACCACAAGGAAGCATCATTGGGCCTATATTATTTAGTATCTTCATAAATGACATCATTTATGCCTGTAACCTATCTAAGCCCTTTCTATTTGCAGATGATGGTGCACTATTCTTTGATCAAACCTGCAGAAGCACATTTATAAACATGAAAATAGAACTTATGACAATCTTTAAATGGCTCAGTGTTAATAAATTATCACTCAATGAAAAGAAGACTGAATTCCTATTGTTTGATTCTGTTGACCAACATGATGAAATAACCATTGAGTGTAATGAGGTAACTTTCACAATCAAGGAGTGCAAAGAGACAAAATATCTTGGCCTCATTCTAGATAGTAAATTAAACTTCAAAAGCCATGTAGATTATATTATTAGGAAGGTCATGAAGAGAATTGGTGCCATGTATAGAAGTAAAGCACTGCTACCCATTAAATATAGGAAAATGTTTGCCAATGCACTCATGTTGCCACAATTCGATTATTTAGACACGATCTATTGTAGAGCTGGCAAGACAAAACTTGCTGAACTTGACACTCTGTACAAAAAGGTAGCCAAAATAGCTCTCAACGTTCCAAAAACAGAGAGCAGCCTTAATGTTTATAGAGACATGAAATGGTTACCACTCCATCTTAGACGACAACTCCATCTGTCAAATTATATGTTTAGAATCATCCATGACAATTGTCCTACAAACTTTATGAACAAATTTAGTTACATATCAGGAGGTAGTAGGAGCGGCGAAAGCTGCAACCTTTATGTCAATAGATCAACATCACATAAAAACTTTCAATACTTGGGGGCAAAATGTTGGAATAATGTTCCAACAGATCTACGAAATCTGCCCGATGTTAAAAGCTTTAGTGATTCGTATAAGAAACAGCTACTATCATCTATAACAACAGACCCTAATTATACCGTCGACAATTCATATGACAAATTTTACACTGCAATCATAGTCGCCGATAACTAAGTAACTTCTAATTCTTTTAAATCTGAGGCATACATAATTGATGTATCGAAAAGATATTCCCTTTTTTACCACCTTACCATTCTGATTGATTTTGCACATGACTGACATGTTTTAACTGGAGAAGGGGTTCCCACAGTGGTAGTTTTATAAACCACTTTTAATTTATTGACCTATTATACTTAGTGGTAGTTTTATAGACCACATTTAATTTATTAACTTATCATACTTATTATTTTTTTTTGGTGACTGTATCACCCAGTTTTAACATTTGATAATTGTACAGTTTATTGACGACACATTGACTGAATGTTATTTTATATTCTAATTTATATTCTAGATATTTTATTTATTTTACAACAGACGACAACTTCCTGTTTTTTCTTCTATATTAGTTACTCATATCTCTTGTACAGACTTTTTTACAAGGACATTGACAAATGATACTCACATTAGGCATTCATTATTGCATCTAAATTATTTCACTTGCATTAGGCTTAGAAATTTATTCTCTGGTCAACAGATTTCAAATGTTTAATTAATTTGTAGTATGACAGTAAGGTATATAAGAAGTTATTTCATTTTGCTTGGGCTATTATATTGACTAGGTATTGAGGTTTAATGATGATATGGAATTTGAACTCTATATAAATTTACACTATGTGGTTGGGGCATTTTGCATAGTAAATATGGTTACTACTCATATATATCATATTATTTGATTGGTATTCGATTTCTGATTATTTCTCTAGGAATATGGTTATTATATCTCAATTTGGCTTTAGGTAGGGTGCCCCGCTAAAAGAACTGGATTCTTCCAGGAAGCATCCCGTGCACAGAGCTTGGTCTACATATTTATTAAATTATTAACCATTCATTCTGTATGTGCACGAAAATTTATTTCAATCAATATTTATGCAACACAATTCAGTTTCAGAAGCTCCTTCCAGCTATCTTGTCTTATCCCCAAATTTATACATCTGACGATCTCTCTTGTTGCTTCCATCTCGTTAAAGCCAAGGCTCGACCGGGACCACTTTTTTGGCCGAGACTGGGACTGGAAAAAGTGCCGTGACCGGTATTAAGACCGGGACCGGGATTAGGGATCGGGATTAAGCCCGGATTCCGGTCTTAACATAAGTTGTGCTCTCTCCAGTACTGTTTGGCTATTATAGCTAATCAACTCCAATCCAACCTCATCATGTAGTAGAATCTACTTCTAGTTTCCTTCAATTCTGCTCCACTCCATTCTAACCACTCTCATTTCACAACTCCCATCTAATGACTTCATATCAAGATCCACAAAAATCTGGAGCACAATTGCACCTAAACTTAAGCTTTTTGACTACTCCTACAAGATTAGCCTTGCTAAAAGTCGCCTGAAAAAGGCACTTCTAAAGCTGCAACATGCTTATAATGATTCAGCATGGACTTCAAGCGATTATGACATAATGCAGCTGTCATTTGAAAACAATCCCCTTCAACAAATGTAATCCAGTGTTCTCACTTCTCGGCCCACAGGTTCCTCCTATTAAAAAATTTTTGATTTTGGTAAATGTGTGCTGACTCCACCACCTATGTATTTAACCTAATATTTAGTGTATTACAGGTAGACATTGACTTAGGTAGGTATTTTTCTCTTAAGGTAGATATTAAGAATTTGGTAAATTTCTTAATTGTATGACTATTTCCATTATTGAGACGTTTTAAATATTTGATTTAAGAGGTTTTTATTTTATTTTTATAGGACTGGTTCACAGTGTGAACAGATTCCAGATTTATATATTTTTAAGTGATATTTAATAAATGATTAAAAGAACCAATTTTAAAGTTGCCATAGTAAAGCCTTTAGGTCCAAAAATATACCCATTATGCTCACGTAAAAACAACTCTAAATCAGTAGGCTGTCACTCTATTAATGCACCACACCGCTTCCTCCACTGCACTAAAAGTTATACAATAAATTCTACAATCCTAATTTTGTATCGTGATGGAGACCGGTGTCCATACAAAAATTTTACTAGGTTGCCGTTTGGTGTGAGCAATAGCGAACAGCACGAACACTCCTTTGCCCCGTCAACCTATATCTAATCTATTTAAAGAGTGACAACCATACTACACATTGAATTAGGATTCCTTTAAATATCAAATTGATTTATTGTAAACTTGTTTACTCTGTAATAAATGGCATAAAATTGAATTTTTGTTTAACTGAATTTTTGTTTAACTGAATCTCCACTCTAGCTCTTTGTAGCAATCTCTGAATGCTACTTCCTGCTCTATCTAGCTCCCACCAACATCCAATAGTTGTTGTTATGCTACTATTAGCACCTGTAAATTCTAGCCCTATCCAGCAACCTCAGACTTACTCCTACTCTGTTCAGCTATCACCAGAACCTGCAAATTCTAGCACTAATTCCAGCAACCTCAGACTACTTTCTGCTGTATCCAGCTAACACTAGCAAACGGTACCCACAAATTTTAGCTTCTTCTAGCTACTTCGGGCTACATCCTTCCTTATTCAGTTGGTTGATCACTCTCAAATTCTATCTGTTTTTATCTAATTTAGGCTACCTCCAGGCTCCAGCTAGAATTTGAGGGTGCTAGTGGTAGCTCAACAACAATTAGTGGGTGTTGGTGGGAGCTAGATAGAGCAGGAAGTAGCATTCAGAGATTGCTAGAAATAGCAGGTTTCCTCTACCTTAATGAGCTGAAAATTGTTGAATGCAGCTCAGTCAGCCGGAAAGAGCCAGAATAAATTGTTGCTGGTGGTGCTATAAAAAGCAAGAGGTAGCTTAAGTTAAGTTTGCTAGAAAGTAGAAAGAACAGAAGTTGGAGGGGCCAGGCAACCTTGCAGTAGTAGCTAAATAGATTTAGCCGAAGTACGTGAAAAGAGCTGGAATTGGTGGTTTCTGCCCACTGATGGTACCTGTATAGAGCAGGAGGTAGCATTCAGAGGTTGCTAGAAAGAGCTACAACTATAACGTGTTGGTGGTAGCTGGGTAGAATAGGCATGGCATAGAGGTAGCAGAATTAAAGGTAACTAAAAGTAGATATTACTTCATGAGGTGGGATTGAAGTTGATTAGCCATAATAGTCAAACAGTACTGGAGAGAGCCCAACTTGTGGTAGCTATAACGAGATAGTTAGATGTTAATGTATAAATTTGGGGATTGAAGTAGTTTGAAGTAACCAGAGAGATGATTAGATATTATATACATTTGGGGATAAGACAAGATAGCTGGAAGGAGCTTCTGAAACTTGTGTTGCATAAATATTATCTGAATGTGTTCATGCTGAACTTCATGCTGAACGGCTCTGCACACATGATATCTCTCTCTGCCATGAAACATGGCTAACCTTTTAAACTATGATTTAAAACCTAAACCTAAACTAAAACTCAACTGGGCTCTCCTATGTCACCAAACTAAACCAATAAGTAATTTTAGATTATTATATTTTTCTATATTTGTATAACAAGTATATTGACGACTGACGTAGTGGATGGTTGAGGGGGTTTCAAGCACAGGTCACTCTCAAATCCTAAAGATAAGCACTTCGGCACTTGAAACCTCTTCAAACCTCCCCTGATTTATTTATTATTGATATTGTTTGATTGTGCCGTAAAAATAAATATTTGTTTTATTAGATATTTGTTTTATTTTTTGCTGTGCTGCAAGTAAAGTGTCTGTAAGACTTTTTTAGCCTGGGATACCAAAATTAAGTACATGTTTGATGTTACTATTTTAGGATGCACGAAAGTTAAAACAGTTTTTAATGAATATTTCCAAAACTAAGCACTAAACCCTATGTTGCTTTATAGCTTGTATGTAAATGTGGCCTTTGCAGTTAGTTTGAGTTAAAAGAGAGGCCCCTACAACGTTCAGAAGCCGAGATACAAAAGTTATATATTTGCGCCTGAGGGTAATTTAGAAATTTCCCCCCTAGGTTTGGAACTACTGATAGAAATTGCGTACCTCATCAATTCTGATCCAGAATGACCTTAAAAGGATCTGGTTTCTAGAAACGTTGTAGACACCAAACTGCATACTCGATTTCAATTAGCTTCTAGAGTAGATTTTTTTCATTCGCCCCAGTGAAAATCAGTTTTTCTGGATTTTGTCCAAAAGTAAGCATTTTGGGCCTTTATGACCTTTATAGTGTCAATATAAACATGTGCATTGCGGTCATTTTAAGCCAAATTTGAGCCTCTAAGACTTTCAGAAGCTGAGATACAAATTTGATGAAATTTGTGCCTACGCCTGAGCTTAAAATTAGTTTTTTGCAGATATCTCGGAAACAAACAATTTTAGACCATACATTGATTAATAAGTTGTATATAAATGTGGACATTGTGGTAATTTTACGCTAAAAATGAAGTCGCTATGACCTTTAGGAGCCGAAATACAAAAATCCCGTATATGCGACTGAGGGTAATTTAGAAAATTTGCCCTGTAGGGTTGTCTCTAGCGATACAAATTGCGCACCTAAACGATTTTGGTTTAGGATGACCTAACAAACAACCCTGTGTTGTCAGAAATCGTGGACATCGAAGTGCACACTCAACTACACCCTGCTACTAGAGTATCACAACTGATAAAGAAAAAAGAAAAGGACAAGCAGATAGGAAATTGGACGGACAGAATTGTAACCAACAAAAACAAATTTCTGAGACTCATAAGACTGATGATGATCATAAGACTGATAATGATTAAGATAGTATACAATACAGTTTCAGTAGTTGACCCATAGATTTTGCGGATTTTCCATCAAGTTTCCCGAAAAATAATTCAGACTATTTGCTAAAAATCATGCTGAAAAATAAAAGTTCCCGAAATTCACAATTTTTGCCCGAGAAACAATGGATATTCAACGTTTCAATGTCAAGGAACTATTCTTGTCTGTTGCTTTAAGACAAAAAGTTCCGAAACATTATTCCCCTCTAGCTGTACTGTTCGTTTAGTGGTGATCTCTGAGATGGTGGATGAGAGGGTCGCCTATTTTGTGGCCCAGAAATTCTTCGAGAACTTCGAATTGGTCCTTCATCTTCTTCAGAATGTCATCCTTCACAACCTGGGATACGAAACGTTACAATTTACGAATTTAGGTACCCCCCTTGATTAGGTACTTCACCTTTCTGCGGTAGACTGGAACTTGGTTAATAACTATGATTCTGTAGATGAAAAATTTGAGGCTTTCGATAAAAAATATAGTGAACTATACGACCGAAATTTCCCAATTAAGGCAAAAAAGAGTAAACCAGGCCGCCGTAAAAACACAAAGCCGTGGATCCAAGAATGGTTACGGTGCGCATGTGATCGCAAAAATAAATTTTATGAAGATTTTGTCACAAACCCGACCACTGAAAATGATATTAGGTACAAGAAAATGAAGAAATTTGTGAATAAACACGTGGATAAGGCCAAAAGCAAATATTACAACGCGTACTTTACAAAATATTCTAGCGACAGCAGAAAACAATGGCAAATGGTTAATAACTTGTTAAACAGAAAGAAAAAAGGCAAAATTAAGATAAACAAAATTAACTATAATGGGAGCGAGATAACAGATTCTCAGCAAATTGCGAATAGCTTCAATGACTATTTCTGCAATATAGCTGAGACTCTTAAGAGAGAAAATGGACTCGTATGCTCTGAGGGCAGGACTATCGTAACAGAAACTCAAGATAGCAAATGCCAGCGGAGCATGAATCTAGAAGATTCGTCCGCATCAGAAATAATTGAAATAGTTAAGGGTTTGAAGATTAAGTCGACTTCTGATATGAGTATACTTCCCCTGAAAAAAGTGAGCAATATACTTGCACCAGTGCTTAGCTGCCTAGTCTCTGCGTCTCTACATCAGGGGAAGTTTCCGCATAAATTGAAAATCGCCAAAGTTGTTCCACTTCACAAAGGTGGGTCACGTGCTGAAGTTTCAAACTATCGACCTATCTCACTACTCTCATGTTTCTCAAAAATCTTTGAAAAAATTATGCAAGCGCGACTATTAGATCACTTAAAGACAGAGAAAATCCTATTTGACTCTCAATACGGATTTCGGGCTGGGCACAGCTGCGAACATGCTTTACTAGAAGCCCAAAACCATATTCACAGGGCACTAGAAAAAAAGCAGGTCACAGCACTGCTTCTATTGGACTACAGCAAGGCCTTTGACATGGTTGACAGCAGTATTCTTCTGAGAAAACTTGAGCACTATGGAGTTCGGGGGTTGGCTTTATCTTGGTTTCACTCATATCTAACCGATAGAGAGCAATACGTGAGCGTCAACAACTGCAAGTCCTCTCACCTCAAACTTAACTACGGAGTACCACAGGGCTCCATTCTCGGACCAATTCTGTTCATAATCTACATCAACGACCTTCCTCAGATTAGTAATTTAGCTAAACATATTTATTTCGCTGACGACGCAAACCTAATAATAAGTACAGATACATTTGAACAACTTAATGCATTGGTGAATGAGATTCTGACTTTGATAATTGATTGGGCTACTAATAACGGGCTTAAATTAAATGCTAGCAAAACTAAATATATGATCTTTACAAATAAGAAAACTAAGGATATAGAAATCTACATGGGAGGTGAGCGACTAAAGCAAAGTTATCACGAAAAGTTTCTTGGCGTGATCATTGATACTAAGCTAAATTGGGCCCACCACATTAGACATTTAGCCACTAAAGTATCTAGAAATGCGGGTATTCTCTACAAACTCAAAGGCTCAGTACCTAACAAAGCACTCAAGTTGATATACAACAGCTTTGTTCAGTCTCGCTTGTACTACTGCTGCACAGTTTGGGGAACAAGATCGCTAAACTCCGTTAAAAGAGTCTTCTCGGCCCAGAAAAAGGGCATTCGCGCTGCAGATAACCAATACCACCGCTATTTTTATGACAAAGATCTGAATAGCACACCTTCACACACAAAGGAAATTTTCAATAAACTAGAAGTATTAGCTTTACCGAACGTGATAGCTAAATGTATATTATGCTTAATGCACAAAGTTTATTCTAACACTGCACCACCAAATATTATAAGAATGTTCACTGTTTCAAACTTAAACGCACCTAGAAGAGAACCTGAGTTCTTTGCAGTACCATTTAACCGTTTATGTAATTCAGACAAGAGCATTTCTTACATTGGGCCTAAGTTATATAACCAAACAGTCAACATTATTAACAAGGACATAAAATATGTCACCACTTGCCTACAAGACAAATTCCTAAATTCATTCAAGTCTACAGTCAACAAGCATGTGCTTACTGCACAAGCACATAAACCGGATGACAAGGACTGGGACAACTCAAATTTCGTACTTTTAGAAATTTAAATAATTTGGTACAACATACGTTGATCATAATAACGAGCAACAAAACTTTAACCTCATAACAAAATATGACTATCTTCGAGCATTTTTTACAATGCTATCGACACCGCGCAATTTCACTGTCATTTACAACTTTTAAAAGATAAAAATATCACCGCGCATTCTTCAGACCCTGTGTCGCTGTTCTAAATTTATGTCAAGAGATAAGAGTTATTTAAAATTCTTAATAATACTATTTAAATTTGCTAATAGCATAATCATATTTTATACATTATTAATACTTTATACATTGTGTGCATATATTTATATTTGATTGTAATTAAAGATTTTAAGGCGTTAGTGCCGAGTAATGCCTTCGGGTAGTGCTCCTCACCAGTAATTTATAACGCAGTTTTATGTTTAAAATGGTTTATCATCGTCGCAAGTGTCAAAAAGATTAGTAAGTTAGAATACCGGCAGCTAAAAATTTTCCACTTTCGAAAGATATGCTAAAAGTATTACAAATGATTGCTTTTTTTGGAATGTTTCTAATGAAGTTTTAGTAAGAATTGAAGGGGCCAGTTATGTCAAAGAGAAACATAACAATTATCTTTGGTTCCATCCTTATGTGGCAAAGAAGCGTTTTATAAATCTTTATTCCACTGGGAAGTTTTTTGTATCACGTTGCGACCCCCACGGTCGTTTCACTATCGTCCTGACCATACAACGTATGACAAGAAGTTTTTAAAATAGGGTAATGTTTTTGATAATTAACATTTTTTAAATATTGTATTTGATAAATAATTAATGTTGGTGGGGAAATATTTATTATATATTTTTTCACATAGTGCTATGATATTTTGTAGACATGTGTGATGATGTGATGTCATAAATTATACTTAAATACTTTACTTTATCGAATTATCAATTTCAGTTTATGAGTTATTTTTGAGTTTTTTAGTCACGCACTTCAACAATATTACCATTTCTAACCTTATTATAAAAGTCTGTGAAGTAGAGCAAATTTTAGTGATCACCACTGAATGGCATGAAATCGGCACTTCAGTGATTGTTCCGTACTTCTCAGTAGCATATAGGATGGTCTCCCACCGCAGGAAAGTATCTGCTATAAGAGAATCCTCAAAGTCAGAGCACATCCCTGAGGAGAACATCTCTTCTACTTCCCCAGCTTCCAGTTGCCTTTTGTAGACATTCAGCTTTAGGAGTTCACCTCCAAATGGATGGTTGTTGAATGAAGCCTCCATTGTTGCTGTCTTGTGGTACTGTCCTATAGCGATTGTTCCTCCCACAGTCAGTTTTACGTCACCAGATGCTTCCTGTGCTATTGCCTCACCATCAAAATATAGTACCCTGGTCTTAGTTTCATAGCCCCATGTAATGCAGACGTGGTGCCATTCATTTGAAGGAACGGCCTGGCTGTTAACTATATCATTCTTGTTCATGTAAGCATAACCCCTTATCCTGCCTGAAATTAAGATCTCATAATTCCTGGAAGGTGCATTGTACGTGAACCAGGCATCATGAACATTATCAGCTGTTTTCTTGTTGATCCATGAACAGACCGAAATGGCTTCCTTTACCGGTTCCATGTCCAGTTGCAGCATCATGTAGCTCTGGAAATCGTTGCCAAAGCTCAGAGCAGTGGCGGTACCGTGAGCCGAGGACTGCTCCACGGAGTAGGACAGGATCAGGAGTGTTAGATAAAACAGAAACATTCAGGCAGAGTCGAGAAATGAAAATGTCGAGAATGAGAAGGTTTCCTGGCCATAAGGAGATGTCTCCAGTCTCGTCAGCGTCACAGGGCGTCCGCTTACGTGCCCCATTGGATTTGCAGTGTCAGGGCTCCAAAACAAAAACTTTTTGACTAACTCTCAATCTGCCAACATCAAATCTTAACACTTTTATTATATTCTCAAATTCTTTTGTAGTCTTCATCTTCCTTAATATTGTTCATCAAAACGTTTCAGTTTACGTACATCGCTCATAATTTTAAAAGTTGTTTCATATTAAGCATGATAAAATTGAAATATACAGTAATATTTCAACACGTTCTAGCTCATTCTTTCGTGCCTACGATTCGAATAACAATAAAAATGACAATGACTAGCCGTATTATGATAGTCATTCCAGAGAAATAATTACTTGAGGTGTGGGCAGTAGTAGTAGTAACCTAAACCATTTTGATAGAGTAAACTATAGATTGAAGAACTGATGATAATTATAATTTAAGCTTAAGATAATTTACCAGAGTTGGTATAGTAAATTTGCTCTTTATCTGTATCACTAAACACTCAAAAGTGTGGCCAGTGTTAAATTGGGTGAGTTCAGGTTCATTAAACAACCACTTTAATCAATTATCATGGATCGAAAAACTTATACACATTCATTCAAACATGAACACAATATTATTGTAACATCATGTAAAGATAAATATAATGATAACAATACAAATCATCAGATCGATTATACCTATTGACTATTCCCGCAGACTACCTCTACACTATCATAAATGTCTAACCAAAGTGTTACACCACCAGATCTCTCATTATCTGGATTACCACGATCATTACAGACTGATGTTACTCTATCTACGAGCATTAACAGAAAATATCCTAAAATTGTCTCTATTTAACCAGTGTTCTTATGCACACCGATCTAACACTTCAGTCCAATTGCTAAAACATACATAGTTTAACAACTAAAACCTTGGTAGTGAGTCCCACTGTTCAATCAACAACTCAAAAGTCACCAACCATGTCACTCTGCAGTAGCTGTACCAACTTAGACGTAGCTCTGTTGACATTTGTCCATTGTACTCAAGATGCGTTGCAGTTGTCAGCTATCCACCATTCCACATCATACCACTAAACATCTCATCATGTAATAGCAGGAGACTATTACTTGTAAGTGAACATTGGTTAGATAAAATAACGAATACATAATACCTTACGAGATATATTTATTATATGGTACAAAATTCAGGGATTTTTGGAAAAAATGGGAAAAAATCCCCATATTTTTGTACTGAATTTCTGAAATTTCGTACTGAATTACTGAATTTCTGAAAAAAATCCCCATATTTTCGTTCCCCCATAATTTTGATCCCCGCTAATTATGATCCACATAAATATGTCTTGTAAGGTATATCATAAAATATCTTGGAATAGTCAATCTTCAATTAAAGTATCAATATCAGTAAATATCAGATATATAAATTCAATATAAGGGCAGGGGTATATATCAACAACCACTGCCAGGGCCCAGGGGGTAGGGGCGTGCAACGTTACGCCACTTTCTATGATCACCTTGCTTTGACTAAACGACAACTGAATCCCGTTACAGTTAAGTGTTGCTGTTCCTAGACTATACTTACAGCTTTTCTGGATTTGGCCTATAGATTAGTCCTCGGCCCTTGCTACCATGGTTCTATAGAACTGGTAGTGAGGACTAATCTTTAGAACAAATCCAGATAGAACTATAGAAGACAGTATAAAGTACCATTTAATTATATAAGGGTTCGTTCACATATTACGTAATCAATATTTTAGCAATTTTTACCCCCCTCCCCCCTTCCGTAATCAACTGTAATTAAGACCCAACCCCCCCCCCCCCCCCCCCCTCCTGACAGCAATATTACGTAATCATGGCCTGACCGTGAACGACCCCTAACTGCAATATTATAATGTTGAATTATAATTTAACATTAATATTGCAGTTATATAATTAGATGGTACTTTATACTGTCTTCTATAGTTCTATCGTAGTTCAATTCGGTTATCATAAAATTATGAAGATGAACATTCCCTGGCTCTACAGGCAACGTCACTGACATCTTCTCGTTTTTCTTAGATTATAGCTGTTCTGGATTTGTTCCAAAGATTAATTCTCCTCACTACCAGTTATAATTTGTATATAATTAAACAGTAACTGTTCTATTGTCTACATAATTTGTATAATTTGTATAATTTTCAGAGCTATAGGAGCTGACTTGTGCTCATGAGGGAACGTTTGCACTGTGTCTCGTGGATATTAAGATAAAGGTATATAATTAGTGTGTTACTGTTACCAGTAATATACAAATAAAATTAAAGCGTTTTTTATCGCCTTTTTTATACTTAGCGTATAAAATCTCGGGCTTACCACTCACACACTGTCCACTGAGTAACCCCATTGAGATGTGAAATAATTCGTTATTCAGCGTTATGTCACATTGTGTCTTGCATCGTTAGGTTTATTACATCAATCAAACGTAACGTACAATAAATCATTGATTATTTGTGAATGAATACTTGATGGGAACAATTGAGAGAAAACGACACATCTTATTAAACCAGCACATCGTATTAAACCAGCTGTTCACAGCAAAAATAGAAAGTATAATACTCACAGGAAACCTTACTGGCTGGGGCCTATCTCCGAAAGTAAAAGAGATAGAGACTTCCGGTTTTTTGCAAAATGTTCGTTTTGTAAATTTAAAGTTAGCTCCCCAGGACTCAGGAGCACAATTTGGAAAAACGTAAATTTTGAGTTATCCGGAAAAGTCTTATTTTGGGCCGAATAAAATAAAAGTTTGCAACTTTAACTTTGCAGATTCCTGTGCTCTGATTTGATGAATTGCGTCAGGCGTGCAACCAGTGTACTTAATGTCGCGCTCGAGCTCAAACCGGCTGTAAAAAAGAGCACCTCCAGCTAGCCCGCCAGCCAGCAATGTTTTCTGGGTATCTTAATGCATGACTGATGACGAAGTACCCAATTAGGGCTAGTACAAGCCAAACACAAGGATCTATCGCATGAGGATCATATACTTTTTAGCTTCCCAGTCGTTTAACTGATCTTCAGGTGACATTGAGTGACGCGATCAGCTCCACTCCTTGTCACATTAGCTTTTAAATTACAACCCAACTGATGAATCAAACTGCAAACACTATAAACTGTAGTTTAACGGAGAATTACGGCTCCTTTAAGTTTCCCAAAGTCGTGAAATTGAACCAAACATGAAGTGAAAGTCGTAAGTTCGGATCAAAGAACCCTGCTCCGCATGAGCTGCATGTTCGCAATCTATTAGTTATGGAATATGCTCTGATCTACCATTTTAATTTTGTTATTTGTGCTCAACTTTATCGAGTTTTATTACTCTATAGTTTCTAAATTCGGACTATATTTAATGTATAGTTAAACTAATATTTTCAATGTGGACACTGGACATATTGTTACTATTTCATTTTCAAGGATAGGGCTACATTCAAAATTTCGGTAATATAAAGATGTATACTGTTTAATCAAGTAATAATGTTGAACTAACGATAGACAATTTGACCATTATCATGGGTAGAGTGGACGGCTGCCAGGCCAGTGTCTCTCAGTCTTTCACAAACAAAAGGAAATGATATTAATTTGAATAACCGTCCGCGTCCTGCAAATGCAAAATGATACAGAGAATGAAATCGGTCGCTCACTTCTCCCATTCATTCACGGCTTACGAATTGTAATAAGTTTCGATTAATTGCATCAATCACATGCTGTAAAAATCTCTTTGGGTTGCTTTCGGATAGTATTTCGGGATAGTTGGTAGTTAGTGTCCAATTAGCTGATGTTCATTGAATCTTTATTGCCGAGTACAACTGCCTTCGGGTAGTTCTTCTTAATATATTACAATTGTAAATGAACTTTATACTCATTCAAGTTGGCATTAAATTCAAATATAATGCCATTTAACTGTCGTGGAAAAGCAAAATTTGTTCGAAATCACGAATGAGAAAAATTCTCACCTTTCCGTAAATTTGTGCATGTTGGTGTTTTATATATATTTTGATAGCATGCAAAGTTTCAAAAGATTTCAAAATGAACTTGGATCACAACGGGACTCCAAAGTTGACAGAAAATGGTGAAAATAGCAATTTTCAGTACAACAAGTTAAAAATTGTTAAAAAGGTCATTTAATCTTTGTAGAACTACATTAAAACCCTGATTTGCTATACCTCTCCCCTTTCCCCAAAATATTTGGGAACAGGTTCTGTAGCTTATTATCACCTGATACCGTGAAACAGGACCCTGATGTCTAGCAAGCTTGTCAGACTATATTATATGATAATACTCTTTAATTGGGTGCTTGACAATGATTACGCCTCATTGAGAACTAGTACTGTGCAGAAAGAAACAATGTTATCCAACTGGGACCCATGAATTAAAAGCTCGATTTACTGTATTGTGTTCCTTTTCCAAAATGTAAGGTAAATCGTGGTTTTACTGTACAATTCTTTTGGTAGCAAGGGGACAGTCTTGTGACAATGGAGACCCTGTTGTTTTGTATTTTTTTCTGACTATGAATGGCATTGCTACAACCTTGTACCATTGTACAACCTTGCTGTTTGACCTATAATTGAAGCTCACCCAAAAGCTGATCCCCAAACATTATGTATACTTTATAGTTTATAACACTCTGACCTTTAATCAAATAACCTTTTATTGATAACCTTATTCGTAAGGTTATCAATAATAAGTTTTTAACCCGAAACACCAAATAGATCAAGTCAATTAACAGTTAACCTCAAAACACCGGACTAGTGTCATGATAAAAGCTATTTATAATCGACAACTCAACGGAAAGTTTACACCAAAAGAACATAAACTTATTGGTGGTCTTGTTGAGGACAAATTTTTCACCCTCAAGAAATCATCTTACACATCAGTGAAGTAAGTTTTCATTGCAATCTCAATGCCGTTTCGGTTCTGGATTATCAACTTTGTGTTGTCTAGAAATCATCAAAAAATAGATTCGTTTTGTTTTTCCCCCATGAATTTTTTGATGCCTATGTATATTTTTGATGTCTATCTATATTTTATACTGGCATATAATGCTGATCCTCCTCAGGCTACACGATATCCAAACTAAGTCAGTGTTTGCTGTTGCTTTCTCCCATGACGGAACATTAGTAGCATCAACTCATGCAGACCATACTATCAGAGTACTATTGTGAGTTTTCAATTATATCATGAATATTGGTTATAAAGTATTTAACAACATTTTGTTAGAAATGAATCTAAAATAATCATTAGCTATTCCTAAAGTGAATTTGTTCTGTATAGCATCATGTAGATATCATCTTTGCATCCAAGCAATTTAAATGCTTCATTTACTGCTATTTGTTTACAAAATAATATTTTACCAGCTACGAGCCGTTTGGTCTGACCCACACGTTGCGGGGTCATGTCAGATCTCCAATAAGCCTGCAGTTCCACCCCAAAAACCGGTACATCCTAGCTAGTGGGTGTTTGGCAGGTCAGGTCTTCCTTTGGAACTTACAGTCCATGATGGGCACCAAAATGCACCAACTGTGCCCTTTTCTTCAACAACCCACCACTCATGAGGTTATTAACCATATTTGGTATCTTTTTAATTAAAATTCAGAGTAAGTTTTGCCACGTTAATAAAAATTACCCTCAATTTAAATATAATTCTCGTTTGCTCAGGTTATGCACTCAGTTGTTCACCTCCCAATTGGCTCAATAGCATTCCACCCTAATGGGAGACATTTGGTGGCAAGCAGATGTAGGCAGCTCACCCTGTGGGACATTGAATCTAAACAACCCTCCCAACCAATCAATACTGTGTTTACCGAGCACGAGAGTGAGAGAATCAGGTACTTGCTTTTATTCTTATCTTGTTCTTGTTAAAATTATAGGATTTATCAAGTTATGAACACTTTATTCTTAAAATCACTGAATTGCTGATTTAATGTTGACGTTATGATGCTATTTTTAAAATAAACTATTGATGAATTTTATTAAATTGAGCTGGGTGAAATTAAAGACATAACAAAGTGCAACAAGTGCATTATGGATTGTATTGGCATAGATAACAGCATTGATAAGATTTTTAGATCATTTTTGCTGTTTGATGAAAAAGTGATAAAGATGATATTATTATTCGCGATATCATATATAATAAAGTTGATTTAGCTTATTAATACCATTGTTAATTATTAATCAATATTATTAATTAAAATCATTGACATTATTATTAATAATACTAAATAACATTAATGATATAATAACAATCATATTATAATTAGCTTTCATATTATAATTAACATTCATGCATATTAATTAATATATGTTTCCGTTTACAGAGGAGTGCTGTTTGACCCGTACGGTAGGTACCTAGTCACAGCAATAAGACGAGTAGTCCCCACTCCGGTGATCCCGGCTGCAGCTTCCCCAGTTCCCGAGGTCAAGGTGGAAACGTGGACTCCAAAACGCCCTAAAACCGGACGTTACAGCAAGCTTAATACAGTAAAGAATGCGCTCAACAAACTTATATACGCTGGACAAAAGAGGTCCTTCTCCACTGCCAATAGTGGTGCTAGCCAAGGTTACTTTATAATATATTTTATATTAGCCACGACTATTCATTAACCAAACGATTGCAAATTTCTGTTTACTTTTAATTAGAACGTAGGCTCATTTTTGTAAATTAAATGATAACCAATTAAAAATGTCACTCGTTATTAGCGAAGCAGTTATTATACTCATTATTTTAAAAATATATAATTAATTAAACGTATATATCTTACTATAGTTAAGTGAGACAATATATTTATTATACATGTTTAATGTTTATATATCTGTTACTATTTTACTGACACCACGACATCAACTTTAACACGGCTTCCCGCGAAAACAGTGTACCAGAGAAAAATATGCCATTGAAAGTATGTTATGAAGTGCCTCGCTGACCAAAAGCTCATTTATTCAGAAGCTCCCAACAGTATCCAGAACTATTTCCCTCCATTCTTATGTCGTATGATCTGAGCATAACTCTTCAGTCTATCCGGCAAATAGATCATCATTTGTATGTTATCCTCCAAAGTTGTACCCTCTAAGGGGTATAAAATAACAGAGCAGTGGACACGTGCTCGTGATATAGCTAAGTAAAGTATTGTCAGATCCCTCTCACTGTACCTCGTCATTTCGTGCAGCACAATTACAGCTGGCCACTCGGACGAGGAACTGGTTTCACTGTGACATACTCCAATCTCGTTACCGGTATCATCACGCCTCTTCTTTACAGTTTCTTGAATAACTGATTCTATATCGCTTGTAACATAATTGTAAACTAAACCTATGTCAGAATTAATAAATTCATTTTTAACTCTAAATATCTTATCTAATTCTGTGTTCAAAACGTAATTAAACTTATCAACATCGAACTTATCTAAAATATGTATGACAGTTTTTGGGCCATGTATGAAATGGCCCGGAATTTGTGTCGGTAAAATCATTCTGAATATTTCTGGTCTATTTGCAATTGATCCGATAAATTTTTCCCTGATAACAGATAAGATGTTCGACAAATCAAAAGTATTTCTTAAACTCATTGACAAAGTTGTCCTCTGACCTGGATGTAATTTATCACCGATTACATCTACTAAGTTCACGATATGTGCGTCCTCGTAGTAATAGCCTTGAACCAAATCACCAGCAATCCAAACATTCCGACTAGATGATAACCTGAACAACATGTCTATCACTTGGCCACAATCCTCGACCGAGCTATAATACAAAAGCAACTGGATGTCATCAACAAATAAGTAACAACTCGTTATTGAACTGAGTAAAGCTGTTATAAGTTCGAAGTTTCCGTTATAATCAATCATATTTATGATGATAACTTGACTTTCCTTATCTGATATAAGTTCTCCGAGTTGTGAATACGAGGCCGCTTCATTGTCATATATAGTTACCGCAATCATCTCTTCATATTGTACATTAGCTTTATCTAATGCACGTTGGTAAAGCTGGGAATTATTCCCTTTTCCAGTAAATCTCAAAAGCACGATTTTGTTTTCCATATCAGATTGTGCAAGTTGTATCATCTTCCCACACAACAAAACAGTTTTGCCGGCCCCTGCGGGTCCATTGATCCACAAGAGGCTTTCTTCAGATTCAAAGACGAGACTCTGTTCTAGTGTGAGATTTTGAACTGCAATGTAATCTCTTATAACCTCCGGAGCTTGTAAAACACCAGGATTTCTATCACGTTTTTTGCCCTTTTTAAGCTGTAGAGTGATCTGTCCCTCTCGAAGTAGCTTGTCAGTATCCATGATGCACCTACCTAAACTACACCTGGACTGATCACATTTGGTTTTCTCTGTGGCCCAAATAGCAAGTATCATATTCCTAACTTTATCGTGGGAATTACCTCTGCTCTCTGGTTGCTCAGTTCTTTTTCTAATACAACTTATTGCATGTGTTACATTACACTTCCACCAAGCACCAAAACTTTCTAGACTGTTTGAGTCACCGTGAAAACCCGATAAATCTTCTTGATCAATGATAGTCGACAGTTCGGTATCATATAAGCGGAGATCCATATTCTGACTACACTGAAACTGTTCTTTGAACAGTTTACTAAAATTAGGATATGCTGTGAACTGAAGAATGGTTGTGTCCATGTCAATACATTTGATCAGAGTTGCTATTTTATCTCGTTGTTCGGCTGATTTTCTGAACGTTCCAACTAACGCTAGCGACTGTTTTTCCATCTCATCCACTGTACCAGGATCATTTGACTTGAATCCAATATGTGAAATGTTTTTCACTTCGATTATAACACAAAATTCTGGACCTAACACCAAGAAATCGCACTCCCCCTCTCTGTTCGAGGAATTCTTGCAACCCTTACACTTCTTTTTGTCTCTCACATGACTTTTATCGCACAAACAAAATTGATAATGGGTAAACTCAAAGTTATGAAGAACGACCAGACCTTTCTCCTCTAAGTTCTCCAAGGCTCGGTAAACCTTAACTTCAGCTTCGTAGTCTGACTGTTGCTGTCGTTGCTGTTTAAAACTGCTTCCTGGTTCATCTTCTTTGGGGTACCGATCTACGTACGTCTGCTCTGGTGCTCTTGGTAGCATTTCAGGATAATATTCAGAAGAGCTGCAGAAATTGTCGAATATTTCTTTGCCGTTTATTAGATATCTTTCCATACTTCAAAAGTAGCTGAAATAAAATAATCTTATTAATCATCGATAAATATAACCGATATTTTTTGTTGTTACAGACTGTTAGATCCGAAACATGAATGTAATAAAGGCACCAATGTTTTTTAGAAATAGTAATACCAAACGAAATTTGTGTCATTTAGGGCGAGCAATTTACGAATGTTCCAGCTATTTCCGTAGTATTAGAAAACTAACGAATGATTAATACAGTCTCAAAAATCAACTCCAAAATCTGGAATGCACTTTGATATTTCATTGTGCGCAACTTATAAACAAGAAGCAGCCCTTTAACTGAATTAGATAAACTGAAGAATTCTACAAAATATTGGAAATATCTGTACTGATGTTATATGTAGTAATTATACAAATATTATTACCACGGCCCAGGAATTTGTACTCACTTCAAGGTGTTTTGTATCAATAATTGTATGTTTCCAGCCCACCAGTTCAAGGTGTCACCCTGTAAGTTTATTCTGCTAACAAAAGGTACCGGGGAAAGGTTTTACAGTCATTCATTGTTAGCGTCATAATATTGATATGCAATGAAGATATACGATACAGATATTTGGTAGATTAAATTCATCTGATCAATCGTAGAATTTATCTCCAAAAGAGTGATCCTGCAACCGCAACCTACAAACTAAAGTTATGGCGGGCAAACTAAATTCAGGTCAAACTAGGACGGCTTGAATTACAGCAGAGACGCAGTACGCTCGCAAAACAAAAAGTGTACACTGACCAGTGACCGAGTAAGAGGGACGAATGTGTTCATTTGAATCACGTGACATCACATGGTTGTCACGTGACATTGTTTAGCGCTTAGCGACTTGACGAGTTATGTCATGTGCTGTGTAATATTATAGCTATTATAATAGAATATGCGAGTATCATACATACTTACTACGTATCAATATTCAATATCATAACACTACTGGGGGCCGGGGGAGTAAAATGGACACCCCCACCTGAGACGGGAGATCGTTATATAATTTTAAAACGAAAGCAATAATTTTAAACAAGTTTTGACTTTTGGAAATGTATAATTATTTCTCGCTACTGGACCAGGAGGGCGGGGAATATGAATTTCATGAGCACCATCTTTATACTTACGTTTCACAATTTGCACCAGCTGAAATATAGGGGTTACCGAAGCTGTGATTGTGTATTTAAACTAAGTCTAACATCCCACTTCTTCAGATGATGAGGGCAGCCCTGGTCCCAGCACGAGATCCTCCTCTGGTGGAGACTCTAGTGCACCACGTGGCAGCAGCACTGCCAGTCCAGCTGCTGGGCGTCACTCTCCCCAGCCCCGTCTAGACTCCACTGAGACAACAACCACCCAGACCGCTTCTCTTAGGATAGACTCAACTACCACCACTGTACCACTGAGACCGGACTCCGCTGCTGGTCATCACGGTGCAGCAGCAGCACAGGACCACTCTACTTCCCAGCGCGCTGCGCATGGTGCAGCACATAGCGCTACGCACGGCTCTACTCACGATCAACCCGCTACTCAACGCAATGCGCACGGCTCCGCGCAAGATCACCCAAACGGACAACGAGTAGCACGAGGGCACACTCCTGTAGACCTGCCTAGTGGAAACACAGGCATGTTCAGAGACCCTCGACTTGGTATAGTGACCCATTGAAATTATATATAACAATAACTATTTTCATTTCATGATTTTCGCGAAATATCAAAGTAGTTGTACTAAGATAGCTATGTTAGTGCAGAGTTTTACGGGGTTATATTTTGTGTTGAACGTATTATGTCGCCCTCAGAACGGACAGAACAAGATCAGATGGAGTTACGATTGCAAAGCAGATCACTTTGTACTAACTGTCAAGCTGGTAAGTATGTTGTGTGTATAATTATAAATTAAACATGCAATTAATCACACAATTATTGTTATGTAGTTATGTGTAATTAATTGTTAAATTGAATATGATTTATCTTTCAGGAGCGTTTAGTAAACACGTCGTACAAGTTTGGGATTTTGAGGATGATGTTCTGCCCGACATACGGGACGCCGACCACAACATAATCACTAACTCAGCTATAATGGTATTTATTTTTGTCACAGCTATTAATAGCAGAGGTTCCCACTCAGTCGAGTTTTTATACAATATTTTTAATGCAAATTCCTAACGATATTTTCTGAGCTCACAGATGTAGAGACTGGTGGTGTGGTGAATCGACTCCCCACCAGTATTCACATCTATTTAGCCATCAACTAGCTAACATTAGAAAGATTATATAATACATTGTCTGACATGTTAATGTTCCTGTGCCAGGTAACGAATGTGAACCTGCAAGTTTCGCCGGACGGTTCGTTCGTGTGTCTTGTAGAGAAAGAAGATTGCGGAGGTGGAGCTACACTTTATCTTACAGTTTACAGTCTCTCTCCTGACACTTTCAAACAGTGTCTCATGAGGACCTGTGTCAAGTACATCCCCATGTGCATCAGCATCACTCCTTTTAACCAGGTTAGTGTGCATCAGCATCACTCCTTTTAACCAGGTTAGTGTGCATCAGCATCACTCCTTTTAACCAGGTTAGTGTGCATCAGCATCACTCCTTTTAACCAGGTTAGTGTGCATCAGCATCACTCCTTTTAACCAGGTTAGTGTGCATCAGCATCACTCCTTTTAACCAGGTTAGTGTGCATCAGCATCACTCCTTTTAACCAGGTTAGTGTGCATCAGCATCACTCCTTTTAACCAGGTTAGTGTGCATCAGCATCACTCCTTTTAGCCAGGAGTGTGCATCAGCATCACTCCTTTTAACCAGGTTAGTGTGCATCAGCATCACTCCTTTTAACCAGGTTAGTGTGCATCAGCATCACTCCTTTTAACCAGGTTAGTGTGCATCAGCATCACTCCTTTTAACCAGGTTAGTGTGCATCAGCATCACTCCTTTTAGCCAGGTTAGTGACACAGGGCTCAGTTAGTTGCTGTAGTGACTAAGCGGATTAGTGGTAGTACGTGGGTCGTGGAATGACATTTGCTGAAAATATCTCTGACGTAATAGTTCAACGGTCCCTAGGGTTAATGTAACCATCAGCCGTTTGGTAAATGAAGAAATCCTAGTTCTTGGAACTAGTACAAGTTCTTTACCTCAAAGAACTTTCTATCATGTTTTCTGCTGGCTTACCACGGACCACAGCTCTAAATGTTAAAATGACGATCTCTGGTACCGGCTACACATTGCTAAGAAAAAAATTCAAGAAAATGTTCCGAATATTCTCACGAACTTAAATTAATGTAACTAGAATCAGTATCGCCGTTTTTTCATCTTATCATTAAAACCCTAATTTTGATCGCTGTGATTTGTTTCGGGCTACTTAGCAACTAATACATGATAATTCTATCGAAATGGAAGAAAATCGCCTGATATTTTTAGCTGGCAATTCACAGCCTTATCAGCGGTTCTCATTGAAATTTCATTTCTGATCCAGAGTTTCCTAGTTCTAAAGAAGAACTGGAAGTTTCAGAAGTAGAACTGGAAGTTTTGCTTTCTCCAGTTTCTCTCGCATATGAAATCAGGCTAACGTTATCAGAAACCTAGCTGACATTATCAGTCCGTTATGGTGTACAATACATGATATATCATACACTACCCATTTTAATATTAAATGATGAATTTAGTGTCAGTTAATGAATTATCTCACATTTTATCAGATCCAGTAAATTTAACGCCACGTACAAAATGATCGCGATTGCATTATTATAATATCACAGTGGAAATAATGTATTATATATGCTCATGATCATGCCGAGACTTGAGTTTCTCATGCGTAAAATCAAAAACCGATAAATTATTAGAAGTAAATGTCACGGTTACGGAGCACTAATTTCCCCGGATTCGGTTACTCACCGTGATGTAATGTCTTGTGTGGGGTGCATTTTGGACATCCACACGGATTACGGAACACATGTCATTGATAAGGGCTTCAGTTAGTAAGGTGTTGAGGTAGCAGAGAGAGAGAGAGAGAGGTAGCAGATATTATGAGCCAGGTGTAGTTTGCGATGTCTGACATGTTTCGGTGACATTTTAGTCGATTTTATAACTTTTACTGTGTCCTATACTGATCTGTACCCCATATTTCAGTACATTGTCGCATTCGCACGCCACACTGACGGGCGAGAGAACCACGCAGGGATGATAATAACGTACGAGATCCCGCGTAAGAAGTTCAGCGACAAACAGCGCATGACCCGCTCCATGACCAAACCGCCCTCATCTACCCCCAAGTTCAACCAGATCTCAATCCACGACGAGATGCCGATAAACATCGCGCGATTCGGACATTTGCCCTGGCAAGGGACTGTAATCGGGACGTGCTCTGGGAAACTGTATTTAATGAGGGTAGGACCCCGTCAGATCCAGCTGGACGCGGTAACAGAGCCCGGAGCTAACTCCTCATAACCCAGGATACGTGCCCCGCCTGCTGGGGCTATGTTAGACTTGAAATAGAGTGTGTCCGCGAGATGCTGAACAAATGTGTGTTCATTTGCGCGCCTCCCCCCCCCCCCTCCCCCAACTGTTTATTGTAATGCTTGTATACTTGTTTTGATGTTTTCTCTCTTTCTCTCTCTCTCTAGGGTGTTTATAACAGTGGTTTATATTTAGGGAATTTTCTGCTGGCTGTCAGAGGAATTGTGGCAAAATGTGTGTGTGTGTGTGTGTGTGTCAGGAATATTTAATAAATTCGATTATAAACCTGTTTATAAACCTGATGGTTACGAACACCCCTTGAGTTGGTTTAACTGTGACCTTCTGTTTTTGTTCAGTTGTTGCCTGCCTTGTCATTATATATATATGAGACACTTACATTTTAACGAGTGTGATGAATGATTTATTTTCTTAAATTTGAAGTGGATTTTTGATATTTGTTAATAAATACATCGGGCTGTCATATGAAAAATGTTCTTATTCTAGGATTTTCGGCGTTGTGCTGGACAATGTGCTAGTATACATAGTATACTTTAATACAATGTGATAGAAGCGAGTGTTTGTATTTAAATTTGTTAGAAAAGTAAAGATCGGTCCCCTAAAATGCGGTATCCCTACAACAACTGTATACTAAAAACGCCATGGAGTTTACTTGAAGAGTCTAGTTTATGGTTTTAACGGGTAGAATTTTGAATTTCTTATAAAATATGTATCCAGGTTATAAGACAAAGAGCCATACCCTACCTGGATGTTTCCTTATATCAAGAAAACGAAGACCTTATAGTCTACCGTAGGGGCTGCGATCACCTTCGGATTGTAGGTTGCATGCTTAGGTTTTTTTCACCATGCCGAGGCGGAAAAGGTGCAGGAGAGCACATACTCCACGATCATATACTATTACTACAACTACTCAGTTGAAATGTCAGCAATATAGCCAGATGTTTCAACTGGTGATGATTACAGATAAATTCTGATCAGTCCGGGAATGTTTCCCAATAATTTCAGATATGTGCACACAAAGAGACATTTAAACGTTGTATAACACTAATTCGTCCATACACCTGGGTCATGGCTTCAAATATTTCAACTAAAAGGTCAACAAAAATGCGACACACCTATAAACATCAAGTATTGAACAATTAATTATGTACAGGGTGTTTCAAAAATAATGTCCTGATTTTAAAAAACAATACATTTTTTTATAAAGGAGCAAAATGCTCATTATCGGTTGGCATTAGTTTGTAATTTGTAAGCTTTATGAACTAATGCCAAGCAATAGTGGGCATTTTGCTCCTTTATAAAAAATTTTATTGTTTTTTAAAATCAGGACATTATTTTTGAAACACCCTGTATTTTGCCGAATAATAATGGACACTATTTAGTTTTCGACAAATATAAGTTTTCGACAATAATAAAGTTGCAGCGTTACTGGTTAGTTCTGGTTAGTTAAGTTTGACAGAAGGTGCCCCTTATAGCACACTTGTAATGTTTCTTCCAGTTAATTTGTATACACTTGAGATAACTGTTGTGATGTAATTACAGCATTATTATTACCCCGCCTAAATTAGACCATCTGGAGATATGAATCATACCATATAATTTGGTAAATTATATCTGAAAATATATATGTTGCCTTATTTGGTCGTATATGACAACTTGCTAAGTCCTAGACATTCATTAATCATTCCTTGATCCTTCCAAGCTTTGACTTAACAGCTTACAAACTGTTCGTGAGGATGAAAGCGAGATTGCGCGTTTACTTCCGTCTGTTTTAATCAAGTTAGATCATATCAAATTTCCGTCCTAAGAAACTGAGCCATGTACCGTATTAGGGGGCCGATATCTATTTCTTACTTACTTATACTTACTGGATGAGTTAAATATGCTTTGTCGCTGCGTGTTGTTCTACTATGAATGTTTCTTTGTCTCATTTTTCGTTGAACCGCATTGTGTATGATCGGTACAGTGTTTCTGTGATCGATTAAAAATTTGAAATGTAAATCTTGAGATGTTTTCCTTTAATCGACTGTTTTACATTTAAAATATTTTTAAAACCTTTAAGAATGCTGGTATTTAACGTGGCATTCCGTTTGAATGAAGGGTTGATATAAAATATATTTTATATGGATTAACTGTGGTGAATCAAATAAGTTAAAAGTTTTGATATGTGGTTTTGTTCAGAAAAAAAAGTAATATTTGTTTGAGTGAAAGAATGATAAGTTTGTCATGACGTTTGCTTAACACAGCATATTTAAAATTTTGTGTCCTCTGTGGTATCATTGTACTTTTAATGGTATGAGGCCAAGGCTCGATAAGAGAAGGAGAATAATAGAAGTATTTGTTACTTTTTTGGTAGTTCTTCGTTTAATAGGTTTAATTACAGTCCATCATTGTTCAAAATGATTTTATTACTAAACTTATATAGTTCTCGCAGATAAAAACATGTTTTTATTTAACGTGTGGACCATTTGGTGGATTAGTTCTAGTCCTAATATTAGAAATAAATTTTCCAGTGAACGAGTGGGGTAGAAAGCAGTGGAAAATAAACATTTTTCTTACCCCCTAAATGATCTTAATTTGCTCTTATCGTGCTGCTGCATTTTGATTTACTTTATTTGCTGTTTTAAAAAGCACATATTAAATTAATAAAATGATTCAGCAGCAATGAGGTTAAATGATTTAGCAGTCAAAGTTTTATTACTACATTCAGTTTTGTCGATTTGCACTCTTTAGAACGTTGCTCCAATTTTTGACAAATTTCTGATTTATCACTTAGAAAAGCCCCTTCTAAAATTTCGTTGTATTTAATGTACATTAAGTAAAGCTTTTGTTACGTGCCATTTTGTATTGAACTCATAACGCAACATAATATTACTATAATAATACATAATATTTACTGACGTGTATTACTGCGAGCACATCATGTCATGTGGTAATAATTATACGATTATTCGGTATAATTATGCAAAGATTCAAAGATTATACTCACATGATCTTGTCAAATTTAAGTATCTGTTATTTCTAAAATTATTCAAAACGTTTTGACATACCTTCCACCGGTTAACCTTGAATATCATTCCAGGGAATGTCAGGAAGACTCTGTCGATCGCTTTGCACGAGAATCTCGGGCGGTTCCTATCAGTGCAAATCATCCAAACCGAGTCACGTGATCTCAACTAATCATACCAAATATGGGCATAACGTGGTACATCACCCCACCAACAGACACTTCAATTCCAACAGTACTGACTTTCCTGACACTCTCCCTAATCTAATGCAAATAGAAAAACTGGTGGACTCTCCAGTCACATTCCTAAGTATAGAATACCTGCAGAATAACGAGATATTTTATCTGATGGAAAACATTCAAAAGTTAATCGGCACAAAACACCCCATAGTTCAGTTCGGGGCACAAACGTTACTTGGGTCAACAGGTACGTTCAAAGTTCAGGGACTTATAGCGTTGCTGTTAGCGCAGATACTGAACGCCAGCTCGCACAGCACACTGCTTCTACGCGACCACACTGGAATACTTCCCAAACAGAGACGGCTTGTTGAAGTGTGTGAAATGATATCCACGGCCTTCTTTTTACACGATAACATCGTCAGTTTGGATAAAGTAAAGCTGGACGCCCGGCCTAACATCCAGAAAGGTAACAAGTTATCACTGCTGTTTGGGGATTATTTCCTGGCCACAGCTTGTTCCCAGTTGGCTACAATGGAGAATCCCAGTGTTGTTAACTCTGTGTCTCGAGCTATAGCCCACAATGTCGAGGGAAGGTTCTGGTTAGAGACTATAGATCCGAGCGCTCCACCTACGCTGGATGACTTGTTGAATTACTGTAGCCTGCGTCATGGCGCTCTGTTGTCCAGTTGTTGTTATTCTGCTGCCCTCTTATCAGGACTTGGTATAGACACTGCCTTATCATTACAGAAGTTTGGGGACTACGTGGGGCAGGCCATTCATTTGAAAAGCGAGATATTTGCTACGGAAACTAGCAATATTGGTTCAGAGAGTTTGAGCTCGTACCCCTACATCGCAGCTGTGAGGTACTTACATGAACAAGGCAAAATAGACTTGATAGATCCTATTTCTGGGCTGAATGAGGAGAAGGTTAAAAAGATTATAAACTTGGGATATGGCCTGGATTTGACAGCGGAACAGTGCGAAGTGTATTGTAATAAAGCTCTGGAATCATTAAAACAGTTAAACTCTAATGACAAATTAACACAGAATTTAGCTAAAGTTGTTATGGATATTAAATCTGCTAAACCTGTTTATACTGCGTAATGATTTTTGCTGTTTTCTTTAATATGATCAGTTTGTGTTATTTTGCTAAAGGTTGTATTCGTTTGTCAGTAAATCCAGATGTTAACCTATATATTGAACATGTAAGAAGCGCTATCAGTGCAACAAAGAAAATCTCTCAAAGAAAGCCTCGCAGTATTTTCTGTAGCCAGTGCACCGCACTGTAGATGGTATCTAGATTAATGCTCCGTTTTAACATATTAGGCAGATCTTGTGATTAGCAAGATCAGTTAAACAGTTTTTGACTGGTCGCAAAGGGACACGGTAATTTTCATGTGTTAGTGTACTGAAATGGAGCCCGCCAAGGTCTTTTTATTGTAGAAAGTGGATTCAGCAGCTAGTCGTTGCGCGGCTTTTCGGCTCGCTCGTGTGTTTGAATTCCACATTTTAAGTGAAAAGGACCGCCTATGAAGTTAGGGCATAAGGGATCGCCCTTTGTCCAGCTTCCGTGTGACGTGAGAGGTACATTTTTAATTTCGTCTTAGTATCTTAAATCAACCGCACTAAGGACATAATTAGCGGGACTACCGAAGCAGTCTGCGTGTCTTGTGCTTTTAAACAAAGAAAAACAAATAGTTAAACTTCAATAATAGTTAACTGAGTAACTAATACTTTTACACAATAGCAATACAATTTAATTATAAATACTCAACTCGTTATACACTTTGAATAAAGAAGTAGTCCGAATTAACATGCTTTTTGTTCCGCTCACCAACTTCAACAACTTGAGCGATATGGTTGAAGAAAACCCATTGAACATAATACATTGGTGATGGGGGTTAAACTCCGAAGATAAAATGCTGAAAACCTGATTAAAGCAACAGTTAATTTAAGAGATAGTGAATTAATGACAGTAGTGATCAAATTGAAAGGTCGAAAACAATTTGCAGGTACTCCATAACCAACTGTTGCACAGTCAAGTTTCGTTTTAGCATCGATCACAGGAATAACTCTAGTGTCTTGGATTGCATAGGAAAACAATCACGTGTAATATCCAGATCCTTTAAAGACTATTTCAGATCATCTGTAGATAAGGAAGTTGGCAGTGCCGCAGTATGTCTGAGCGAATAGTCTGCCGTTCTCTGTAGGGTCACTAAACGCGATCTTCACTTTGGATATCGTGCAACCGAACACAAAGTTTGCCCTGAAATGGAAGAGTTAAATACAAGCTTGGGACTGGCATTTCTCCCTTTTGACCAATTATTGTAGCGTAGAATTAAGTATAGGTTCATTGTTCACAATACCTGACACAGTCCATTAGTCTAGAAGCGATTTTCTTTCTCCTACACTGCTTGAAGACCCAAAGTCGACTGATACCGCACACAGCTTTCATTGGAGCGTCGTCCGATTTGAGTAATGGTGCTTTACCAGAATCATCAGTTTCATGTGCAGACACGCAGGGGTAACCCTGAGAAAAATATAATTCAAGTATTCGGTCGGTTGTAACAAAACTTTCAATAATCGTATTATTTATCGTAATCTGAATACATTTTCTAGTTTTATTTAAGTCTTCAGTGTCCCAGCCCGGTATAATCTTTAATAGAATATTCGTTGCCAGGACATAATTTCATCTGGACAAACGCCCGCTTCATCATGGTTATTGTTAACCACCGTTATGTCACGATTCCCGAAATCGCACGAACGATTGAAACGCGTATGTTGTGGGATGTTGTTGATGCAAGGCGATCTTTCGTCGCGTGGGATTTTATGTTGGCGAAAAGAATGGGCATATTCCTCTGAATCTCACCTTCTCGATATGTTCCACAAAAGCGGAAGCGATAACTTTATTAGCGTTGGAGATGTAGAGGAACGCCTGTAGCTCTTTTCCTGGTACAGGAGGTTGGTTCCTGTCCGTTATACCCAGGTCAATGTCGACTACCTCTCTGACTTCTTCCATCTGCATAGTTTTGAGATTTGATATTAAAACATAGTCTTATGTTCTTCAAGTGAAAATGTATCAAGGCACAACTCTAGGTAAATAGATAATCATTAATATATGTAACAAAACTGTCGTTATACCTTTTTAACGTGAGATTTTGGATCATGCTGATTAACCAGGATTATTCTACCGTCGTGATACTCTTCTACCACCCGCTCCGTTTTCCAGCCCTGGGAAAATGAGATCTTGTTAGCATCCAATCTAACACATTTAATGCAGTTCAAAATGTAAGGTTATCTGGAATTAAATACTTCTGAACTGAAGCACAAAAGCTACGGGATAGCGAACAGACGCAGAACTTACGGAAAACGAGCTAGCTTTCAGGAATCTCTTGTGGTACTTGTTGTGATTCTGTTCGTCGTCAGCAACAGTGTGATTGTACACCATTCCACACTGGGTACACTGTGTAGGCTCCACTTTCTGGCCCACGTCCTACAAAAACAAACCAGACCATTAAAATTTAGCGGGAATATGATATTATCAACGCGCGGCACAATGCGCGTCGAATCTGTGATCGGATCATGTAGTTTCTATAACGATATTGCACAAACTTAGGATTGTCAGCGCATCAGAACGCTCGCCGACGCGCGCAGTAATAGTTCACGTTCGTCTAAAATTTCAACTTTCCTATCACTGTTTCCTCAAGATGTCGAGTAACCGATAAATCTAATTGTGTAGGACGACAAAATTTAAAAAATTGCGAATGCATGTTATCTCAGAAAATAGGTCACAAAGTACAAACCAATGTCGTCTGTTCAAGTTTGCTTTGTTTCACGTCACTTCTTTCTTTCTTCGGAGCACCACGTTTTCTCTTGACTGAGGGTGCTGGCTGAGCTCCGGCCCCTGACCAAACCGAATACTCCCAATCCGCTTTAGTGTCTTCTGCTGGTCGAGTTTTGACAAATCCATCACTGTAATCTGTTATCTTCCGGTTACTTTTCTTGTGGCTGTTCTTTATGACACACTCCTGAGGAAGTGGGTTTCTTCATATCTTTATTGTGTGGTTAAATTGAAATTACATTGATAAAACTTACACAGGGTGGGCTACAATAACCAGCTCTCCACTTATAGTGTACCTCATTGCGTATATTCAGGCCCATCATCATAACAATCACAATACATAGCGCATCTATGACACACTACACAGGATATACAAACCTACTCCTGAAACGATATTACACACACAAATCAAAATAACCCTCGAAAAAGTGTCCACAAACCTTGTCACTTGATTTATTACTGCTGGTAGCAGCAGCGCCGTTATTCACAGTCAAATCACTTTTTTTCATCTTGACAGCCACATATTTTGTGGGGGCCATGGCTTCAGCTTCTGGTTTTAAGTTTGTGATGATGTCACCTGTATCCGCACTGTATTGGTTCTTCTCTGGTTTGTTGAAGTCCGGTACGATGCTTTCGTTCTGCTGAATTAGTTGGTGTAAAATTATTCAAATTTCGACTGTTTCTTACAAAGTAGTAATACTGCAGATTTCACTCCTATTTAATTAAGTCATAATGTCCCATTCGGACTCCTTTTTTGCGTTTGCCAATATATGATCCTATAATATATTAACCCACTCTTCGCCCAAACCAGAACCCTAAAACTAAAGCTCACCATACGTCATGGAGAATTGGACCCGAATTTGATTGGATTGATTTGTCCCCCAATGTCAAAAAGGAAACCACACTGAAAAGAGTGAAGCTGTTCTCTCACGAAGTTCCCTCCCTGCTAAGCACAAAACTTATGACAGCTCACATCAGTTTACCTGATGTTCAGGAGGTGCCAGTATGAAGAGATCAGCGTTAGACAGAGCCTGACCATGTTCACCAGTCTGCAACACGTTTAGTAAGTTAGCTAGCTTGTCTTGATCTAGAATGTTCTTATCTGTCAGAGGTTCTGAACCTTCTTCCAGCTGACAGTCTACCTGGTGAGGAAATTGTTAGGAGGAGGATCGCTACATCAGTATCATCCCCAGGTCAATATATATTTCGCATATAAATATAAGATATATTTTTAATGATATTGACCTGGGGTATTACCGTCGATTAAAATTCCATTATTATCAAGACTCTTTAAACGCAGCACAGACCTAACGGTGCGATGATACATCGCATCACGTGAAATGAGTCATGGAATCATGTCACGAGGTATGACGTCAGACCTTACCTCGTAAGTAATATATTCTCCATCTTGTCCGCTTGGCAGTTTAACAAGAGGTTTGGAGTTGTCAGTCTGTGGATCTGCTTTAGATATAAAACTATCGATGTTAGTGTATCCATCCTCTGTAGATTGTATCGGTGCTGCTGGCTGCGTTTGTTCTGTACCTGAGTAAACGCATTATAAATAACATTATTTGTTGAACAGTTAAAGTAAACCGGACTATTCCCAATCCTAAACCCAGACTTACTAGCGACATCGCAGATAATATATTGCTGCCCCGAACTGTCTTGGTATATTTGCTGTCCTCCTTGTTCGGTGCTGAGGATGAACGTCTGTCCTCCTTCAACCGTGTGAAGGTAACCTGGCTGTTCCTCTGGTAATACTCCTCCTGTTATTAGTTAATTAAACGACTGTAATTGAGTTGAAATTACTGAGCTTAATTAATTGAACATGTACCAAATGTGAGAGTTTATATTAGAATTAGTGCCAGTAAGACAAGATCATGAGGAATGCTGGAACATACCTGAAAGGAACTGCTGGCCATCAGCTGTAGTGATGATGTGTTGGCCAGATATTGGTATAACACGGGGCCCTTCTGCTGTTTCTATTTGTAGTTGTAATGTAGTGCTCTCATCACAATCTAACATGTAGCTCTTTTGATCCGCCTGAGAGGGGAGGTGGTGCACTGTCAGTTGAGAGATCGGGATAAATATCATTGCCAGTTAAATAAAAATCATAAATTAATATTTTGTAAATAAAGCGAGATATGATTTCTGATAAAGGGCATGTATCGCTCTTGTATTGCTGAATCTGAGGGTCTCAATTAAAAAGAGTCTTTCACAGAATATTTGGGGAATGACTGTCAAAACACATCAATAATTAGCAAGGGAGACTTCATATTTCAACACCCACCTGGCCTGTAGCTAGGTAAGAGGCCTGTAGGGGACCCTGAAAACTAATAAAAACTCACCTCATTGAGAATGACAGTGTCTGTTGAGAAAGCATACTCAGCTGGTTTCACTTCTTTTCCCTTTTTAGGGAGGATTATATCGTCTAACCAATAGCTGCTGCTCATCTTCACATAGTGCACTTATTTAATTAGCTGATTAGTTAATAAATTAACGGAGGTGTAAGATGAATCATTAAATAACTTAAAACTGGTAGATGTAATGCTAGGTAAATGAGCAGTAAAGAACAGTTAAAGGAAAAGTTGCAATTTAGACACAATGAAACTTCGTAATTTCTGTTCATAATTATTTAGAAATAAATTAACAATTTAGAAATACATTCTTAAAATAGATTCATAGAAAAATTCTGTTTCAAAATGAAATAACAGATACAAATTAAAATTATTGTTGAACTTTCTTTTGTAACACAGTTCAAAATATACAATGTTATATGAAAAATTAGAAATAACGAATTAGCAAATAATTTAGAAATAATGTACAAAATTAATTTGTGCAACCTCGATTTTAAGATAACCCAACTATCGGCATGAAATTCACTGTCGAAATAATTAACATGTAATTCTTATCCAGAGTTTGGGTCAGCGCATGCCCCATAATATTTCTGAAGCCATGCGCATGCCACAAGAATACTTTACTTCTAATAACATTCAACGAAACAGTCAAAACATCGAAGCCAAAAAGCGGGAATCTAGAAGAGAAAGAAGGTCACAACCATTCTTAACATCAGCTTTTTGGAATGTTCATGATGATAAATAGCGATGGCAGCAATGTGATCCCCCATGTATAATTTTTCTACACAGCGAGGTCACTGTGAAGCTTTCCCAACATTGTCTTGAACTGGTCGATATCAGCTTCTAGTTGTCCTGAGTAGAGTAAAATTAGTATAAGATAACTCGAGTAAACTCCTTTCCCTAATAAGAGCATTTTCACTTGTCGCAACAACCGGGATAAAGATAATTTTACACAGAATACATAACTCCGAACTGCGAACATGGATATTATTTCAACATATTCATAATTGCAATGGCTACTAATTGGTAACTTAACTAATTACCTAACTACTGAATATAAATGTTAGAACATATCTTGGTTATCATATTATGTCATGTGGATACACAAGCGTAAACGGTTACAAACAGGATATAAATTATATTTCGAGAAACTTCAATAATGCGACTCAGTCTGAGCCAATCTCAGTAGTATTGAATATAATGCACTGGTAAAACTAGCGACTCACTGATAGTCTCAAAGCGGCTGTTCAGTATCTCAATCCTCTGATTTACTGGATCTTCACTGTCTTTATATGCGGTTTGTAACTTGTCATTAAGGCGGTCCATCTGACTGGCGCACAGTTCCTCGTATCTCGTTTTCATCTCTGATAGAGAGAAGTGGGTCAATTAAAGCATCGGTGATAAAGTAGTAGTATAGTTGATTTAAATAGAGTTGCAGCGTGTTTTCAATTCCTGACTCAATAAGGTATGCAGTATGCACGATATTGATTGAATAAATCTAATAAATGATAATGGAAACGTAACTTAAAGCAGCTGAGAAAGACTGATAATTGAAAAGGTGAAGTCGTGAACTGTTCATAAAACTACTGTTTACAATCTCAATAAACGAACCATCAATAACAGTCTGATCATTTTCTCTATCCTGATTGAGCTGATTAATGACAGAGGACAGCTTGCTTTGAAGATATTCGCTATTCAGTGAGGAGTTGGGAGAGTCTGCCTTGCTTTTCTTGACAACTCCCTCGGTGTGTTCTTGTGACAACAGTCTTTTTTGTGGAGACACTGCTTCTGCCATGCTTTTCCTACGTGGTCAACGAAAGTTAAATTTCTTAAATTTCGGATTTGTTGACTTTTTGGACTTCAAGGCAGATCAGAGCTGACATGATGGACAATTAATCGTGTACCATAAGATTCGGCAGATTACCAAATTGCCATCAATAGAGATAAAGGAAGCAATAAAACAAAGTAGTTGACATTACACATTAATTAAAATGCTGTGCATACCAGTGGGCCACCACTAAGTACTTCAAAAAATGGTTGGGATAATGAAAGATAGCGTCCTATTACCTGAACAGAAAAGCAAAATAGCTCCAGCCGAGGTCATAATTCATAATTCACTAGATAAGATCAGGGATCTGATATAAAATTCCACGGACGATGGACGTGATAAAAGCATATAATTTTAGAACAAAAGTCTTATCATCGCTGGAATCCTCCTCTCTGGAAGCGACCTTGTGCACGACCTCTGCCCCGTGCAGCTTGCGCTTTAAGTATTGCAGATTTACCTCTACTACCGGCAGGCTGACCCCTACCGGCCGCTCTTTTAAACATCGGCGCATTCTTTAGCATGTCCGGTAAAACCTGATAAATATTTCTAGTGAAATGTTTAGTTGTGACTATTTCACATGCAATGAACGACTAATTTATGGCTGGATTATTTAGTAAGTTAAACTGAAAAAGTTCTGATTTCTGAAGAATTTACCATAAATCTGATTTTGCTTCCTCTTAGATAGATATACTCCAGCTGGCTTACACGACCATCTTTTGCGGTAGCCGTAACTGTCTTTATTTGGCAGTTCATATTATCTTCTGCCTCTATCAGTTTACCTGTACACAACGATTTGTAAGATTGCAACAATCTGAGTGATACCGTGCAACTGGAAAGTGTTTAAATTATCAATACGTAATGAAAGGATTTTGATCGAATAGTATACATGGAAATAATGTACCTCTGTAAACTTCACCCGTTGTAGTTTCCACAGTCACTATGTGACCTTCCGCCTCATGCAAAAGTTTAATGGGGACTCCAATAGACATACCTGCTATAAAAACCTATAATTTAGTACATTACTATTAGGTTAAATAGCAGAATATGTTTGTAAGAAAGTGTCAAACAGTATATATTATACAATAAAGTAATTCAAGTGTTGCAATTGGCAGAGCACAATACAGAGGTAACGGAAATTGTCCACTGCTACCAATATTATATAATATGAAATATCAACAATCAGATATATATACACATCTACTCCATCATAGGGGCAGGGATGAGGTTATAAGAGACTTCTGATAGTGGTGTCTCATATTTGCTGTCCGTTTTTTTTTCCTCTGTACCCTCGTAGAGCTATGAGTGTGGTTCTTAACATAGCGAATCTTATTCTTGTCCTTACATGTCTTACCACATTGCAATACCTCTCTTTTCTTTTCCTGGCGATGAGGTCTGCCACTCTATTTAGAATAGCAGAATATTTAGAACATGAAACATCAAAGTCATGGTAACAGATGGTTGAGAATCTATACGATTCCTATAAAAATTAATGAGGGACTATGCTGGGGGACTTTAATTATGCAAATATTTTATAGCTTGGCAGTTGGCTATGATACACTGAATACCATAAAATATTCCTAAATAATAAATACTAATGCAATGTAAAGATTACCACTAAAAAACAAAACGCTAAGAAGGCCTACAACTATAGTTACATTGGAATAAGAATTAATAGAACTGGAATTAGCAATTTAGAATCAATTTATAATCAAATTTACGCAGCAAATAATTACACCATGATTATAAAACTAAATGAAATGTGGAACAGAAACTCAATGCAGGGAGCAACGAGTGAACAATTAGTACTATCTCTTGAAATTTATTGTATAGTTGATTCTGACAGAGGAGAGTGATATCTGAAATCTGCTTTTGGTCCTATGGAAAAATAATGTTTCTAGCCTGCAGCTAACCACAGCAGTGTTGCTGAAGATATTGTAGAACTGGAAGTCTGGGAGAGTATTTGGCTTTTGAAGTTTAATCCTGCTAAATGTAAAGTTGTTCATATTAATCTTAATAGCAACCCTAACTTAAATTATTTAGTAAATGGCGTAGAACTTGAAGTATCTGATCAGGAAAAAGATTTGGGGGTTATTACCCATAGTTCCCTGCTTTGGAATGAACAGATAAAAGCATGTATTTCCAAGGCAAATCATATGATTTTGCTTGGAGAAGTTATCTTTTGACTCTTAAAGATGCAAACAAAATGAAGAAACAGACTTTAGGCTAGAAACTTTATTGAATTAAAATAATCATTCCACGTAACTATGTCTTCTTCAGTTCTGTAATAAAATTGTTAAACATGTGTAAAATTAACGACGGAAAGAAATTTAAAATAACCCAAAAATGTAATTGCAAAAAATTCAAAACTTCAAAAAATACGACAAGAAGAAATGTAAGCTAATACAACTAAATCCTGTACTACTCATGATACTATACTAATTAGTAAACGTAAAACTGGTTGTTCAGAAATCACAATTCATGTGTAAAAACTATTGATAAAATCGGCACTTAAGCAACGATAACTCGGTTGCCATGGTTACTATCCAAGCTAGTCCTATCAATACATTACTTACTATCCAAGCTAGTCCTATCAATACATTACTTACTAGTTAAATATCGACTAAATATTTGTAGAAATAACTCAACTCAGAACGATCATTCATTTCAGGACTTAATCTCAATATATACATCGCTTCTACAATCTTTCTATGAACAGTTTTACTCTGTAAATCAAGTAACTTAAAAGATAAAACTGGGGTTCGGTTAGGATGTAGAGATGCGTAGTGCTGTCCAACCCCATTCTCTGGATGTGCTCTAGGATTCCTAGCAGCCTGTCTGTGCTCCATAAGACGAGCATGGAGGCTTCTCTCAGTTTCCCCAGAGTGTCTCTTACTACACAACTTGCAAGGAACTAAGTAAACAGCTCCTTTTGTTGAGCATGTTGTTCCTGTGAGTCTAGGGTAGATCTCGCAATTGTCAGGGTTACCAAGGTCACAAGTCTGATTATTTCAATTCAATAAAGTTTCTAGCCTAAAGTCTGTTTCTTCATTTTGTTCGCATCTTTAAGAGTCAAAAGATAACTTCTTCAAGCAAAATCAAGTTCAAATGCGACTCATAAATATAGCCCCCTTGAACTATAAATCGTATGATTTGCTGGATTGTAAGGAATTTGATAATTAGAGAAAAATGTGTAATGATAGCCATCTATAAAGCTTTGATAAGACCTCATCTAGAGTATTGTGTCCAATTGTGGAATCCAGTTGCGGCTCATGGAAGTTGGGGGACTGTTTTGGAGCTGGAGAGCGTCCAGAGGCGGTTTACCCGTCTGATTGATGAGGTGGGTACTCTTCCTTACAGCCGTAGACTGGAAATCCTTAATTTGACAACGCTGGCAGAGCGGCGAATACGTGGGGACCTTATTGAAGCTTTTAAGGTTATTAATGGCTTGACTGATTATGGTTCAGACTTGTTCAGACCAAGCAGATCAGGTCTTAATCTGGTTTCATCCAATAGATGTAGTAAGAGTGTGACAAAGGTCAAGAATCTTCATTGTTCTTTTCTTCCAGAGCGGGTTGTTCCTTATTGGAACAAACTCCCTTCGGAGGTGAAGAACTGCTTGACAGTTTTGAATTTTAAAATTGGATTGGAAAGTTTTAAAAAGAATATGATTTCTAAATGTATTGTAAATGACTTTCATTTTTGGAATGTTTCGAGGTGATACTTTACTTTTACTTTTAAGAAGTTTTAACAAGAATTGAAGGTACCAGTTATATCAGTAATAAGGAAAAACACAATGATTATCTGTGGTTCCATCCTTATGTAGCAAAAAAAACGTTTTATAAATCATTACTCCACTGGGAAGTATGAATAAATTAAATTTTGTAATGTTGTTTTTCTTCATGATTAATATTTGATAAATTATTACCTTTAAATTTGATGGAGAAATAGTTATTTTTCCATGTAGTGTGGTGATACTTTGTAGACATTAGTGATCATGTTATGTCATAGTTTTTACTTTACTTTACTTTACTTTACTTTAACCGAATTTATCGCTAGTCAAAGTTCAGCGCACTTAGGTATCTTAAAATCTATCTTACATACATTTATTAAACTATCACCCTGAAACTTTTAGGATACATTCTAACTTTCCAAATCAGTGGCAAAGTAGCAAAGTTATTAAAGGATTCCGTTTGATCTATACGAAATTACTTGTCTGTGTAATATCTCTTCAGTTGCCGAATGAAAGAAAAACGGTGAAAAGTTTGTTTTCCTAATTTTGAATTTCTTCAATGTACTTACAACTTGGAACTGGGGATTCAGACAGCATGTCATTGTCAGGCTAATTGAAGTTCTTATATATTCACGAATCCATTACTCTGGAATTGTCCGGATCAATAATCGAAGTATCGAAAAAGTCGAACGTGCTTGGTGTATAACTATTAAGGCAGCTTTGGGTGCAGTATTCAATGTAAAAATATCTACGACTGAAATGATATTAAGTTTGTTGCCACTAACCATATCAAACAAAGTGAAATCGGTGAAGCACCTCCTACAACTAAATATATTTCCTGATATAAAGGATCCACTGAAAAACTTATCAATGCCCAAACCAAATCAGGCAGTGCCCTTTCACTGGAGAAATAAAAGATGTATTTCAGTTTCTGTTGTGGAAATTTTCGATACATCCTAGACACTTCACTAAGGAGGATAAAAACATTATAAATAACCGTGAACTTGAAAAATTTTCCAGTTAAATGTGACGTACTTGTAAATAGACCCTGCGCGCGGCGCTTACGCTCGCATCTGAGGATTACTCAACAGTGTGTGTGGTTTGACTGTGTGCGTTATTTATAAATATAACATAATACATAATATGTATTGATTCTTTATGGTAAATAAAAATGTTGTTTTTCTTTTGAAATCTTCCACAAACATAATTGTATCACTTCGTGACCCCCATTGTCGTTTCACTTGTATCACGTTGTGACCCCCACGGTCGTTTCACTATGGACGATAAGCTATGGACGATACTATGGACGATACAGGGGAAGCCGCGCACTCGTGCGCAGCGGGTCATACATGAACGTATGACAACGTTTCACTAAGTTTCTACGATACAGGGAAGCCGCACACTCGTGCACCGCTGGTCATGCAACGTGTGATAACATAAACAGTTGGCCATTGTTAATGATCAAGACCAACGCGCGCTACTTCGTAGCACTTGCCATCGGGCCATTTCGAGAAGAAAGTGGCGCGCGCTACTTCGAAGAAATTTAGACGAGTAACATCCGTCAACATAAACAGCAAACAGCCATCATGTATCAATTTTGAAAAGTTATACAAAGGCATAAATTGCTAGGAGGAGCCTAGCAATTTACATAAAAGGAGCAAAAGATTGCTTATATTTTATAGGATACTTAAAAGTGGGACGATTGAAGGGAAGTTACCACTTACCCTTTTTGGTTTGAGTTTGTAGGTTTATAACCTACCAGGACGCGCGCCGAGTTTAACTCGTCGACGGTCTTAATATATTGAACAAATATTTTACGAGTATCACCCGGTAAGTTTGAGTAAAACTGACTTTGCAGTTAAAGTTTAAAGTTAAAGAACTAGGATATTGTTTGTCATACGTTGTATGACCCGCCGCGCACGAAGTGCGCGGCTCCCCCTGTAGCGTCGAAGACGCTATAGTGAAGCGACCGTGGGGGTCACCACGTGATACAAGATATTGTTACCTTGGGACCTCAGGCTATTATGTTCATAAACGCCGAATAGAGATTCGGCGGAATGACAGGCTGAGCGCGGCCCAGTAATGACTAATGAGTAAGGATATTGTATTGGAATCATTGACATAGTATACTGAGGAACAATGAGATATTGTAATTACAATTATTAACGGTTTATTTAATTTGAAGTATTTTCCCTTGTCATCTTCCTGAACAAAATTGTAAGGAAATGGGAAAAGAGCCTTTATTTTATCAGTGTCTGTCAAGTAAATAGCCAATGCATTCCATGTTTGATGTTCAGATTGCACGCGCATAGCTGAATTCTGTCAAGAATAGTCTAAATGATTGGATAATGTATTAGTACAAATTTAATCAATAATCTTCAAAAGAATTTTTGAATTTTCAGTTGTCGTTCGATACAATAAATTTCACAGCTCAAAAACAGAATTTTCAACTTTTAAAAAATAATTCTTTTACGCCGCGCCGATATGTATTAATCTATTAATTTGTGCTTTTTTTCGCGTTGGATATTTTTACCTACATATATTTCATTTTTCGGTTTCTGGACTCGCTTGGATTACATCTTTTTTCCCATTTCCGTATACAGTTAAATTGTAATCTCAAATCTCCCCGTTTGTGTTAATCAGTTTTATTAGCACAATGAATTTAAACTTGAATTTAGAAGGGTGTACCTCTATATATAGTACATTATACTTACTTGATACTTGATAAGGTCTCCAAAATCATTCGAGTGGCCTGCACCAAGGAATTTTCGCTTATGTCGTATCATCTCTCTCCAGTGCTTGCGGTTTCCCGCCAACTCTCGGATCTTATCTAATACAATGTCTGGATCTCCTGTAAATGTTACTGCGTCTTCTAGGACACAGGTTCGCCAATTCTTTCTTGGCCGCCCACGTGATCTTCGGCCGTGAGCAGGTGTCCAGTCAAATAGATACTTTGGTAGCCTGGTGTCCGGCATTCTAGAAACATGTCCAAACCAGTGAAGACGGTTGCACTGATGTAGGTTATAACCGGGTTTATTTATGTATACCGTACTATATATAGGGGTACACCGTATAATACATACGGTTTGATTTTATATAGTCATTGCATTGCTGATATTATGTGTACGTTTATTGAATACTTTTCATATATTTAACGCATACAAACTGTTAAATGTTAATTGTATGCCTGATCCGATTCCATTTCGTTTTACCTAGATTGTCATTTACTTCCAAACTCTCAGCCTTAAGATTTATCAAACTGCTTTAAAACTGTAAACGTTTACATATTAGATAACTGTCTAGAACAACCATAATCTTATATCAAAATTGCAGAGAAAGGCTTCAATTTGAATCTTCAATTAACTAATCTGCGGAGCCAAATTCCACGATTTTAAAATTTACATTAAATAATACAGTATACACAAATAAAATTTAGAAGTTCTGGTATTAACAATCAACATTCTATAGCCTGAATAATGTTTAAAGTTGATAAAGTTAAGTCAGCTAAGTACAACATTAATGTATCCTATTCTGACTCAGACAGCTCATTTTCGAGATCCCGGCAGAAACTATCGATAGGTACTTGTTATATTCATGTATTATGTTTAGCGATAATTAAAATTAAAGTCTCAAAGTCTGGTTTTGGGTTCTAGGTTGATCTTGGTTAGGAAGTAAACAATGGATCTATCAAATTGAATATTATTGCTGTGAGCTGTCTATCTGGGGAATGAGTAATGATAACTATGGGATGAGATGTTCTTCTTGCAGGCCAGCCATCACCATTAGTTGGTAATGCATCAGTAGCTCTAAGTTCTAAAGGCTCTGTCACTCTTCCCTATAAGACCCCTTCTGACATAAACGTAAGTCTATTTTAATAGTCAAATGGTTTTTTTCAATGAAACAAGAATTTTGATTTTAGCACATTTTACAGAATAAAAGATGTAAAACAATTCCTAAACATATAATGCCCATTTGGTGTATGACTTTTTGTCCTTGATTGCTAGTTTGATTTCGAAAGGACAGACAACTAAGGGGTCGTTCACATATTACGTAATCAATATGTTAGCAATTTTTACCCCCCCCCCCCTCCGTAATCAACTGTAATCAAGACCCAACCTCCCCCCTCCTGACAGCAATATTACGTAATCATGGCCTGACCCCCCCCTTGACTTTTTAAACCTAGAAACACTTTTCTCTACGTTTCATGCTACCCGGCCCTGATCCAGTGGCAAACGTTGCCTGTTGGCGCGCCCCACCGAAAATGCGCCCATTATAGGCACCCCCTCCCCTTTTGGCGCCCCTGGCCCTCCCTAAAATTTAACAAATTACGTTATTTTAGAGGATATGCCAGTAAAATCTCTAAAAAAGTGTGTTTCTAGAGCAAAACGTGTTTTGCTAACTTACCTCAGTTAAGTTTTTCAAATTGTCCCACATTCAAACGACGATTTTGCGCCCCCCTAAGATGGCGCCCCCCCTCCCCCGCACAGCGGGGTCAGCGGGGCCCTTCGTTACGCCACTGCCCTGATCATGCTATCATGATGAACCGAAATCATTGTTATGATATCCGGCCAAGCACCTTCTAAACTACTTACTATTATAGCCGGATATTCGATCAATTTCTAAATTTTATCACTATCAGAGTGAAATTGAGTGGAATTTCAGTTAAAATATAGTCAAATTGTGGCCTTGTGTCAATGATTATAATAATGCACTAATGGGAATTGATAAGCAGTAAAGAAGTTAAGAAAGTATCTTTATCAGGGAAGGTTGAACTCAACAACAACACCACACAGCAGAACAACTCCAGGCAGCAAAGCAACACCACACTCTCGCACAACCCCATATCCTCGCACCACCCCCAGATCTAGGAACACTCCGCGGAACACTACACCGGGTAGTGTCACACCTCGTAACACCTCCACAACCAGTGTCTCAACCCCAGCACAACCGGACACACTCACTATAGGTGCAGGAATTATCTTTCATTTTACTTAAATTCATGTTATCTAAAATAATATCTAAAATATTTTTTACAATGTTTATTAACGGTTTCTTTAACAATATCTAGTGCAGCTTTTTTTCTGAAGATGATTTTAAATTCAACATCGAAATTTACTTAACAGTGGCAGTAGTTCAAGGAAGAGGACACGCAAAGAGTGAAATGGGTATTGCTAGTATCGACATGAAGTCCCCTTCCATATCACTCTCTCAGTTCTCCGACACTGCCACTTTTGTAAGGACTCTAACCAAACTTAATATTCTCAATCCTGTGGAGATCATCTTTCCCAGTACATGTAAGTTTCTTGTAGTTGCAATGAAACATAATATGAAAAATGTTAACGAACAATAATTGTTTTAAGTATGTAGATTGTAATGACATGTTTTACAATCAAACAATATATTTATAATCAAATTTGCAACAAAAAATCAATGAATTTTTTAACAAAACTGTACAATTTCTGGATAAACAAGTTTTAAAGTGATCGTACTGATTGAGTCTATTTAAAAATATAAAAAACTACCATAAGTTTCTTTGTTGTTTGAAAACAAGATTCAGTTCGGAAAATAACTCCCTCATTGATATATTTCTTCAAACTTTGTGATCAAATTTTCCATTTGCTCAAGATGAGCTAAAGTCTCCTCATCACTACTGAAATTTACTGTTTTTGTCAGCTTTGTAAATAACCTTTTATTTTGCCCTAAGTCATCCTCTGTTCTTCGACGAAAATGATAAAGCTTTTGATTTGCTCTCCTGAATGTGTCTATATTACTGATCGCTAGCTTTGCAACTAGCTGCATGCTTTCTGTTTCAATCATTCTTCTGAACTCTTCCATTTTTTGATCAATGAAATCAGTGTCAGCATCCCATTTAAATTCAATATCTGTTAGCTCATCAATTACTTCGTTTTGGCTAGTTAAGAATGGCTCAATAATATCAGTCTGGTAAAATTCATCAAACTGTCTCTTTAAGTATGTGACTCCCGTATTCACGAGAGTTTCAGCACAAATCTCCAGCGCCTTCATTTCCTCGTCATCATTGATCAATGAGTGTGCCAAATGTTCTTCTACTGTTTCCACTTTTCTTTCGGTGACAAACTGTGTGATCTCGTTAAATTTTTCAGTCGCCCTTGACATCTCTCCAATTAGCGAGGATAGGTCCAATACTTTCATTGCTGGTGGGTTTTCATCCCTGGTGTTGTTTGAGTAACAGGCAGATTCTTCACATTGCAAGTCATTCCTGATTTCTTCACCATCTATTTCAGAAGGAATTTTGATATTCGAAGATTCCAAGGAATTAAAGCGATCAGTCTGTTTAAAGAAAGTCTTATACTTTTCTATCAGAACTTTCATGCCCTGTTCACTTAGCAATCTTGATTTGTCTCTCCTGGAAGACTCCATACCAATGTTATACAGCTCTAAGTTGACGTCGCCTCTATCTGTTAAGAGGAGTTTGCTACAATCCATGAACTCGCACCAAGTCCCCTGTGAAGTCTGTGCTGCATCTCGAAACCATCTGTTTTGCTCCTTTATTTCCCTCAAAAGACCAGATTTTGGGAGTATACTTTGGAAAATCAGATCAGTTCCCGGATACAAATCTGTGTTTATTATATTTACCAAGACGCTAAATGCTTCCTGGAACTTCTCCTTCTGCACAAAAGTGGGTACTGATTTGTCGTATGGTTTGTAATCGACAGCTATGAATATCTTGGAAACCCTCGAAGGATCAATATGCCGGGTCGAGCTAAAATTTCGAATAGCAGTCAAGACTGAGCTGAAAGTGGCTGGTTGATAGTGCTTGTACACATACTCATCACTCTTGTTGATGACTGCCTGCGATTTGCTGAGCTCATGAGGTTTAATTCCCGATAAAGTGAAGGACCCAAATAGGAGGATTGTTTTCTTCTGACGGTCCAGTGCTGGGGAGTTGAAATTTCTGCTTCTATCGGTGGGTGATGTTGTCATGCGAGATTCCATAATATTACTGTTTCATTATTTTACCCTGTCTGAGGAATACAGTCAGAGTTGCATGGGTCTCAGATCAGTTAAAAATTCGAATAAAATTTAGTCACGCTATTTCTTCTGTATACTATCAAATAGAGCAACACTAAAGTGGACGATTGTTTTGTGCAATGGGAAGTAAATGTAAGAGCAGAAATACAAATTACAGCACAACTACAATATATATGTTCTTTTGGAGCTGATGTCACAGTCAAATTTATCGATTTGTATTACTCGTGAAACTTAACTTTAAGCTGCTAGAAAATCTGCTAAACGGTCGTCACAAAAAATAAAGTCTCGAGACTAAAACTTGGTTATCTTCAAAATATGACACGGTTCAATATCCATTCTGTAGGATAAGTTTATTAATACGTTACAAATCACAAGGTGTGCATAATATTGTATTACATAAATGAGAATCTCGAGTTGCATACAACTTTATTAACTGACATTTTAAAGAATGTTTGATAACAATATAACCACACTGTATAAAAGTGTGTACATGATAATATCATGCAGCTTTATTAATTTACATAACCTTTTAAATTTCTATAATAAAATAACCGATTGTTCGGTTTGCCGACTGATTCAACTTTTAAATGTAGACCACAATCATAACATCTTTATATAATAATTATAGATTGTGTCGAAGTTACCAATCAAAAGATTTGAAATGTTTGAAAGCTGTAAATCTGAGCGAATACATATGTATACTTCATTTTAATGACATTTTACGCTGTAATTTACAGTCTTGATTCTTGCACTAATTCTTAACATTTGAAACAACTGGGAACTCCTGCTTCTGATTTTAAGAAGTAGGAGTTCCCAGTTGTTTCAAATGTCTGTAATAGTTTTATAAGGCAACTAGTGTAACTGTCGCAATTAAAAAGATGCAAAAGTATGAACAGTGCAGTGAACACACTGAGTCAAAACCCGCATCAGTCGGCAACAAAATTGTCAAGCGATCAAGATACATCTGTAAAACAAAATTATGAAACATTACCGGCGAAGTTTAAAGGAATCCCAGTCAAACTTTATTAACGTGATTTCCAGCGATTGGAATATTAGTAAGCACGATATCAGGGTTTGCTCATGCTCCACAATATAAATTTATTACAGATAAAGCTGTGCGTGAGAGGGAGGGAGAGAGAGAGAGAGAGGCCGAGAGGGAGAGGGCTGGCGGACCTTGGGTCATGAAGTGATATGTACGCTATAATATAGTAATATATGTACGTTATCAAGTAATTAACATGCAAGCTTGAAGCGCCGTGGGAAATTAGAGTAGCTGAAATTTAGGAGCACAACTAAGAAGGAAGCACCACCCGAGAAGTAGTAACCTTCAAATCCGGAAATTGTGATTCTCGAGCGAAATATTGTAATAATTCTGCGAACTGTAATAGAGCGACTGTCATTCTACTTTCTACAGCGGCAGGAGTGAACTGTCATTATGCCTTCTACAGGTATACTTAGGTCTTAGAAGGCACTAAATACAGACACTGTAATGCCCAGGTTTCTATTGCCAAAACCTGTATACAAACGATATTGTAAAACTATCACTCTCTTTCTCTCTATATCTCTCTCTATCTCTCTCTCTCACTCTCTCTCTCTCTCTCTCTCTCTCTCTCTCTCTCTCTCTCTCTCTCTCTCTCTCTCTCTCTCTCTCTCTCTCTCTCTCTCTCTCTCTCTCTCTCTCTCCCTCTCTCTCTCTCTCTCTCTTTCTCTCTCACTCTCTCACTCTCTCACTCTCTCACTCTCTCTCTCTCTCTCTCTCTCTCTCTCTCTCTCTCTCTCTCTCTCTCTCTCTCTCTCTCTCTCTCTCTCTCTCTCTCTCTCTCTCTCTCTCTCTCTCTCTCACTCTCTCACTCTCTCTCTTTTTCTCTCTCTCTCTCTCTCTCTTTTTTTCTCTCTCTCTCTCTCTCACTCTCTCCCTCTCACTCTCCCTCTCTCTCTGTTAGAAACCTTAGTTCCCTTAATTATTAAAATTAAATAACGAAAATCCATTACGCGAGGTTTTCATACTTGGATCACAGTTGCGCTATAGCAGCGAGGGAGCGCTTTAAAGGTTAGATATCACTTGTCGTGAAATACCGAGGATCAGATATTTGACAATCCGCATTTAAAATAAAGCAGGATCAGACAGTCCCCGAATGGGAACCCTACAATAGACGGGACTTTAGTCTATTTTACCGCTTAATCAACATTCTTGATTAAGCGGTAAGTACACTGTACATTACACGCGCATGCACTCACGGATCTTTTACTAATATTTAATACTAATATATAGTCTCAGAGCCTCCAGGATTACGAATTTAGCTTGACAATCTTTTTCAAGCATAAAAAGGAAGTTCAGTTTCTACAAATCCCGGGATTACATAAATACATCATATCAAAATGTACCAATTATTTCAGTAACAGATGCTGGGAGTCAGTCGGAGCTATACAAACTGGTGACTGAAGCAACTAGTTGCCCAATAACTTCTGTTCAGCGAAAGTACTTCAAGTTAGTTCACTTCGAGAATTCGGGGTTGGACAATTCCGATCAGCATTCAGCAAGCTATAGCAGTCAGTACTACTTAGTACTTTAATTATATTGTTTTTCTAAATGAGTCTGAAAACCAAAAAGAAATACAAAAGATCGTATACCCCAATCCTGACGCTAAAGATTCGAAAGTGATACAAGTAAGACTTGCCAGTCAAACAAATGAAATATACGAACAAATCTGAAATGTGGATTATATACATATACCTACAAAGATCTAACATATCATGTCCGTAATGCGTAATGGATAATGCATATTCTATATCCAACAATAAGATTCGTAGAAAGCATGTTGAATGTTGATTTTCAAGAAAGAGCTTTTAGATATTAATAAGAACAGTTACATATCCTAATTCCTAAATTACTATTTCGATGGTAATGAAATTAGCTAGGAGGCATCAGGTGCTTGGAAAGCTTCAGAAGAACATTATCGATGCAAACTGTACTACTCATTCTCAGAAAACACAAATCTGGTGAAACTGTGAAATGAAAGTGAAGTTTTCGGTAAAAGGCGAGCTAGTACGATAAGGCCGAACAAATGTGGGTATCTGGGTTATAATATGTATGCATAATGCATATATGCACTTTATGTAGTACATAATGCATATGCACTTTATGTAGTGCATATGTGATTTCGCTGATCAAGATTACATTTTTAGAGGGTGACAAAACCCTCATCAAAGTGTTGAGCGTTGTAAACTTGGTCTTCAAGTGCAAATTTGATAAATTTATAATGATGAATGAAAACCCGTATATAACACGCCAAGTCTTGCTCCGACTGCGGAAAGAGACCAACAAAGGAACGATTCAAGTTTTGAGTGACCACTTTCTGAGACCACAGTCTGATCAAATGTTTGTTATTTAGTTACTCCACTTCAGTTACGAAATCATGAATATTTGTTGAAATTTTTGAAAGTTCCAATACAATACAAATAACACCACAACACGAATGGGTAATATGATATATTAACAACTTTATTCGAGCTAAATACAAAAACAGAAGCTGCTGTAAAAATTAAGAAAATGAAACTCCAGATATGACAAATTGATGCAGATGTTAATGGCCAATGTTTGTAAACAAAAACAAGACAATAGGTACTATATTAAACTTGCAATAGGCTGTGATATATGCAATACATCATGGAATCAAGCACTGGAGACGTTTGGTGAGTGAAATTTGTGGGAAAGTTAAACTTTTTCCTGTAGTAAAGTAGAAAAGGCGTGCTCCGGGACGGTCTAAGCTAAGGAAAAGGGATCAGGGAGTTGTAGCTAGAGGCTAGCCACCCAACTAGCTTTAGGCTAAGTTCTTACGGCTTTTACTTTCAGGTAAATTGATAAGCTATAGGCTAAATCAACTGATAGCAACACTTGTGCAGCAAGAGTTACTTACTAGGAGCAGGATATTAAACAAAGGAAACGACTTAGATAATCAAGTATAATCGAACCAAGAGTAGTTGCACACAAATTTTCCGTTCAAACTCACTGAAAAACTCTACACCAAAGTGCCGTTCCAAAGCTCCTCTACTGCTTGGTTACCGCGCTACTGGTCACGTGGAATCACGTAGAGCGCGTCCGAGGTCACGTGGCCAGCAGTGCGATACTCAGAAAGGCGGGAAGTTAAGGGCCGGTTTCTCGGAAATAGTAGAGCCTGTAAAACTGTAGATAAGGAAAGATAAAATGTGTGTAAAATGTGCGAACTAAAGATGAAATTAATAAACTGTCCCGATGAGCTCATGGACTAAAACTTACTGAAATATTCCATGACTAAAATACTAAAAATTAACTAAGACTGAACTACTAAAAATTGACTCAGACTGAACTAAAATAGTCCGACTTCTGGCACAATTAGTTAAATTGACAAATTGCATTACTGTCAACATATCAAATTTAACTGTATTTCTTAACGAGGTGCTATCAAGTATAGTTTCAGAAAAATTCCATAAAAATTGTTGGAGAAATTTTTATGAAGTTTGAAAAATTGTCATTTTCGAGGCCAGAAACGCGATCGAAATTCGCGAGCTTAATATAATTTTATGTGATATTGACCTTCGACCTGTCATAACTTGGCTACGATCAATAAAGTTTGGTACAAACAGCATTAGTTAAATCCCCCTCTCCCTTTTCAGACAACATCATATACATCAAATTAATTTCTATATCGATACTCCCGGCCGAGTGGGATGGTGCTAATAAAGCATCTAATTAATACGATTTGTTTCAGTGAGGGGCTGGGAGTGCAGTATGCCAAACATCTGTCAATTGATAACATGGACGATGTACAGACGAAGGATAAATACTACTGTCTAGCTGCATTAGGCGCTCTTATGAAGTAAGATGATTTTTATAGAATTTTGCTGATCAATTTTGAGTTATTTCGGCCTCAAATATTGGCTTAAAAATGTTTCCATTCCTTTGAAGTTTCGGGACTCGGTCAAATGAAATTATCAAACTGTTCTTTGATACTTAGCTACTTAAAGCTTTAAAAATCTTCCAAAAATCAAACATTGTTTGCTCCTTGAGCTTGACTATTGATTAGTGCCGCTGTTGTTGCAGTCACGTGTCCTCCGTAGTCACGTGTCCTCCGTAGTCACGTGTCCTCCGTAGTCACGTGTCCTCCGTAGTCACGTGTCCTCTGTAGTTCTTGCTCTGTTTTTTAGCTGCCCGTATCGCTCTCGCAGGGTGAGTCATCACGACTCACCAAGTGAGTGTCTCTCATGTGTTCATTTATCCCCTTTGTCCAATAGAAGAGTCCTTCTATCTGTCCTGGAAGTTAATACAAGTTATTCTCCTGCATAAGTTATTAAATCTCAACCTTCTACGTACAATAGTTAAGCTGGTGGTAATATGCTGAGTAGATCGCTAGAGGAAGAATAAGAAAATGTTGAGCAAATTAAAATTAAACTGTGGCGTGATATTACCTAAAAAGTCAACCCGTATTGTTTGATTAGAATCGTTAACTTAGTAAGGGTTTTATTAATAAATAGATGTCCCTGGCCTCGGCTCCACGTGCCTATTTTCCAGTTTCGGATAAGTATAACTTACTGAGCATTGGAAATGAGATTGGCTCGAAGACGTCGCACACGGGTTCTTGGTGGTACTGGCGGAAATGTTCGACAACACCTTCAGTTATGTTCACACCTACAAACTTCCCTGAAAGAAACCATGTTTAATTAACTTGGACTATTGCAGAGAATGTCAACATGCCCCGAAGTGTATGATAAGTTATGTATGCAGTTTACATTGATATCATAAGTTAATCATGTACATTACAAAATATGTAAAGAGTGTAAAATATGATAATAGAAGTTTACACTTACCCAACAATCCCCAACTGGTAGAGAGTATCTTGAACGTTTCCTCCGTGAGCACCTTGTTGAAATAGGTTGAGGTGTATAGGAGATCCCATCTGGTGATGTTGTGGAATGTCCTGGCGTCCTCCAGCTGGGTCAGGGTGCTTGTTAGGGAGGTTGAGCAAGTATCCAGCTTATCCCCTGTCTTGTTGTGCTGAGCTGTCTCTGTCTGCAGCTCACGCTCTGTTCTTTCGAGTTCACCTTTCACTGTCCTAGCTCCTCCTGAGTGGAATTCAGGTTCCCTCTCACTGTCCCTAGCTCCTCCTGGGTGGAAATCAGCTCTTCCTGGGTGGAATTTAGATTACCTTTCACTGTCCCTAGTTCCTTCAGGGTGGAATTCAGATGACCTTCCACTGTCCCTAGCTCTTCCTGGGTGGAATTCAGATGACCCTTCACTGTCCCTAGTTCCTCCTGGGTGGCATCCAGATGACCCTTCACTGTCCCTAGCTCTTCCTGGGTGGAATTCAGATCATCTTTCACTGTCCCTAGCTCTTCAAGAGTTGCATTCAGTTGTCCAGTAATATTTGTCAGCTTCTCTTCAGACACCTTCATGTGCTGACACATCATATCCGATCCGATCAAAACCTCACTCACAGATCCACTTCTCGACTGGGACAGAATGTGTTCCCATTTCAGAACCCTAGTTTCAGAGAACTCTGTAATGTCAAAACAAAGCCCACCTTCCGCTATTTTCTTTACCTCAGCCGAGCTTAGGGCTTTGGCATAGATATTGAATTGGAAAAGTTGGCCTCCGAAAATGTAGCCAGAATCAGTAGTGTAAGCCAGTCTGTTGAAGAATAGTGTGCCTCCCATTTTCAGTGTTCTTCCATAATAGGCCGTCGTGCCTGTGCCTACTAAAGTACCATCAATATACAGCTTAATGCTACCCAACCAAGTAATACAGTAACTAAACCAGCTGCCTGCAGGCTTTGTTACCGCACTCCGCATGTTTCCACTCACACTTCCACCTGCTATATGTTTGTAATGCCCAACAGCATCTAACACGATCTCATTACTGATACTACTAGAATAGTAGTTAAAAAATAACGGCCAAGAGGAGGAGGTGTGTATACGTTTGGCCCAAGTGCAGATTGAGAGGGAGTTTTGGAAGGGGGCCATATCAAACGTGAATCCGATGTAGTCATTCGCGGAAGTACCAAAATGAAGAGCAGTGTACTGCTCATCATCAGAGGCAACAGTAGGTAATGCGATGACGACGATCAACAAGAGTAACATAACTGTGGTTTGCGAGCGAGAAATGAATTTCTTACTATCTAATCGGGGTATTCAGAGGGGGCGCACATAATTTGGGACTTTCAGGGGAAGGACTAATTGCTCTTAACTCGAACTTACTTTGAACCGCAAAGGTTTTAAATGCTAGATAATGTAACAGGGTGGCACGCCATGCCACATAGCCTGAATTTCTCGAACTTTGTTCCCTTAATACTGAGATTCTGCTCCTAATTTTGAATAAAATCAAGATAAAATTATGTTCTTAGGGTGTCCTTATCAAGAACCTAATTAGAATCGCCATTTTAATCTAGTTCAAATCCACTTACTGGCTAAATGTTTAAAAAATACCCGCTCGGTGGTCGTATTGGCAAATTTTATCCTTTTTATCAGGTGAAAAATAATTACTTTATCGTAGGCAATCACCAACCATTAAGTCATGCCAGGGCAGTATCCAAGAAGCCCGACCAGTAAACACTGAATTCCGTGTGAACCATGGTCACTGACCCTAACCCTGAAAATGACTCTGTTGGTGATGGGACCTGATATGCCCGTCTATTGGAAAATTGTTACCGTTCCAACTTCTATTCTGTCCTATGCCCCAAAATTGTGATAATTGGTATTGATTGAAATTATCAAAGTTCATGGTACGCCATAATCAATCCAGTACAGTATAAGTATAATGTTAAAAACCGCTAATCAGTTACAAATTCCAAGTTCACTATCTGGGAACTTCATACGTATCTGGGAACTTCATACTTTAATACTTTCAACACTTCAATCTAGGTAAACTATAGGTAAAAATATAATATTAATCATAAGCTAAAATGTACTAATCTTTGTATTCTAAATGGGGAAAAAGAAGAAACATTGTCAGTCAGTCGAGAAAATTGTCAGTCAGGCTATATTATATGGCAGCTTTGTAGATGTTGTGACTATGCTAGTAGTGGTCCCAGGCTTGCGACTGGAATTGCGGTGTTAAATCGATTTAATGGTATACCAACGATCCACCTCCCACTTGTTGTTTGGTACTTAGCATTAATAGTGTTAGCTGTAGCCATTTATAGCAAGAATCTTAAAACTAAAGGGGATGACAAGGAAAAGAGGAAGGAAAAAGAATAACGGAACAAACAATTAATTAAAGTATTTATAGAAGCATTAGATATTGTAATTACAAGCTTCAATAATAAATCACTGACTAAAACTTCTAATTAAAATGACACTTGGTACGCTCGCCCATTTTCACTGGTCAGTCTGAACTTCGGTTTAGCACGTTGTACACTTATTCACCTAAGTTTCAGAATTTGTTCAGTTTAGCAGAGTTAGTACCCGTGTTTCAATAAATCAAAAGATATCAGGGGAGTTCTTTAATAATGTTATGGTCATCTAGAATACCGAACTTCCTGAAAACGTTATCATATTTCCTCAGACAACGTTTAATGCCTTTAATCAGTCTATCACGGCTATATCCTCTATCAATTAGAATTTTAAATATTTTGAGAAGATGGGAGGTAAAGATATCCAATCTAGTGCAAACATTACCATATCTAAGAACTTGACTTGAAAAAACGTTGTAGCCAACCTCGGTTGGGATGTTACTGTGAGGAAATGTAAGGGATACAACATGAAAATTAAAATCATCAGTTTTGTTATACACTGATATTTCTAGTCCTTCTGTGGAAATATTAATATTTAAATCAAGGTAGTTAATGATTTTATTATTGGAACCAGCTCGCTCCATCTCCAATGAATTAGGATAAATATCTTTAATCAATTGATGAAAGTAAAGGTAGTTAATAATAGATAAATCGTCAACATATCGTTTATTATTGGATAATATCTTTGCTAATCCCATTTTCTTTTCCTGAAGTAAACGTTTCATATAATTAAATTCCTTTTTGCCAACAGTGAGATCAGCTATAGGGGAACTTGAATTTCCACCCATAGGAATACCCTTGGTTTGTATGAATACAATCCCACCGAAGACGACATAAGTGTTATAAATAATAAATTTAACAGCCTCTTTTAGGTCATCTTGACTAAAGCAGGCATGAGAATCATAGGTTTTATTGGAAAAGAAACATGTATTACTGTCTCTTTTAGAAATACAAATATATCTATTACGGTCTGAAAATATTAAATCAACAACTTCATTAATCATATTCTCTACTTCAATCAAGTCTAATCTGGTATAAAGAGTAGTAAAATCATATACTTGTATATTATAAACAACAGTCAACACTACTGTAATATAACAAATAATTTGATGAATCTCATGTGGTTAAAGTATACGAGAAGGTGATAAGAAAAAGCTGGTAAACTATTTGGAGATCAATAACCTCATATGTAGTAAGCAGCACGGATTTAGATCTGGCCGGAGTTGCCTTACTCAACTTCTCCACCATTTTGATGACGTTTTGGATTCTCTGAGCAAAAATTCAGATGTTGATTCAATATAACTCGACTATGCCAAGGCTTTCGATAAAGTCGATCACAAACTCCTACTGAGAAAGCTCCAACTCTATGGAATCCATCCTAAAATCATAAAGTGGATAGAATCTTTCCTCTCAGACCGGAAACAAGCAGTTGTTGTTGACGGTCATCTGTCCATCCTTGCACTGATAATCAGCGGAGTTCCACAAGGTACGGTTTTGGGGCCGATCCTTTTCTTGATTTTTATCAATGATATCGAACATTGTATCATGCACTCTATAATTCGATGTTTTGCTGATGACACTCGCATATCCATTGCTATTAAATCGGAGCATGACGTCAAGCTCCTCCAAGAAGATCTGCAAAATGTCATTGACTGGTCTGAAAGAAATAATATGGCCCTTCACAAAGACAAATTTGAGTACATGTGTCATAAATTCAACCACCAATATGTACTATCTGAACTTCCATTTGTGGTTGAACACTATCAATACTCAGTTTCCAGAGACACTACACTTGAGCCAATACATCAGCTCAGGGATTTAGGCGTCATAGTGTCAAGTGATCTCTCTTGGTCCCCTCACATACGAGCCATTGCAGATAAAGCTCGCCAAAAAGCATCATGGGTTCTCAGTGTATTTCACACACGATCTCACTCCATCATGCTGACGCTATACAAATCAATGGTTCGAAGTCTGATTGAATATTGCTGTCCATTATGGCATCCCTCAAAAATCAGCGATATCCAAGAACTGGAGAGTGTACAGAAAGCATTCACCGCCAGAATATCAGGAATGCGCGATCTCCACTACTGGGATTGCCTGGTCTATCTATCTCTGATGTCTCTTCAACGAAGGCGGGAGCGATTCATCATTCTCCATATGTGGAAAATCCTCCACGGAAAGACCAGCAATGATCTGAACGTTCTTTTGTTTGTTTCACGCCCAAGGCTTGGAAACCTTGCAGTAATTCCATCAAAACGTAGAACCAGTTCAACAGCAAACCTAACCTTGTTTGACAACTCATTTGCAGTTCAGGGACCTAAATTGTGGAATGCAATCCCCTACCATCTGAATGTCATTCAAGATCTAGAGCACTTCAAAGATAAGCTCACAAAGTTCATGTTGTCTCTCCCTGATAAGCCGCCGATCAGGGGATATACTCCTCCAAATACGAACTCTCTGCTGTGCTGGCGCAACGAGCGAGACTCTACTTCGCTATGGGGTGGTCAGAAGATGTGATGGCCCCGTCAAGTCTTGACGAAACTCAACATAGGTCACATAGGTAGGTAGGAATCGATGTAACAGAGTCGATATATTTTTGCCATGAGGTGGCAAGTCCCCATTTATCGCAGTCCAATAGTTTCACTGCATCTAAATATTAATAAATGAGTAATTTTCAGGTACATAGAGTTTATCCAACACACGGTATTCGCTGCACATAGCATACCAATACGCTTCACAGGGTCTGATAAATGTACACTTATTGATGCTACAACCGCTAAACTTCTCGAATTGGTAAGGATTATTCTGCTGTCTGTTTGAGTTGATCTCGTGGTAGTGCAATTTGTGTTGTTCAACTATGAACTATGTATCGTGTAAGTTATTACAACCTCCCTCCACAGGTATGCAATGCTGTGGACAGTAGATCACAACATACCTTGTTTGGAGTTTTGAATAAAACTAAGACGTCAGGTGGAGCAAAGCTGTTGCGGTAAGTCCCGGCTTATTAGTTATTCCTTAATGAGCAAATAATTACCAGTTCATGAATCATTTCCTCGTGGGGTGTGAGCGCCAAATATAAATCAAAATACATCTTCCGTTACTAGCTCAAGTTTGTACAGATTTCTAATTAAAGTGTTTCATTTCAAATCCACCCCGACAGCAATTACGCGCGTTCGCAGCGCGTTCTGGCAGCACATGGCCGATTTACAACAAGTGCACGCACCGATCAACCGACATCAATAAAGCAAAATTATACACTCCATCTATATCTTGGGATCACATTCAATTCAGTTCACCTTTCAATTCAAGGTCGACGATACTACAGCCTCCATCTGACCTGGATACAATCACTCTACGCCAGGACTGCGTAGATGAACTGCTTCATAACGAGGAACTCTTCAACAATCTGGAGTCTGTGCTGGGTAGATTTGTTGATGTGGATACTACTATCTCTCTTCTAATCCAGGTTCTCCAGTGTTGATTTAATTGCTTTTCTCTATTGGTCTCCGTCAGTGCCAATAGCATGGGATGGCTTTTCAAATCTTTTCCGGATAAAATGATGCATACGTTTTTGGTTACTGTGGATTTGAAAATGAAACGAGCTTACAATAGACGGTTACATTGGTACAGCTTTAGTGCTCAGGCATTAACATAGTTACCCGAAACTTAAGATTATACTTATGGATTTTCTGATCGAATCTTAGTCGTTTGAATCGATTCCCAAACGATCCATTATCGAATATCGCCAGCCTATGAGATCTAATGAATGATTTAACCGCGTCCCTTAAGGGGGCCGGGGGGGGGGGGGGGGGGGGGGGGGGGGGGGGGTCTTCATCAAAATTCTCTCGAAATTGACTTTGTAGTTGTTTCTGATGGAGGGGAGTGATATCTATCAGCTGTTTTTGGTCCCATGGAAAAATATTGTTCCTAGCCGAAAATATTGCCGGTCAAAGGTCAGTGCTTATGTGTAATTGTATTGCGCGAGCGATTTTCAATCGCGCGCCCTGAAAATCGAGTCTAAAAATCTATCTTCTCCTACATTTTTTGAGCAATCACCCTGAAACTTTCAGGATATGTTCTAAGGACCATTTAGAAGAGATTGTCGGGCCAGAATTTTGAGATAGGCCTTTTTATTCGATTTTGAAAATCTTGGACCTCGTATTTTGACAATTTTTTCAGGTCCAAGATTTTCAAAATCAAATAAAAAATTTTCTAAGGCCTATCTCAAAATTCTGGCCCGACAATCTCTTCTAAATGGTCCTTAGAACATATCCTGAAAGTTTCAGGGTGATTGCTCAAAAAATGTAGGAGAAGATAGATTTTTAGACTCGATTTTCAGGGCGCGCGATTGAAAATCGCTCGCGCAATACAATTACACATAAGCGCTGACCTTTGACCGGCAATATTTTCGGCTAGGAACAATATTTTTCCATGGGACCAAAAACAGCTGATAGATATCACTCCCCTCCATCAGAAACAACTACAAAGTCAATTTCGAGAGATTTTGATGAAGACCCCCCCGGCCCCCTTAATTATAACTGATGTAGTAGATGTGAGTAAGATAAGTATAAATTAAGTATAAATTCACCGGGGATATTGTATAGAAATTGGAACGATTAGTATCACAAAGTAGCTTGACAAAAGATGATCGATCAGGATGGCGACCCATTCTTATCACCTTAAACATGTAATCCGCACCCTCGGTAATTTGCCCGCTTGCTCAAATTATTTGTTACATTTTACCCTTTTCTTTAGTTAAAATCCTCCCAAGCCCATAACAGATTTATTTAATTGCATCGATAAATATTTAGCACTATTGCTCCAATGTGACGCTGAAGCTTCAGACTTCTGTACACTTCTGCAATAAACCATCGAACGTTCTCGAACTTAAATACTCTAAGTACCCTGACAAACCGTTTAGTAACCAGGTGACGTTTTACAATCGACACAATGTCAGCTTGCCAATATCGGCAGACTCCACATCAAATCAGAATACCCGTTACTACGCCCTGGAGTAAATATCCCGTTCAAACAGCTCTCTAGTGCTCATCTCATGTGTTACATTTCTATTTCATGTGATGAACCGTCACAGTTAAGATCTGGAACTTTCGAGGTTCAACTTAACTGTACTACTGTTAGATTAATTCAAGGGGGGAGATATGAGATGAAGGGGTTTGTGCAGCTGTTACTAGACACATAAACTGGCCCCCTCATTATTATTGTGATTAGAAGTAGAACTACGACCACAGCTGCTCGCTGCTAATTCCACCTTTCGTTTTACCGGACCTTGACCAATCCCAGTACACGACAGTCCCGCTTCCTCCAATCAGGGTAATGAGGCCCGGTCACCTGGGTCATCCCAACATGCAGGTAGGTTAGGGTAACCACGCACCTGGGTGTTGATCTTTGTTAACATTTAACAACATTTCTTTTGTTGTTTTCTATAGCTTATTGCAGGTAATTCTAATTAATTTCTCTTGGTACCGCCAGCACATGCCGAGTATGATGCTATGATTTAAGTTATCAGCTAAAAGTTATTAGTTTCACTGGTTGTTTCCCTCGATCCTTCGTTCTGGTGGACCAATGGAGCTACTATTTGACGACTGTTTAGTGTTTAGGGGCGATGTCACGTGACTGTGGTATGCTGGCCACTTTGTCGCACCTAATTTGGAGGAGTTTGATGATCTCAGCCTGTGGGGTATATGTCCAGTTCAGTTCGTGTGTTATTTACAACTGCGACCTGGTTGTTGGTTTCATGGAATGAAATTGTTTTTAACATACAAAAATCCATTATGTCTATTGTCTGGCCCCTGTCTGGCCATGTCGAAGTTTTAAAATCTTGTTACATAAGGTCGTTATATTAGCAGTCCTTTCGATAATTGCTTCAGAACAATCGATGGCGGGACTCAGAAGGAGAGTTGATAGGGTTGAAATTTGAATCTACTGTTTTAATTTTGATAATTAAGCAACACCTCTGTCCTAGAACCTTAGAACTTTTGAGCTGTTAATTTCATGGTTTGGGTTCAAATTTGATAAGGTGCTACTTTATGTGGCTGCGTGTCGTCGTCATATGTTTGTGTTTATTAAAAATATTATAATTTACAAAGGAGTAGACTTGCAGGTGTCCTTCTGGCCCGATTATTTAATACCATTATTTACCAGCTGAGTTAAAAAGTACCTAAATTGTAAAACTAAAATGTGTGGTATTTTTGAAAAATATATCCTTAAGTTATTATCAGGCCAATTATAGACTTATAATTGTGTATAAATGTCTTAACTCATGCTATATTATTATGTAAGGTGGTTTCTACCATTGCATAATATGGCTCGATCATTCGTTACTAGCGCGAATGAAAAATTTGATGTATTTATCGTCTGCCTTGCTAGATCATAGATGTAGTTACTCTATGGTCACAAAACCTAAATACTAACTTAATAAGTGAACATCATCCGCCGGACCGCCACGGATTGCGCTACGAACTACATCGGGCCGACGATTTTAAAGATATGTAGCCACACACTGCCTTAGTAATAGGGCAACTTGATCGAAATTACGCTAATTAGGAACATTAATATTATCATGCGCCAACTCGTGTTCAATAGCTCACTTGTATCCCACTTCTATCATTATTCAATATTCTCAATATAATTATATTAACTGTTGTATGTCTAGAGTAACTGAGATTATAATATTATCATTATATTATTAATATTAAGTTTACCGTCAATTCAATGCAGTTAGCACTAAGCCGCCGAAGATCTGTACTATTCATTATAGAAATTATAGTAAGCAATACTATTGTCTTCAGTGGTCATATGTTAATATGTAAACACGCTTAAAGGTGCATGGGTTGAGGGCTCATGTGCAAGGGGTAAAGACTCGATATTGAGATGTGTGGGGTAATATTCGATATTCTGCTCATGCTTTCGTTTTGAAATTGAGTAAGGAAACCATCATTCTGATGACACATTTAAAAATCATTGTCTTGAAAATTTCGCTGCCAATAAAAGGTTATTATTATAAGTCGAGAAAACTCTTTCACCACCAAAACGTTTTATCCACAGTTAATGTAGCACTAATTTAAAACTTTTTTCGTTCAAAGTTAAATTTGTTAATTCAAATGTATTTGCAGTACTACTTTTTGCTACAATTTGTAGACCGTTTTATCTAATAACACGTTCATGATAGATTTTCACTACAGCTGTTTCAAATTTCGAAATGTGACTTACCTTTGATCTTGCAGTGGTGGTACTCCACCACCTATTACTGTTTATTAGTCGTCAACATGGTGACAGATCTAACGGACATCTAAGTTTATCGTGGTAGCTCGGCGGTTTATTTAAATAGAAACGGTACCACTGATAAGTTTCTACAGCTCGATTATTTCATTTAATCTGCCACTATTGAACAACTCCGGTACCAATTATGACGTATTTATCAAGGATCCCATTGTCGATCCATAGTCAGATAGGCACAGACAAAGCCTGCTTCTCCGTTACTCTGCAACTGATCGAGTTATCAGACACGCTTCTTAGTAACAGGTGCTGTGAGTGTTTCCACCAACCAGCGTGCTTTAAGGGGAACATCAGCCAATCAGAAGCCTTGTTTTCTGGTCACATTATCAAATGTACTTACCGTGCTCTTTAAAAAGACCCGATATCGGTCCAGGGATTCGTACTGACTCGTTAAGTGAATTTGTGTAATGGGTCTGGGCTTCGACAGCTTTTTCCCATTGTTCGGCCCTCACGATCCATCTGGATATTTTCACTGAATATTTCGTGTCCATCGATTTAGCTGCGGAGAAATCACTCTTCTGGAGCGTCGTGATGGCAAGATAAGAGGTCACCATATTTGTATCCGACCTTCATCGACTCAAGGTGCACAGCTGCTTTAAATTGTATAACTTTAAACTTGTTCTAGTGTAATCAAATAATAATATTTTACTAGTGATGACGATGGGTGATGTGACTGTGGCCGCTAACATAACACAAGCAGAGACAGTTAAAACTACAACCCGTCCCCACTTCACTAACACTAGTGCCCCAACTTCTGATGGACCCGTCTTTATTGCTGTCTTCGCAAGTAAGTTTATCGGATTGCACGACTTCCTTCTTTTTGAAATCATCAAGTGTGTCCCTCATTTCTTGAGTTTTCCTCATTTAACAACCTCGTTGGATATAAACAGATATATTTATTATATTATGTTTAATCATTTCTTACTGTACCTTCATTTGTGTTAATCCTTGGCTGATTTCTTTAAATAATTCGTTAGAAGGATAGGCATTGTTAAGCAGTTCAAATATTACCCATGAAATATAAATGATTTAAGTCAATTGACATGGTATTCATTGTAGGTTGCGACTCGAAATGGTATCGATTTTAATATTTTACACTTGAAATAAATATAATATGGAGATCCTATAAAAGTTCAAAAATCTCGGCGTACAGCAAACTCAGGCCCTCCCTACAAAAACCAAAACATTCCACACATTCCACACAAAACATCTTTTCTCCCAGACAGTTACTGGATATACGTGTACTTGGTGCTACAGTGCGTCTACGGAGTGTGTAGTATTTTTCTCAACAGTGTCGTTTTCTCTTTCTACTGGGGTCACGTGTCAGGTCTGTGCTATTATTTTTGGTGTTTTAAGTTCATTCTAAAACAAGTAGCTGATACTAGTCCAATTGTGACGAAATTACGCCAAAAAGAGAAGATATCTCATTTTGTGTTATAATGTCTGTTTCGAATAATTGTTCTCATAAAAGCAACGAACCATCACAAAACCTGACAGGCGAGAACCGGAACAGGAAACGGAACAGAGTGTACTACTTCCTGTATGTGATGTTGTCTTTAGCCGACCTTCTCCGAGGCATCACCGCTCTTTTTCATGCTCTTGTTCTCGGTGGGTCCACTCAGCACTGCTTATTTTCCCATTAATTATTATGGGATTATCTGCATATTTTCACATTAAAAAGTTATATGTTTTTCGAATTAGATAACTTCAGATTGAAAAGTTGTTATTTGTCCTAAATTGAAGCTATCTTGTCGTTTTTAGCAGCGAAGTATCTCGACACTTTACCTGTAGATACCTTCGTTAGTTAACAACCATACAATCCTGCCATTTTTTAAGTGGAAGTACTTGACGTTGAAGGACTAATTTTCTAAATTTGGTCGCCAAATCGACTATAATCGTACTAAGTTAACCCATCCTGTTCATTCCCGCAGGTTTTGTAATCCACTACGCGTCGAAGGTGATAGTGCCACTCTGTTACCTGATCCTGATCCTCTCCTCCCTCTCCAGCCACCTCTCCATCCTCCTCAATGTCCTGATCTCGGTTCTCCGGACATTCCACATAGTCAAGCCCACCATGACTCTCGAACCAGAGATCCTCCTCGCCCCTATAGTCATGTATTCTGTTCTTTGGGGTGCGCTGTCCTCCTATGATGTGTACCTCCTTGCAATGGACAATATTGCGGCTAAGGCGGAACATGTAATGCTGTACATCCTAATCGCACCAAGGATTTTCAGTTTATTTGGATATTTGGATAAGTTTGATCGCATGCTGGAGTATGCTTTGGTTGCTATAGGACTACCTTATATTATACCCACTATCATATGTATAGTTTGCGCCTGTGTGCAAGTCGCTTATCTGCTGAAGATGAATGTTCGAAGTACTGCAAACGCGAGGATCACTGTGACAATCTTCATTCTCACCATCTGCTTCTTCGCTTGCAATGTCCCGTACTTCCTTTACTTCTGTCTGTCTCTCAACGTTTGGACAGATTCATCCGACTTCATTGGTAGTCCTGGCACAATTTTCTGCTACTTCGTGGCTAACTTCCCCAGTACTATTAACTCCATCCTGAACCCCATGATCCTGCTCAGTCGAGGACGGACCCTCCAAAAACATTTCATATCTGTTATCCCGTTGGTCAGATCGTTTTTTCCTGGTTCAGAGCGGACGAGAGACCGCACCCACATGGAGAGTTATATGACGTCACGAGCTGAAACCAGAGCTGCAGTCGCGCGGCGCGACATGATGAGCACGTGTCCCGAGACAACAAGAGGCACCTGTGAGGCGTTCCGTGACGAAATGGAGCCAGACGTTAGCGTTAATATTCATAATGATAATAGAGTAGGGACCCTCGTTGACTGACCAGTCCATTTTATATTTTAATTTCGTACGGATAGGAATATTTAGAACTATAATCTTATTACAGACACAACAATAGTTATATTTGAGTTTTACATTTATAAATGATGCTAGTTTGGATGATATTTTAAAATAAACATTGGTGTATGTGTCCACTAGTCCCGTAGTGGATAGAGAAAGCAAAGAAATGTTGATTGTTGATGCATCAGAAGCTTATTGGTGACTGGGAACATTTCACATCCCTTATATCCATAAAATACATGATATACTGGGACAAATTTCACTAAATTGTTTTACTCTGGACACCCAACACCCAAATTAAATGGTTTTTGTTAGTGACTTATGTTCTGAGATGCCAAATTTGACAAATCTTATGTTTGTGCCAATTTTTAGAAAGCCTGTCGTTTTTTAAGGGAATAAGACAATTTTGGGAAATATTGAACTGCGACGAAATTTAAAACTTTCTGGATGGGGGGGGGGGGGGGGGGGGGGGGGGGGGGGGGGGCGATGTGGTTATTGACCAGATGGTTAGTGCGCCAGCTCCAGATCAATATCATATCAGGAGTTCAGTGTACACTGTACATTCTCGCATTGACGAGTAACCGCTCAAATCTGCTTCAGGTACCCAAACAAGAGTCTCTGAAAACTGCGGAGAACCGTATCATGCACATAATATGTTTGAAACACCTCCTGGAACTGGTTAAACCCCTATCCAATGCCATCAAAGACAGCCAGAACAACCTTTTTAAAGCAATGTTTGAGGTTGGGTTATATTAATATTATAGCAAAGCAAGTATATTCAATATTCATTCTAAAAATACTTTGTTATCAAGTTCATGATTTAATGGGAATATTCCTTACAAATTTAAAATATTCTTTAGTATTTCTAGATTTCAGGTCCCGAAATGTTATGAGCTTAAACATGATATTCGAATAGAATCTGCAAGACGAAAGGTTCAGCGAGATGAAGTCTAAAATAGACAAGATAATCCACGAGGACACATACTACCAGAAGGGAGCACTGAACATGCGAACACAGAAATGTTTTGCTGTAAGATACACTTTGCATTATTATTAAGATTTTATAGCTCGTAAACTTTGAATAATCTAAGAAAAATCACTCTATCAGGGAGCAAAAAATCTCTCATGATTATCTCCAGCTTAGAGTTTCTTCTCCATTGCCGTGATTCTTAGATATGTTTTCAGGTTAAACCAAACCTGAATGGTTTGTTAGACGTCGCCAGGAGAACTTATTCGGAGATGGTTGACGATGTTGCGGAGACCATCAAGAAGCTGGCACAAAAGTAGGGAAAACTATAAAATAGAGCATTAGTTTACTTTCAGGAAGGCCTTCGTCTTGCAGAACCATATTAATCAGGACCTACTTGAAGGTCCATCTAAGCAACCTTGATAATCCAGAGGTCCTTTGTTTCAGGTACAACCTCCCCCTCAAGACTGGGTTCACTTCTTCACGAGGGTTTTATATTATCATCTCCATGAAAGTCGTTCCGGATCTACCCTCGGTCTTTGTTAAGGTATGATTTACGACAGTAATAAATAGTGCTCCTTTTTATATTACCAAAATAACAAACGGTTAGGGCACACCTACTGCCGATTAAGAACCGTTTGAGATTCGCTCAAGAGCAGCCTATAAGGGGCAGCGGTTACTTACAGTTGACAGCGCTTAAAAGATAGTTGTTAATGTTATGTATGTAAGAGCTGACAGTGGTTACTTACTAGTGTCTAACCCCCTGGGTATGAGACTCATTCCTCATAAAATTTGTAAATTTGTACTCCTTACATGAACATCGGCGCGGCGTTCAGCTGGTTTTTTGCATCAAATCTAAACTTTGACATCAATTCTTTAAAACATGCCCTTAAGGTGCTGAAACAGAAGAACGGGGTGACCTGTACTACCGGAGACTTGATAAAACTAAACGACAGAATCAACGACTCTCTTAACGACATCTACCTTATGACGAACGAGGTATAGTGCCGTATCTTGTGAACTGTGACGTCACCAAGAATTGTTAAGCGATCAGGACCCGGCCCTTTATCTAGATAATATGTGTTACCAAGTTTTCGGGATATAATGTCCGGAGAAAATTACAACCACTGATTTTTTCCTTTTCACCCGTTTGAAAAAAGGCAATAGTGAAAGGTTACGAATGGACGTTTTTTGCAGAAAAACGTGGATTTTGGGGATTGCAGTAGGTGGGTCAAATATATGTCGTGTTCCTTACTTACTTGCTTCCGTTCGTTACCATGTCAACTTGCCGCGCACGCGCGCGAGGATTGCTTGCGGAGATGTGGTGTATAGCTAGTCTGTGGTCAATAAATGCGCGGCGCACGAGCGTATTTTAATGTATACTAGTAATGTATAATATTTTATAATAAGCCCAACTTGAACGTGGCACGCGTAGTGTACTGATGGTTCAATATTATTATTATAAGGTGAGCTGATTAGAGCTTATATTAATAGTTATACTTATAGTGAAATGGAAATCTAGCGTCCGCCAAAACGAAACAACGGGCGCAATTCTTGTTATAATCCAAAAGACGTCCTTCGCTCTGTGGGTGCCAGCATTGTATCACGTCGTAACCCCCACGGTCGTTTCACTATCGTTCTTACGATACAGGGGGAGCCGCGCACTCGTGCGTGGCGGGTCATACAACGTATGACAATGCCAGCATACTTAACCATATAATATCTTAATATATGTAAAATCGAAAATTAACTCTAAAATATTGCTTTGTAATTTCTCGATAGAGCTTGTAAAGATGAATATTATAATTGTCAAGTAACAAGCTATTAACCATTGATTACAAATCAATGGTTAGGAATAGGAAAACATCAACATATCAAACAAAACAAAAAACAGTACATATTATATCAACCAAAACAAAAAATAAACATCAAAATATGTAATCATTTATAAGTCAATACATTGTATCAATTGATGATGTTTTACACACAAAAAACAAGCAATGACTCTGTCCTAAAAGGACATGCTGATATGAATGAATATAACAAATAACAATCCAAACATGTATACTGACTAATACTGTAAGTGTTTAGTGTTTATGAATGAGACAACCATATGGCACATTGGCAGCCTCAAAGTTGAGATTACAGAGAGATCTCAAGAGTCAAGAGAGTCGTGCGTACCTCCGTCTGGTCCAAACTCTGATCCCAACTCTCAACGCGAACCCCACCACAGGCACAATCAGAAGAGAAATAATGGCGAGGTAGAACTGCAGTCCATGCCAGCAGTCACATTCCGTTGCCCTTCCCCTGCTGTCATAGTCACACCCACACGTATACCAGTTATTCTGGCTGATGATCAGACACAGAGTCCAATCACCGCCGTCCTCGTCGGTTACACAGAGCGGGTACCCAGTTGTGGAGTTGGTGGAACAGTAGTGGGACTTCTGGTCGCACTTGATGGTCTTGTTAACGTACTGCCCGTCCCCCGAGCACCTCTTGTCGTGGCAGCAGTACTGGTCGTAGTCGGCAATACAGCCTCCTGACTCGAGCTTGTCCGCTGACTTGACTAGCGTTTCTGCTAGAGAACTCTCCCCTAGTCCTGTTGCGACAAGGAGAAGGAGGAGGAGTGTAGTTGTGGGATGTGGTGACATCGCCTAGTGGAGTGAAATGTGGTAAAAATATTTTTGTTCGAATTTCTATTATAAATCTATAGAAAATTGAAGCGAACTAGGTGTAGGTACCTAGCTTGTGCAGTGTGCACTGTGCTGATGTATAATCCTAGCAATGCAAGAAAATAGATGAATTAACAGTGAGCAGTTTATTTCACATAAACTAATTAATCGAGAAGTATTTCCCCAAACAATTTATTAAACGCGAGAAGAGTGTTTCACTGTAAGAAAAAAAAGTAGTGAAGCGTTTCTCAACAATTTGGACACGTGGCTGGACACATGGTTTGTCCCGTGCCTATTATAAGTATATACTACTATAATACGTCAGCAATTCTACAGAAGAAATATCTCAAAAGTTTACTTATAGTTGATAATAAGGAAGTGTAAGGTAATCCAAGAACTGTATAGAAAACTGATCGAGAATTCTTCTGTTTTTTTCTTAGTCGATAAATATTTGCACAGTAAAATCCCGATTTACCGCAGTGTTTTGGGGAATGAAATGGCCGCGGTAAATCGGGCTTTACGGTAAACCAGGGTTTTAACTTTTATTTACATAGTACTACTCTAAGTCTAGTAGCAAGGTGTAGATGAGTGTGCACTTCGATGTTCACGATTTCTGACAACACAGGGTTGTTTGTTAGGTCATTCTAAACCAAAATCGTTTAGGTGCACAATTTGTTTCGCTAGAGACAACCCTACAGGGCAAATTTTCTAAATTACCCTCAGTCGCGTATACGGGATTTTCATATTTCGGCTCCTGAAGGTCATAGAGACTTCATTTTTAGCTTAAAATTACCACAATGACCACATTTATATACAACGTATTAATCAATGTATGGTCTAAAATTGTTTGTTTCCGAGATGCTAGTCCCATACTCACTTCTCGCACTGACAGAGAAGCTTGCTCACTGTGCACAAAGCTTGAAAAGAGCGCCGAGCATTAAGGGATTGGCCTGCCATGTATCCAGATAAGGAGATCACATTGTTTGGAGGTATGGAATGTAAGTAAGAGTAGATAAAAGTTCCATACTGAGTACTGACTGAGAGGAGTGAGGAATGTCACGAGCATTCTCATTAACTGGAGCTGAAGGAAGTTTTATCTTACAATGGGGCTCTAACAATGAAGCAGAAGAGGGAATGGTTGAAACCTGTTTGTGAGTAGATACATTACATACGAAACTCGGAATACAGTCATCTGATGCAAACCTATTAAGCGACCACCCCCTCTCCAGTTACGTCAGCTGTGCTAGACCCCCACCCTCGGCTGCTGACATAAAAGTGAACACTCCCTTTTAACAGTACCTCAACAGATCGTGATATTTTGATTTTAGAAAATAAGATTCTCTAGATCCAGATCATATTCATAACGATCACCCTTTGTCCCAGCAGCCAATGTCACTTCGCCCCGCACCGGCTCTTTTCAGAGCTACCCTCCTTCTTATCTTACTCGGAACAGGAGAGTGTCTTAATGACGTGGCAGAAAGTAGCTCTAGGTCTATTCGACAGTCGGATGAGTGGCTGCGCTGTAGAGACGCTGTCAACATCTCAACCGAGTACTGTGCTAACTGCTACAACAAGAAGTGTTGGGGAGAGGGATTACACACGTTTGATTCCATCGATTGTGACACCGAATGGAATCATTGTTCCAGTGTTAGAGACGGTAATCCGATCTGTGTGGTTGATAAAGAAGGGGGTGTTTATGGTATCTGCGAGAAAAAATACGGGTATTCTTGTAGCTGTGTTCTTGACGATCGTGGAATGGCAGACAAGTGCCGGTGTAAAGAGAAAGAGACAATTTAAAAAAAATTGTATACAATTTTTTAAAATTTGTATACAATTTTTTATTTGAATAAACTGACATTTTAAAATGCAAAAGCTTGATTGATTTTTTATAATAAGACGTCTAAATGTTACATAAGACTGAAAGTTAAAATCCAATGCAGTTCTTCTTTTGTCGTGAGTATCAAAAATTAAAGTGATCCGGCCGGAAAATGACCATTTAATCAACACAAACACAACAAAATATGTATTAATAGATCGATGTTTGGTTTTAACTTTTATATTTAGATCTATGCCGTGATAAAAGTTTATTTTCATATCTGAAAAAAAAAACTGAAAACAAAGTGTAAAATTAATTTTCATATCTCGATAACACCGGCTAAAGCTGAGTTGTCCGTTAACTAATATCTTATATTTTAGAATATACAATATCAATATCTTCTTCTTGCTCTCAGCTGTCCGACTTCGTAATAATGAAAACCATGAACCCAACATAACCGCTCACCAATTACAAGCTGACACAAAATGCCGACACAAAAGCTGACAAAAAATGCCGCGTTGAACACGCTATTGCAGCCATCACCCATCAGCCTCTCCACAAACGTTGTAGTGACACTCGTTGGTCACCAACATACTGCAGACAAGAGCGCACAATTCCGGTGCCGTGATCAGAAGGGGTATACAGGTCGGATAACCGGTCTTATTTGTATAGTTTGACTCCTGGTCACAGCCAATAGAAACTTCACCTTCCCAGCACGTCTTGTTGTACTTTGTAGCAACACAATACTTCACTGCAGATCGTGGGCATCAGGTCGGCAGAATCATTGGTTATTTCTGCTGCACAGATCGTGGTAATAAGTACGAAAAAGTTGATCCAGAGTGAATGTGCCATATTATTATTCGCTGAAAAAAGTTTATATTTAATAACTAATGAAATTATGTTTTCTAATGTATTTAACTAAAAATGTGACGTAGTGAACAGTTAATATGGAAATAATAAATTCAAGACAAGAAAAATCCTAAGAGGTAATCCTTTAACGCGATGCTAGATTAGAGCGGAATTTTGACGTGAAAACCGAGGTTTTCAATCAGGATTCAGTAGTTTTAATTTTATAAGCTCGCCAAGTAATGAGTAAGCGCAGTGTCGCCGCTATATCAGCTGCTATGGCCACAGACAACTTGGCGTCTTAGAAGATCTATACGTTCTTATATAATATTTATCCGTTTTTCATTTTATCCGTTCATAAAATACCAACCGGTGCACTACATTGCAACTTCTTGTCTAGGATTATACTTATAGTTATAGTATTTGACGAAATCTAAGACTGTTTTTTAGGTCAATGCATGACTTCTTCCTTGTCCCTCCCCGCTGAACTTTGTTCACCCGAGTGGCGAGTCAAACCGTAAAACTTCTGGTTTCGACTCAGACCTCATAGTGTTAATACGCTATGGTTGTAGAATGTCACAATCATAGATTCGTAGGGTTAATGTCAATATCAGATTGAAAATCTACCATTCCCAATGCCAGGTAACGAAAGGTTTGCTACAAGAGATTTACCCGCTTGTGGGCTGTCTCTACAAGCTGTCGGAATGTACTGCTATGCTTGACATGATAACATCCTTCGCTGCTGTCTGTGCATTGTCTGACTTCATCAGGTTTATTTCAAAGACTTATGTTTGCTCTTTGTTACCATCTTATAGTTTCGATTTTTAAATTTTATAGGTTTGTCAAATAAAAACTAAATTCTTTAGACCGGAATTCACCGACACCATGGCTCTAAAAGACTCTGTCCACCCGATTATCAGTAAAATAGACTCTGTCAAGCTGTCCCTAACGATGTGTTCGCTTCTTCTTCCAGTTCATTCAACATCATCACCGGTAAATTATTCTACATGCTCTATGAACGTCAGTATCTTAGATGTTGAGGGTTTCAAGACTGGCTGAAATACTGGTGCCAAAATAATTTCCACACAATGTCCTTATGTAAACCTTATGTAAACTTATGTAAACTTATGTAAACTTTCACTTTCACTTTCACTAATCACCACTTCACCAGGCCCCAACATGAGTGGCAAAAGCACTTACATCAAGCAGATAGCACTTCTCCAGGTCATGGCTCAGGTGGGATGCTTCATCCCAGCCTCGTACGCGTCCCTAAAACTGGTCGATAATATTTTCTCCCGTATCGGGTGCGATGATGATATCGAGACAAATGCCTCGACCTTTACACTGGAGATGAGGGAGATTAAGTATATTTTGGATAACGTCACCGACAAGTCAGTAGATGTCTTTCTTCTCATCAATTCAATTTCAATGTCATATTCGTTGCCATAAAAATTATGATTTTCACGTATGTTTATCATTTGTTTCAAGATTGCTGCACTTTTACGAATTCGTGTGTCCGTCTTTGATCAAGCTTACAGCTGAATAGCCTCCTTTGTTTTTCTATGCAAGACCTGATGAATAATATTTATATTTCTTCTTGTCTAGTCCTCATCTTCCCAGGAGTTTAGTTATAGTAGACGAGTTGGGGCGTGGCACTGGTGTGGAGGAGGGTGCAGCACTCTGTTTTGCAATCTCCGAACACATCCTAACCCGGGCCAAACCTTTTGTTTTCTTCGTCACACACTTTCAGGAGTTGGAACATCTTGAGAATATCTATCCCAATGTGGTCAACTATCATTTTCAGGTACCTGTAACTCAGGTTTTTGGCTCAGTCATTTTCAATACAATCTTCATGTTTCGACTTTCGATAAGAATCTTATTTGACCATTCAAAAATAGTTCAATGGTTTCCTAAATATAAAAATAGAAATACGACGTTTTTGTAGTTTTACCCTTTTAAAATCAATCTCCAAAGGTTAACTACGAGTTGGCACCCGGATCAACTTGTGAGAAAGTACAATTCCTTCGAAAGTTGAGCAAAGGACCAGGTCCTCATCGAAACTACGGTATAAAACTCGCTAAACTCTCCGCCCTGCCGTCAGAAATCACTTCAGAGGCGGAGAAACTTTCGGCTGAGCTGAGGAAAAAGTGTGGCTACTCGGCTGTCCCTCAGAAAAATGAAAGAGAAATAAACGAACAAAATGTCTACTCACTCGCCGAACATCTCCTGCAGGCCGTGAAAAACACTGCTATGAGCGGGGAGGAAATGAGGAATTATTTAAAGAATTTACAGGAGGAATGTATGAAGATGAATGATTCTAGAACGACGGAAGGGAGTGATGGGATGACGTCGAATGAGGTCTCGTTTGACAGTTCTGCTAATAATCAGAGCAACTCGTCTGTCGAATTCCAACTGAATAATGACATGACTGATACACACGTTGTTGGCAGGACACTTCTAGGAAAGGGCTTGAGGCGCCCAAGAGATATAACCTCTGAAAACCAGACCGACAACGAACTCGAAGAATCTTTTGGTCTAACCGATAAAAGGCGGCAATACAGTGTCGAGTACACAACTACAAAAACATCATCCGATGATATGTTGAGACGGTCCAATATTGAAGACTCCGATTCGAAAACAGATCAATATGCAAACACAGGACATCAATACCACGAGGTAGATTACTCTGAAACGTTGGATGAGATCCGGGGAAATGGACAACGTTTTAACGTTGAGTATTCCACGTCTAACGGTCAAACGTTCGATTCCTCTGAGGAAAGGAACTTTCAATTCCATGAGTCATCTTCCTCCGGCATGTCCAGTGATGTTGCTAAGTTTTACACTGGATTGTCTGTCAAAAGAAAGCTTCGTTAATTTAAGATTTACATAGTTATATATTTTGATACTGTTCGTTACAAAGTTATAACAAAGTTCTTTAATTTGTAACATAATGGGAAATGCTTTCCAAATCTTGTTTCAGATAATTGTTAATTAATACGGTGAACAGATCGTGGTAAAATGCGAGTCTGGTTAATGGTTAATGGTTATATGTTGTTGGGTTAAATTTGTTTAATTTGAAAATTAAACAAAAATTTCTTTAATACATTTTTCTGCGAGGTTTTGAGGTTTTCAAAGGTTTTTTTTTTCATCTCAGCAAGTGTATACTTATTATGAAGGGTTTATACATTACATACTACATAGTGGTGTCAACATTTTTGTTTTTTAGGTACAGTTTTGAAATCGTTGTATTAGCATGTTGAAGATTATGTTTTGTCAATATCTATAATTGTACCGTAATCATTTTACAAGCAATGATAATTGATAATTTTAAATGGTTTTGTAAATCCGAAATTTCTGAGCTCCACTTTTCTTACATACTACTATACAATATACATTCATGCACATAATTTATTATTAATTTCTTGAATTATCCCTAAATTGCCCTGTACATAAAATTATAAGCTAAACTTTTAGCGAGCCCCCGGAAACCCATTATTCAATAAGGTCCAGTCCTCAAAGTCGGAGAGGGCCTAATATTGCCTTGTAACGGCCACTAATCTGTGCGTGCTTGGCTAGGTAATGGTCCAGGTGCATGCAATAAAGCTGGGGCTCAACCCAAGGAGACTAATTCTAGTCCCCTTGATCACGACACAGTTATATCCAAGTAGGGTTGACCTGGAGCGTTCTGTTAGACGGTGAAAAGTCTTAGTTGGAGGTTTGTGTTTTGTTGGTGTATTGTTTGTGCCCATGCTTATTATGGTATAATGTATTTCTAATCTTCAGGCAGTTATAGTTAGATACTTGTAGTTGTCATTTGCGTGTGTTTTATACTTGGTTAGGAGACTTTGATACTGGATAAACTATAATTACTAATTAGTAATTAGGCTCATGACTAACCCCAATTTTTATGCACCTCCTCAAGTTCATCATTTTCAAATACCGCTACAATGTATGTATAAGTCAAAATATTTGGAACGTTTAGCTTTTATATACGAAAACGTTTGTTTTCAAATCATGAGTCTTAGTTAACCATTATGCAAACTTTCAAAGCCACAAACAGGTCTGTGGAGTGTTCTACTTTGGATCATATTTCCATTCTACCAGCGTGTAACACAAGACAGTGATAGTCTAGAATGGCGAATTAACCCAACTAAATCCTAAAATAATCTCCCAAACTTTGCCCGACCACACTTAATCTTATACAATGCAAAATGCAAATTTCCAGTCCGCATTTCCACAAGTTACCCCAAAGCCGTGTCTAGTACCAGTCAAAGAGTTCAGCTGGATATAAGGACCTTATGTAACTACTGCGCTTGAATCCTCCTGTCTTCAGGATGCAGAATGTGAGGAATATAGTTGAGTAACTCTGTTTTATGAGCTGCGTGTTTGCTAAGATGGCTAGCACGTCCAAAGTGGTTTACGAGAAGAGGAGGACGGTGCCACCTGTCGCATGGAAGCTGACCTCGGTAAGTCATACCGTCCAGCACTTACTTCGTACAATCGTACTTACTCGCCAAACCGTAGCATATTGTATTTGAGATGGTCGTATTGGAGTTCGGTTTCGAGATTACGACTCGAGGTGTACCCAGCGCGCCCACGTGGCAGGGGCTGCTAGCTCCTCCTGCACCGTCTTATCAGGTTAGTGCATGGTACCTGTATCGTCTTATCAGGTTACTGTTATTGCACGGTACTGTACCGTCTTATCAGGTTAGTGCACGGTACTGTATCGTCTTATCAGGTTAGTGCACAGTACTGTATCGTCTTATCAGGTTAGTGCACTGTACTGTATCGTCTTATCAGGTTAGTGCACGGTACTGTATCGTCTTATCAGGTTAGTGCACTGTACTGTATCGTCTTATCAGGTTAGTGCACGGTACTGTATCGTCTTACTCTTATCAGGTTAGTGTACGATACTGTATCGTCTTATCAGGTTAGTGCACTGTACTGGGGGCCGGGGGGGGGGGGGGGGTAATGACTACTTTTGGGGACTTGGGGAATTACGTCAATTCCCCATGATTTTTAGTCCCCATTAGTCCCCAAAAGTCTCCATTAGTCCCCATTTAGATTTCAAAAAATCTGGCTTCTCCAGACCAGATCGTAAACTTCTCAAGACTGAAGTCTAGAATATTTATAAATGGTCACTGGACATTCCTGACTTCTTGGGAGCTACTTGAGGGCTGTTAGAGTACCTCAGGTTATTAAACTAACTTGAAAACCATAAATAACTGTCAAAAATTCTGGGGACTTATGGGGACAAATGGTGAATTACGTCAACGAGTTGACCTCTAGTCCCCACGATTTTTAGTCCCCATTAGTCCCCAAAAGTCTCCATTGGTAGTCATTACCCCCCCCCCCCACTGTACTGTATCGTCTTATCAGGTTAGTGCACTGTACTGTATCGTCTTATCAGGTTAGTGCACTGTACTGTATCGTCTTATCAGGTTAGTGCACGGTACTGTATCGTCTTATCAGGTTAGTGCACTGTACTGTATCGTCTTATCAGGTTAGTGCACGGTACTGTATCGTCTTATCAGGTTAGTGCACGGTACTGTATCGTCTTATCAGGTTAGTGCACGGTACTGTATCGACTTATCAGGTTAGTGCACTGTACTGTATCGTCTTATCAGGTTAGTGCACGGTACTGTATCGACTTATCAGGTTAGTGCACTGTACTGTATCGTATTATCAGGTTAGTGCACGGTACTGTACCGTCTTATCAGGTTAATGCACTGTACTGTATCGTCTTATCAGGTTAGTGCACGGTACTGTATCGTCTTATCAGGTTAGTGCACGGTACTGTATCGTCTTATCAGGTTAATGCACGGTACTGTATCGTCTTATCAGGTTAGTGCACGGTACTGTATCGTCTTATCAGGTTAGTGCACGGTACTGTATCGTCTTATCAGGTTAGTGCACGGTACTGTACCGTCTTATCAGGTTAGTGCACGGTGCAGGGGAAAATGTGCTCGATTATCTAAATGGGTTCGAAATTTTTGCCATTTTAAAAACGCTCTGAATATTTAATAATTTTAGTTTTTGGCCTCGCGTGCCGAAGTTTTTTACTCAATCTTGGCCTTCTTGGGCCACAAGCATTTGATGTTAAAGTCAACTTTTAAGGGAAGCGTGAATTCTAAAATTGTAAAATAGTGGTATTTTCTCAGTAAATTATAAATTGGGTGCTAGTCTGCGATACTGCAATCCTCTAGATTTTATGCCTTAATATACCCTAATAAATGGTATACATTGACTGGTAATTAGCCGATATAAATAAGTATAACAGAGCATAAAGTCTAGTCAGGCTTTGTTCTTCCAACGCTCCACCATGGTACTATTAAGCTATTATACTAACCACTCAACTTGAGTGGCTAAGTGAGATTCAACATGAACATTGCATTTGCGCGGATCCCGACATCCCGTAAAATCTCCTTATTATCTTGCATTCAAATAATATGTTAAATAATTGTATTTACCTTACTGGGCGGCGCTCAGCCTGTCATTCCGCCTAATCTCATTCCGCCTATGATTATGAACATGAATATAATAGCAGCTTTCCCAAGATCTTTTCGTCTACACTTCTCTAACTGTTTTATTGCAACAAATATGCATATGCACTGCAGAACTAAACAAAATACTTGTTTAGTTCTGGATTCGGACCAGTCTCCCAATCCTTCTTTAGCTCATCCACTTACAGCCTTGTAGCAAGCTCTGGGATCTTTGATTCGTAGAATTATGGTCACCGTTTTTATTAATTATGTTGATAGTTGCACAAATATGCAATATCAATATACCAATTCTCATTCATCATCAATAGTATGGTATTACTTCTACTTGTAAGATCAATATCCTAACTAATACTAATAGCTTCATGGAGGTCGGAGGAATCATGATTAATTTCCGCTCCTTGGTTCAACAGAGTATAATGATTAGATTTTAATGGTTTGACATCATAATTCCTCTTGGCATATCATAATATTTTGATCCTTGGTTAATTGTAAACTCCTGCCCGAAACATAAAAAGAGTCTCAGTCCCCAATCACCAGACATCAGCTAATTTTAGGATCATAACGTTTTAGATTCATCGTTTCTGATGAACAAAGATGTTACGCGAGGATACGTCTCTGACACAAATCATAACAATCAGATCACGCCACACCGATCTTTTGTAGACTCCATATACCATTATATTTATAAATAGAATGATATTATCAAAGAAATTGTCCGCTACCGGTAGTGGCACTCCATTACAACCTTTCTGCGGAGATGGACAGTTCGCCGTAAACATTGGACCAGTCAATGTATTGCTATTGTGACGTCAGGCATGCTGTACGGATCCCCTCTTTAGACCCCCTAATCTACCTGCAATCTACATGTAATTGTATAAGTAGTTGTTTGGCTCATCATACAATCCCAATTACCTCAGATTCTTACATTTAGTTCTCTTCATCTTGTCTGCTATTTGATCTACATGTCATGATAGAGATAATGTTTTCTAGTGTTTCAGCTTCTTTGATCATGTAGATCATTGGTTTTATCGCGAGCGGCGAGCCTCGATTTATTTATAGTTTCGAGACCTCGAGGCTGTACTAACTTAAGTACCGTCTCTGTCAGCAGATCATATCGTTTGAGCTGAGTTTTTGTTAGTTGCATAAAGGCGGATATGGCTTTTCGGTCGAACACCGCTTCAAAGGTGAGTGACTCGCTGATTCCTAATTTATATGACTAATGAGTCATGTTCGACTCGGTGACTAAGCATTAGGATTTAGAATCTTTAAAAACAGCTAATAGGCTTCTGAGATTATTTACATTCTGAAACGTTTTCACCATATTAGTATTACTCAAAATATATTCGTCTCGACTGTGGTATAGTCGAAACACCTACACCACACAGTAACATTGCATATGGACGTCAGATCCTACCTACGACAAAGACCAGCTAGCTGCCAGTATACATGATTGACCGCGTCCTTCCGACCGTCGCGAACTAATACCATACTCTGAGACTACCTTATCGGACTTTATTTTAACGGACATTACTTGGACACTGGAGGCCCTAGCGATCATTCTAAATTTCTAATGTCCGTTCAATTAAAGTCCGACAAGGTAGTTAAATTAAATATATTAAATGAATGCATTTGAGAGTTCACTTTAATGTCCGTTCAAAATTATGTCCGTTCATAAAATGTCCGGTCAAATAACGTCCGATAAGGTATGGTAATCTCTGAGACTACCATGTACCATAGTCTCAGCAACTCCTGTGTCGGTTGACTGTCTGTTGAAACTCTTCAAACTGGAAATGGAATTTCCGAAGCTGGACTCTTTCCAGAAAACGTATGGTGGCTTATAATGAAATAATAGTAACTATGGTAATATTGGATTCAGCAATTAGGTCTGGCGTCCTTTTAATTGGTCTGTGAGTAACCCGTAAGAGCATTAGCCTTCCGACCGATCCTTCAATTAAACAGGTGCAAAAACCGCAGCAGAAGATTGAATTTTTCACCGTGAACTACTAAATTCTAGTTTTGTTCCATTCCTTGTGTCCTGGACTAACTTCAAACTTATCTCATTAGAAACACTCGCATAGTTTCACCACTGACTTACCAACTATTGCTGTTGTTTTTAAATTTATCCGTCGAGAATTTCGAATTAAACTGTCCGTTGTTGCCCCTGACAACGGTCGCAGGTCATTGAATTTAGAGTCGTTGCCCCTAGCAACAAGTTGGGTGACGTGCCCAGAGGACGTGCCCCTGGGATAAGGTTTCATCTCAAGGATTCAAACCAGTTAGGAGGTCTGGAGGACCCAGGATTGGTTAAAGGATGCCACCTGAGAGAGGAGCAGTCCCAGTGAGCAGCGGACAGCGGAGCCTGGCCTGTGTAACATATTCTGAAGTTATTATAGACCTGATTTATAGCAAGTCATAGTTGCCGAGTTATTGACTGTTTATGAAATATAGGTGCTCTGTTACTCTTAGTTTTGAAGCAACCTTTTGTGTCGTTTAATCTATTTGAATTGCTTGCAACCTCACTATTTTCTGGTAGTTGAGCCCATTTTCAAACCTAGTGATCGGAATTTATTTGCGCACCAACAGAACTTGCCGTTTCTTGTGTTATTAAAATTTGTGTGCAGATTAAACACAAAAATAATGAATGATCAAGTTAACTTAAGCTTGACGACTACTATTATATCTGTAGCGAGGGAAGCGCTATGAACGAGGAAGATGTCACCAATTTGTCCAGCGAAGTAAGGATCCTATGGTGTTTAGCTTTTTTTAGTCCACTTTTTTTTCTACTGCGCGGCCGTAACGGGTTCGAGGATCTGGTCATGTCACATTGCAGACCCGATACCTTAGCGTAGATCCGGACTTCGCACTCTGTGAAACCATCACGTTATCTGCTGTTTTTTATAGAATTTAATGTATCACGAGGTGCTTTGGTGTTAATGTTTGTTTTACAGAGCTAGGTACTCATGTTGATAATAAACTTTACAGTTTACTCCTACCCTAACATCTCCTTATTTTCAGATAGCGTACCCACAGCACGGTGAGACGTTTGAAGAGTGGGCCACCCTCTCCCACCTCAAGGACAGCACACTAGAGGTGCTTCGGAGTAACGAGATTGATGATCTCAGCACTGTTAGATTACTAAACGCTGACGACATCAAGGTTATAATCCTGCTCTGTTTACACGATCATTTCTATATATAAGCTTGTTGTATATCCATACTTTTACAATACAGGAAAAATGTTAATTCTTTTGCGACCATACTTTGAAGTTATTTATGTAATGACATGCGCTAACTTATAAATAAAATTATCGTATTTCAGAAATTACCAATCAAGTTAGGCCAGGCCAAGTTACTGGAGTATGCTGTGAAGAAATTAAAACGGTCTGATGCATCGCTCAATACCAGGTAAACATCTTTAATGCTTTTTAATTTGTTCGATACTATTTTCCCGAAATAAAACTGGCCCCACTGGAGAATATCTTGAGTGTCTAGTGAGCCTCAACCTGGATACTTCCTGTACCTAAGAGAAATCCCGGTTTGCTTATAATTTTCTAACAGCTGCTCGGTTTCGAGATTGATCTGACTTGTACGGTAAAGTCTATTGTAATTACACAATATAACACATTTAGTTGGATTTCCTTACATTACCAATTCGTATTAATATTGCAGTCGGTTAGATTACTTAGATTTTCTATGTTGAAATTATCTCGTCTTATAGAAAATAACTGTACAAAGTGAAGGGATACGATTCAATAAATTATTCAAATGACATAAGTATGAAATCATGAAATACAAAACGCAATGAAGCAAATATAAACGTTTCCAAATAACTCCTCCGGCCATAGGTCGAGTTCTCAGTCGCTGTATTCGTACGAAGGTTTGTAACTAGAACTGATCTGTCCATGTTCCATCTCCCTCAAAATCTGGGTCATTCTGGTGAACTTGACGGCCACAACTTTCAGAGCAGCAAAACAAAGGTCCAGTTCACGTTCTATACCGTCCCTCTTCTCCAGTAGTCTCGTTCTATCACATGATTTTAAATCGTGTTTGGTGTTTTTAAGGTGACCTGAACATCTGCTTTTAGTGGGAACAGTAGGTGATGGTGTTGAGCAAAGTTTGGTCTGACTTTTATCAGCTATGATGTACGATTTTTGACTTGATGTTGCAGAAGTTTTCTGTGGTTCGTAACATTTCCCTGACGAAGATATGATCTGGAGACGTTTGTCCACCAGGATCCGGGCGTCTAACAGCCTGGACACCATCAGATGAAGACGAGTCTGAGCTCTGACAAGGGTTGACAAGGCAGAGAGGATTGTAGATCTGCTGCGCTTAGTATGATTCATTGAGGACATCATTATCAATTACAGTTGATTAGATCGAGAGGAAATCAGAAACTTGCTTGAACGTTGTCAAGTGGGTTGTACTTGTAGAATGTGAAATTAAACTGGGCACGAAAGACATCTGATTATGGCGGACGGGGTCATTATTATACCCTAGATTGCAACCTCCTGTCACTCCTCAGGGCATGCTGCACCTAGGGGATCGTCAATTAATGGACAAATATGAGAAGGGTGTCGCTAAATGAGATCACGTGTCCTACATATGAGATCACGTGATCGCAGAGGTGGAGATCGGTTGCTGGTCACGTTAGAACCTAATCTTGCTTGATACCTCCAAGGTATCACGTGTCTCAATCTCATGTCACTAGATTGGAATGCGAGCAGACAGTCGACACCTTGTTGTTTCGTGCCATCAAGCAGAACATTATAACTGTAGAGTGTAGATAAGGTATATATACTGGCCACAGCCTGGATAATTACATCTACTTTTTATACCATCATCAAAACTACAAGTATTTACCAAACAACTCCTTCCAACACTACTTCCTTAAAACTAACTCAAAAAACTCCTGACTATAATAATGAACCCTCTGATGGATCTTCACTCCACCTCCTCTATCTTCCTCCAGATGACTGAATCCCAAGTACAACTCCTCTCCACCTTCACTTCCTCCCTCTCCAATGCTGTCACCTCCCTCCACTCAGCAGCACAACAAGTCTCATCCCACAACTACAATGACGGTCACTACACTGAGCAGGAAATAGCTGTCTACGAACATGAGGATGTTGGAACCAGACGGGTTTTGAGGGCTGAAATAGAGGTGCAGAGACAACAGGTCCAGGAACTGGAGAGACAGCTGGAGATGATGGAGACCCAGATGGAAATGGTGATTAGTCTGGCTGGTGGTGCTGCAGATCCTGCTGTTATTTGTGATGTTGAAGCAGTTTTGGAAATTAGTCCAACTATTGCGGAGATGAGACTTGTTGCTGAGCCGGTGATTGTGGGGATGTCTGTAAACGAGCTGAGCGGAGAGATGATGGGAGAGACCGGACAGAGGACCATCCAGCAGAGATGAGACTACCAACACATTTTCCTGAGTCTAACTACTGAATACAACAGCTGTTTGTTGGATAATAAAAATACACTTCTCCCGTTTGAGTTTAATACTTTATGTTCAGTTGAAATTTTGTAACTTTTATTCATATAATTTATGAGATAAATATTGAGTACCAACCACATATTTTATTAATCTCAAACACTGATCCTAACAGGTCCTAAGCCCCTAAATACGGTCCCTAATTGTGTATAAAGTCCAGTAAATGACATAACGAGGCCAATATGAAACCAGCTTTACCTCAGTGCCTTGTACATCAGGTACAAGCTGTAATTTTCTTTACGGAGCTTGTGGTCGTTTCTTTCAACCTTACTCTATAGAATCTGGCAGGTTTATGAATTAGGTTCATTTCAATCATGGTCTGTTTTTTGCCGTTAATTATTAATTCGTAACACCCAGTGTGAATATTTTCTTCAAGCGTAGAACTATTAAATCTACGCTCTGATATCGCTAAATTGTTCATTTATGATCCGATACCTACATATATCTACTTTTAGACTGTACAGCGATTCGCTCATAGGTAGAAAGCCTAAATAGTCAGTAAATGTCAACTTATATTGAGTACATTTAAACTGATACGGTTCATCACTAGTTTGTAAGTATGTATAAACTCTAGATATAGTTATATATTGGATCCAGGAAGGGTTTCAATGTTCAGTGAGTCGTTTAACATGATCGATTATCTTCAATAAATTGGACATCTGATGTACTTGTCTAAGGCAAAACGGCGAAGACTGAACGGCCTTATTGTATGTACCAATTGTCTTGGTCATGCTTTACGGATATATTAGCATTTCAACTTGTAGCAACACTAAATACTTTTCTTGATGTTTTTATTTTAATTGTTACCGTCAGAATCAACAATTAATTCATTGAAGTAGCCACATCGTCTTCCTGTCGGGATTGTTAGCTTCAAATTGCTAGCTTTAGATAGCTAGTATTTATTGCTGACTTGTAATTGAGCACCACCGCCGCCTTAACTATAACTGACATCCAACGTACGAACTATTCTTGCCCATACTGTAAATCTTAACTTGGTTACTGAATAATACCTTGGTAACTAAACAGTAACTCAGTAATCTTTCCAACAGCAAAGAAACATCCTACTCCCGCGGTTCCTCCCCGGACAGATCTAAATCAGACAGCTTCTACATCGTTCCTTCTCCCCATAAGGTTAGTGTTGAATGTGCGCTGGAATCCCTGGAATTCTGTCGCGAAATGGCCGTGTTTGCTGTCAATATGTGGCCAATAAAATACATTTTATCTTATCGAAATTGATTTCTAGTGCGGTTGGATATATCCTCAAATGGTTTCGGCCCCTGCAGCAAATTAATGTTTTCAATAATTTAAAATTGTTAAGCTACTGTTCACGATGAGATGTCACTTCACTTCGAAGAACTCGAAAAATAAGTAGCAGTAAAAAATGAAGTTCAACAATTTATCATCAAATTCAATAAAAAAAATTCACAAAACAACGACAACTACGTACTATCTTAAAATCTAGAATTCGCTGTAAAAAAAATGGAAAAAACAAATTATCCTGGCTCTGCCAGTTTAAAATTCTAAAGTAGAGTTTCTAAAGGAGCAGAGTTTCAATCTTCACGAGTGGTCAGGCTTGAATTTCTACATTCGATCGTCTTAAGCTGCTTGACACAACAGCTTTCAATTTAAGCTTTCAATTAAAACATCAATATCACTGCGATCTTCAATTTCATTCCTGAATCCTGACCCTTGCATTGTCTGTGTCAACTGTCAATGCAGTATCGTGGGGCGTAATCTTTCAGTTTTATGATGAAATCTCGGGTTTTACAACGGAAGGCCGTATTAACAAGTTCGACATTCATCCCATTGTAGCTCTTAGCACTAAGGCTAGATAAATCAGAACTGAGTATGTAACTCCCACAGTGGCGCTATCTGTATCTTTCTCAGTCTCATTTATACTTGGGTCATCTACATCATATTCCGAGTCATTCTTCAGATCCGTTTCCTCCGAAGTTGTATTATCTTCATCGTTTGAATCTTCCTTATCTTCCTTATCCGGATGTCCTTCCTCCGGAGTCAAATTCACTTCTTCGTCTGTGTCTTCTTCGTCAACTTTAGGTTCCTTGGTCGGATCAGGTGTATGGGTAACAGTACCCCAGGAAGAAGACGGAGACACCGTCTTGTCACAAGACTCCACAGACGGTAAACATACTCTGACGCAACCCTCAAAAGTGGAACAAACAGGTTTGTCAGGATAACAACCGTAGGAGACACCAACTTTTGAAACCAGTCCAAAACAGAACTCACCCCGGATAGGACACCTGTGGGAAAACGCACTGCAGTCCTCCGTGGGTCTCTGGGTCGCTGTGACGTACTCTTCCGGCGGATCTGTTGCGTCGAAGTTCACATGAGACACGGTTGTCGCTGAAGAACTCATGGTCCAACTTGTAGTAGTACCCAGATCCCTGACCAAGCCTGTCGGGAAGTTGAACTCGGTGTAGAGTGTTGTTGAGCCCAAGGTAGACAGTGGCCCGTCCGTCGCGTGTACTCCTACACTAAAATCTATCCTGTGATCCATGCCCACCACCACATGTCTCCTACAGCTCGCATCTTGCTTGAAATCACACAGTTCACTTTCCGGAGCACATATGTGAGCCACTATTTGGGGCACTTGAGGATCCTGACTGACATAACACTCCTGGTTACACGGAGTCTCACATTTCTCCAGATAGAGCTCGGGCAGGTAGGTTCCTTCTACTCGTCTGAGAAAGCGACCTTGGGTTTGATCGATTACACACAGGGTGGGACATTTGATTTCATCACTTCGTTTTTTTCTGGTGTGGGCTGATCTGGTTACAACATGTGATGTCAAGGTGGTCAGCAACAATACGGTGAGTAATGTGGAGGTATCTGACATGTATCTCATACCTAGTCTCTGGTTCTCAGAGTTCTTTTTCCACTACAAAATGCTGGGTTAAATACGAGGTAATGTAAGAATTGTTCTTCATATTAGAATAATATAATCTTTCAACTTTATTCCAATCTGAAATCGAATATCTGCACCCTATTTAAGCAGTAAATCAGTAATCACACAGAGAAAACCACGAAGTCTATTATATCGAAGCAAGAAACAACAGTGAATTATTGTGGGCGGGGGAGGCCACCCTAGAAACCGTCATCGAAACATGTTGGCTCTGAGAACATTGCTTAGAATAGTTACGGACATATTGCATAATGACACAAACGAACAATAAACAACATGCAATATTGCACTTACAGAAAACACTTAATTACGATACTGAAATACAGTAAACACTACAGACTAGAAGTAGACACGTCACCTGACAAAACTAACTATAATGACGTTGTAAACTAGATTTAAAAGAACATGGCAGAACATTTATCAAATCTATCAATCGTCTAATTATTGTCTCAAACCGGCATAAAAATTGGCCTAATAGATTCAAATTGCCAATTATTTCAGTCAATATGAACCCAATAACAAGTCATGATCTGGCAAATCTGGAACATTCGAGAGAAACGATCAACGGAGAAAATAAACTATCTATTTTCGTAACTTTGATGAAAGCGGAACTGCAATAATAGTAATACTCGGATATTAATAAACTGCAGACAGCAAATTATTCCTGGACATCAATTATTCCTGGACGGGCTTGGATTAGTTAATATTCAAAGAAACCTGTTTGACCAGAACTAAAATACCAGCGGGTGAGATTAAACGCACGCTGAACCAGGCGCTCATTATAAACTATGTCAGGCATTTAGAAGGTGGTTAGAGGAAACGTCAAATACAGACTCGGAATGTGAGTGGGAATATTGTAGTTACAGTGCTTCTCTAAGTTATCGGTAGCGGGTAAATTATTCAAGATATGCTGAACCAATGAACCATCATAGCATAAACTTGTTCAGGTTAATTTGCTAAGTAAGTTAGAAGTGGCAGCGTACTTTTATTTGCCCGTACAAGTTTACAGACTTTACACACAAGGATGTACGGTTTACAAAAATGTTGAACAACACGCTAACAGATATTATGACACCTGAAGCGGCTATCTCTACTATAAAAACCAACAATTAACCAATTTTAACAGTTTTTAGCTAAACTCATCTGTTGTGCACAGTGCCTAGCACCTAGTGAGGTGTTATAAGTATTGGGGCTTGACCAAGTCAGAAACTTTCCGGAATTCAGGAAACATTCCGATGCGCATCGGAATTCCATGTCAATCAATCGGAAACTTCAGGCTTCAACAACGAGAAAGTTCAGGTTTCATTTTGTCTCAGTACATATTTAGCGAGTTAGAGGTCATCAGTTGATATTAATTGGTATTGTTGAGGTAAAGTCGGTGTTGAATATTACACTCTTTGTGCTACTCTTAATTAACCGCCAACCGAATAATAATATTGTTATAAATATAATAATATTGTAATATATATAATAATGTTGTAATATATATGTTAACCAAGTGTCTAAGTGGGTGACTAAAGTAGCAAACTAGATAAATAAACTGGGCAGTGTACAATGTTATACGCCTATAATACAGACAACTCTATGTACGCTGGACAAGGAATAAGAAATGAGGAATAAGGAATGATGCTGTTAGCTCTATTTCGGGATATAATACTATAATTGTGGTATCTTGCTATGATCAGTATTCAGTATCTTGCTGTTGAAGTCAGTGCTATGACAAATTTCAGAAGGAGGTGTTTTGGACTAAATTCTTTTGAGCTAAATTCCATTGGACTGTATTCTCTTTGAAAAAAAATGCTATCAGGATGGAACAACCCCGACCGAGTCAAGTTGACTGATGTAATTGTTCGATATTTCGTAATAACATTTATTTAAAAGTAGACATGTGAGAAATGTAGAGTTGTGAGAAATTGTTTCTTATCTTAGGGCCTGAAAACGTTCAGTGGTGGTAGATTAGACAACCGACGCACAGTTTCAAAGAAAACGAAAGAATCCAAAATACTTGATACAAACACCGGAACTGAAAAAGAATCTGAATATTTCTGATTATCTATCAACGAAGACTCCTGACAGAAAAATGAATCCAGGCACTGAAAAGCACTGATATGTCGATGACAGTTTCTAAGGTCTGTTTTCTTCTCTAGACATCATGTTTGTTTCATCACTCTACGAAGAAAGGTTCGGGTGGTTTTGTCGCATGAGAAGAAACGCGAAATATATTCTTAAAATTTTAAACAAATTTCTCACATCTACGTGTGAAAAAGTAAACTGTAAAATCTCCCCGCCAAACGAGACAGGAAAGCTGCTACTCACAAAAAATGTAGATTTATTAATTATAAAATAAAAAGTCCTGTTCGTACAATACCTATAGAACTATGTGTTAAAAGCTTGGGATGATAATTAGGCTGTTATACTGCAAGTGCAATAGTGCTATGATGCGGAGGTGGATTGTAAATCGAGAAAACATGTCACAGGACGACAGGTCACACATTTCATCGCGGGATTAGTGACGGGAAAATAACCCGTCCATCATCTGACACCTTCACTGTCAAAGACGGGCGGTTTTCCTAAAGCCCGGTCAAAGGGGCCTAAAATAACTAAATAATCTTTAATATTTATTTATTTCAGGGTAGGAAGTCCCCCACTAAGTTTTCACAAGTGGAAGTAGATGATATCACACCTGAAGACCCAGAAAATTCACCTTGCACCATTCGCATAACTATAGGTAAGGAGAGTATTTATTTTAAACGTTTCTCTGTTTTAAACTTTAGCACTGACATAATGTGATAATGTAAGCAACATTCTTGCCACAAGTAAAGGAGTCTTTTGTTATAAGTTTAGAAATGTACTCCCTTGAGGCTCGATATGTTGACGTACAGTAATTGTAATACAAAAATAATATTGACATGATGATCGGACAATCCAATTTGTTAATTGACCGCGGACGATTACTTAATCATTAATCACTATTACAACAATTAAACTCCCAGAAACAAAGAAGGACGAGGACATGGACCCAGAAGAAACGAGCTATATCGAGGAAATCGTCAACCCTAGTAGAAATCTATTCCAAGAGCTGGACGAACCCACAATCATGGAAGGTATGTTTGCATGGTTTTATACTGGTCTGGTTTTTGTAATCGATGATTAGGTATTCTAGATATTTTATTTCATCAGGCGGTTAGTTAATTGATTCGTACACGATCTGTCATTACATAGAGCTTTTTTTTCTCAACTTGTACATTCACACCACAGACTAATCGAGAAATAAGAAATGTTCGGTTATAACTATAAACTTATAAACTAAAACTGGTCAAAAGAATCAAGATTAAATATATCAACCATGCGAACTATTTTGTGACTGTGAAATGAATCAGAATCAGAAGATCACCTCCCCACATTTTATGTGGAAGAACCCGTGGAAGAACACCCCGACGAAGAAGGTTCGCCTAAATGTATGTCTGTGAGCGGTAAACTGCATTTAAGTGGTACAAATGTGCCGAGGTGGACAAAATTCAAATACCTCTATTATCGTCTCGTGTGTTACGTTCGCTGGCGTGTATTGCTGATTTTAAATGAAAATTGTCAGGGTTCTCAAGCCTCTGCGATCTAAGAGAAGTTAAATAAGAGAAATAAAAATAAATTCTAAACAAACCAGATACGTCGGACACTGACGCTGAGCATGGTGAACCTGCCACTGACGATGACGAAGGTTCGGATAAACTACGTGTTAAGTGTCGCTGTGTTTCGCATGATTTTTGTTCTTCGAAAGCAAACTCGGCTACAGATTTTCGTTATTAAACTCGTTTGTTTAATAAAAACTTCCTCTTTAAATTCTGTAGTGTGGTCAGCAATCCGCTTTCTTCCGACTGGATATATTTGTCAGATGATGGTTTGGGAATAGGAGTTCACAGTCTACGCGACGAAGGAAGTCGGCAGTCTCCAGTCTCGTTTGCTGGTTTTTGACCTTACTAATTATCGTTTGTCAATTGTTGCTGGTCTACTGCATAGCAAAATGTGCCATCTTTTCTCCATGACTCGTGGGGTTTATCTTTAAATGACCTTTTAGCACCTTTATAATCAGGCGAATCCATCCTTGCATTAACCATTTCTTAAAATTGTGTTGCACGAAACCGTTGTAGTTTCTTCGGTGTGTCTTCGATAAGTCTCTTTTTCGAGCAGCTAATTTTACTAACAAAACAGAGGTAGAAAACGAAGATCTTGAAACAGTAGAGGATGCAGAAAACCCAGAAAAAGAAGATAGGACAGAGGATATAAAAGATGGAGAGCATTCTGCATCTGCAGGAGAAATAGAAGAGGGGGAGGAACCAAACGATGGAGATGATGAAGGGGAAGCAGAAGAGGTTGAAGAAGAAAAAGGGGAGCTAGAGGAAGAGGATGGAGGGGGGAAGGAAGGTCTGTACTGGGTGTTACTGTCTGATGTCATTACAACATTGTCTCTAGAGTCGTGGGTCTGCTCACTACAATTAACCTGGAGTGTAATTACAGTCTAAATTAAACTCCGAGTGTTATCCAAATTATCTTCTTAATCTTATGTCTCTTATTTGGTTGCGAAATAGTCCGCCTAGATGCGCTTAGCTGTTTGTTCTGAAATTTTGGTATTTAAGGTAGGAATTAAACGCGTACTATTTATCCGGGTTTTGGCTGGTTTAGTCCGCGTTCGGCAAAGTTTTCAACGAACTTCTGCCAAATCTTTCCGGGACTAAAATAATACAAATATTGCATAAATGTCCCCTTTTGTCAATTAACATGAAACTATCGAGATAATGATCATTTCCTGTACAGTGTCTACACGTCAAATCATTTGCAGTTTCACATTAAATAGGGTTACATAATGCTCATACGATGGCTGCTAAAAGTTCGGTTCGGCTCATTTCCAGTTTTGGACGTTCAGCGTTCTCTAACCTAAATTATTCCGCAGAGCCAGAACCCTCAGAAGAGGACGATAAACCTGACGAGCCCGAGGAACCAGATGAAGGTGAGAGCTATATTTACTATTTGTTTCATATTTGAGAGGAGTTAAACTTAAACGCTTAAAATGCTGTTAAACATCCTACACAGTGCACCACTAGCTCGAACGAACCTTCGAAAGTCGGAACTAAAATTATCGCACAAATTTGAAAACCATTTTTTTCGTTTCCGAACATAGTATGTTAATGTTATCATTGTGCCTATTTGTTGGGTCCTAGCTTAATTTACTTTACATTAAATGGATGTACGTGTTAATGTCAGTGTTTTGTAATTATGACGGATAGAGTTGAACTGAAATGGGTTATTTACAGAATTTCGGTCTTACTGTAACATTATAACGGGACAGAGAAAATGTACCACGAATCATCAGATTAGCTATCGAGTGTAAATTACAGATTGGGGTTAGGACAGATTTTAGTGTATGTGACTGAGTTATTTTTAGAGTTAAAGTTTTGCAGCTGCAGTTTCGTCATATATGATAGTGATACGTAGGACGTAGTTATCATGCCATGATAATCTTGCAGTTTATTCTGAATCGTAGTTTATTTTCAAACGAATGCATTTTTTAATTTCTGTATTTTAAAATTTTTACACCAGCACTCAGTAGGTCCAGCACCTTCACTTACAAGAATCAATTTTACGAGCACTATTAGCACGGAACTAATTCGTCACTATTCATAGAATCTAAGACTTCAATTTCATATTTATTTACATTGGTATTTCCGATTGCATTCTCAGTCCCTAGAGTGAGCTATGGGGTCCAGGTAGATCAACACTGGGGTGCAAACTCGCGGCCTTTAGATCACGAGCCAGATAATTCCTCCGCTATACACCGCGTAGTGAAAAAGAAAGCATGATCTATATCTTCCTTCCAAACTTTCGTATTGGCGAGTAGTCATTGGTCCTAGAAATGATAATTATAATTATTAGAAAATGAGCCCGGAGCCGGATGAACAGTACAAGCGTTTGGAGGGAGAGGAAGAGGTGGAAAATAAAGAGTCTGAGGAGAAGGAGAGTGCCTCTGAAAGACTAACCGTGGAAGAGATGGTGAATAAGACGATTGGAGCTGATAACTCTAGAGCCAACCTTTTCAAATTTCTTGGACTTTACATCATTTTAATGATGGTAAAGATGACCGCTCCGGCTCTAGCGTATATGCCGATCTTCGCGGGTTTTTTGAACTACAAGGACTGGAAATGTGCGTCAGGAAAATGCATTGAACTGATGACAAACTTCACGGACAAACCCGAATTGTTTTTCAGTCGTGACACGATCTGCGATAATGCTCTGCAACCTAATGTTGATTTCACTTGGACGCTGCAGAGGACGAGTTACGCCATGGAGTGGGGTCTCATATGTTCCAACGAGAGCATGGGATCCAATCTAAAGAGTTTTTTCTTCATCGGGTCTTTCATAGGTCTCGTCTTAGGGATTGCTGCATTTGATAGATTCGGTAGGAAACCAACTACTGTGATAGCACTGGTGATAACATGTCTCTCAACTCTTGGTGGATACTTTGTGAACAGCTACAACGTGATGCTTCCTGTCAGGATAATACAGGGTATGGGCACCTTCACAGTTCTTAACGGAATTGAACTGCTCTCAATTGAGTTTACCCCATCCAAGCTTAGAAACCTCTGTCAGATCTTCGCATCTTGTGGCTGGACTTTTGGAGCTTTTATGATTGTAGGTGTTTCCTATGGTGTGACGGACTGGCATCATATATTCTTGATTCAGGGGTGTTTCGCGAGTATCACAACCATAATTGTCCTCATCTATCCAGAGTCACCAAGATTTCAACTTATAAAAGGAAGGGAGAAGGAAGCGCGAGCCACGTTCAGAAGAATGTCCAAAATCTTCAACACCCAAGAAGTATCTGAAAAAGCCGAGTTGACCTACAAAGATTATGATCAGAGCTATTTGGCCCAAATCAAAGACTTCTGGAAGTATCCTCTGATGCTGAAGAACACTTTGTTATTGGTTGTTTGCTATTTCGTGATAGCCTGCATATCCTACGGTCTGCTCTTCAGCTGGGGTAAACTAGGGGCAGATATCTACTCCACCATATTTTTTGGTTCTCTCGGTGGTTTCATCGCTAAGGGATCTGGAATGATATATTTTACGATTCACTACTTTGGCCGAAAAAAAGCTGTGATGATATCCTTTGCTGGGATAGCTGTAGTCTTCTTCATTTCTATTCCCAGCTTCGGGGTCCGTCTCTCGGATACCTGGAATCTGGACCATGTTGTCTGTCTTTGTGCTGCTCCCTTCCTTTCAGGGGTTTGGGGTTCCATATCACTTCTTACCAAAGAGTTGTCTCCAACATCTCACAGGGGAACTATATTGTGTATGGGTTCTGCTGGTGCTAGGGTCGGTGCGATTGTTGGACCCTACATGTCCCTTCTCTACAACACTATGGATCCCCGAATTGTTCTGGCGATATTCGGAGGCATCGCCGCCCTGGCTTCATTCATTACCTACTTCAACAGTGATAGCACTGGTAAGCCGATACCGTCGACTCCTGAAGAGCTCATGGACCTGTATTCGGACGCTAAGCATAAGAAACTGGTGGATCAAGAGGACGCGTAATGAAATAATCGGGAAACTTTACTGATTAGTAAACTGATCATGCAATGAAAAATCAAGATAGATTTCAGTGTTGTTAGTTCAAAAGAGACAGAAATATTTTGCAGCAAATCGGGTCATTAAACAGTTAAACGATCTCGATCATTATTTTTCCGGGCTGAAAATTAATTTCAGAGATTATTGAGCCTTATCGATACGATTCAACATTCCTGACCCTGCAAATTAGCCGATCATATATTCAAAGTTAATAATTTAAAAAATAAATTACAGCGTTTATTTTCCGGTTGATGGTACTAATTATTTGGGAAAGTCTTTGATTAGAGCACCGCTACAATGATGTTAAACTAGTCTTGCAGTCAAATTCATGACCAGTAAACTACTAAAATTGGCGACCGCGTGGCCGTATTGAATGTATATTAGAACGTGTTTTACACCTCAACTGTTGTCATAATTTGGATCACTGAGTGATACTGTTGATAAGATAAAGCCTACATTGAATTTGAAATAAAGTTTAGAACTATTATAGTCAATGAAATCTATGTACAAATCTATATACAAAACAATGAGTAAAAATACACAGAACAGAGCAAGATTTAGAAGTCTTCAAAGAAGCTCTCTCCGTGAACGATCTCCAGGTGTTTAGGTTGTCTGCTCTTCTTGGAGAAAATCTTCCTCAACTTCTGCTTCAAGATTGTCTTCAGGGATCTTCTGAAGACCGCTGCCTTCGTTCTCTTGGGCTTATCCAGGAACTGGGCTCCGACGTTAACTTCCACCACAAACTGCGAGACGTTCATCATACGGATACCCATATGAGGGTAGTAGACAGCAATCTGGGAGGAGGATTGGGTCGCATCTGGAGAGGTCACTCCAGATGATGGGTGGTGGACAAAGGTTCTCTCCATAAAGGTCTCCTCAGTGGTGATCTTGGTGTAGTAGGAGTCTGATGTAGAGGTCCTCATTTGTTCGTAGTGAGCTTCACGGTAGCTGGTCTGAGGACTCAGAGGGGCGAAACTGAGGTAGTCACAGCTGGTTTCAGTGGGGCAGAGGAAAGATTGGTCCATCTGTGTTCCAGTATCTGACGTTTGAGCAAAGTGAAGGCAGCATGGGATAGCAGCCCGGGAACAAAGAGGTTTGGAGTTGTCAACTGTGGTAATGCTGTGGTTACACATCTTGTCGGAGGAATTTCGGGGTTCGTAAAACGCAGTTGAAAGATAAGTTGAAAGTTTGTGAGGTTTTCTGGTGAAAGCTGAGTAGATGTATCGTTTGATGGGAGATAGAACTGATGGCATCCAACCTCCAGCTCTGTGATATATACTCTCATCCTCGTTAGACCACATCCGTTTCGTGTTAGGTATCACTTCCGTATTAGTGAGCATCGTAGGTGTACGTCAGATGATGTTTCACCAGTAGTTAGACTGAGAAGGAATCTGTGGTTCCGTATTCGTAACAAAGGACATTTGATTCCAGTGATACGTCATCAGCTTTTATACCTCTAGTCCCCCAGTTATATGAGAGCATGAGGGGTATTCTCGTCTAACTAGGTCACGTGTTGTTGGGAGACAGTCACGTGCAGGATGGAATGTTGTGCTCGTGATCTTGTTTCTGAAGATCACGTGATAGACTGAGGACATGTCTGAGCCTGTAGGAGTGTCAAGACATGTGATCACGTGATCTGGCTAAACACCGGTTCTGAAATTTCAGATATGTCAAATCAAAATGGTTTGGTCTAAGGATCTTAAATTTAAGTAGACTAAAGAAATCGAGACTGTTATATGTCGCATCATAAGAGGTAGTGACAGTGAAATTGAATATGTTTGATAATCACTAACTACACAGTTACATAGGTCTAGTCTAGATCTTAAAAATGTGCCCACTAATTTAATATTAAATCAAATTTGACTCTTCCCTTAGTTTACTATTTTCATCTAAAGGTAACGAAGAAGAAAATACGCCTGGAGATGAGGAGAAAAAGGATGAGGAAGAAGAAGTTGAAGAAGAAAAAGAAGATGAAGTTGAAGATAATCCACCAGCTGGTAATTGGAATTTGTTTGAAAGCTTGATAAGTGATTTTTGTAAGTGAATTGACCCATTTTGAAATGTTTTATCCGGATGTATTTAAGTTTCATCATCCGAACAATCTGTTTTCAGGAGAAATGGATGAGACAGTGACAGACTTGGATCTGGAAGTGAAGGGTGAAGCTCTCTTACCTCCTCCCCCTCCTCCTATTGAAGTTCCGTCTGAGGTAACTGCCTTAACACGAACAGTAGAAAGTGGGATGGGGTTGAAAAACAGGAATAAAACGATTCACAGAGTTGAATTCCAGAAATGATAAGTTTAAGTTTCCCTGCCAACTTAAGTAAGGCAGATTGCTTATCAGATCCGATTTCTTTCTCACGCAATAATTACTGCTCCTGGCCTCACATCTGAGTGGTAATTGACTGTGTGACCATATAGCTAGGTCAAATCACTCCCGAATCTCTTCTAATGAGGATCGAGTGTCAGTCACTATCTGAAGTTATGGGCCTCCCAGCAACCTCCCAGTCACGTGATCTACGTTTCACTGGTGGGTGGCGTGAGAATTGTAGTCTGGAATAGCAAATTTTAATCACTCAGTCGATAATAAATAACATTAATTTAACATTATTTTCCAAATTACCGAGGACGTTTTCAGGTGAGCAGAATGACTCTTGAGATAGAAGCCAATGCTGCGGATCTTGAGACACAAGTTCTGATATCATCTGACAGACAATCTCTGTTCATTCCGTGCATGGTAAGTCGTCAACATAATTACGTCGAAATCTCAAAATAGGCCTTTTCCCCAAAATTAAATGTAATTTAATTTTCCGTACAAAATAATTTTGATTTCATGAAACTTAAAACTGCTCGTCTAACAGCTCTAGCATCTATTTATTCCTGAATATGAAGGTTAATACGAATAATTAATATAATCCGACCACCAGGAGTCACTAGCAAACAGAAGAGAGGAGCTTATAAAACACGCCGCACGAAGGATCGTCGCAGAGTCAATGTCCGATAACACCGGTAATGATGACGAACACACCAGGGACAAACTCGTCGCTTTCTTGGAGGTAGGTTCTATAATTCCAAAGATTTATAGTTTGTTTGATTAGTATTTATAATTGATAATATTCAGAAAATACATGTTACATTTCCCTAACAACCCTTGCTATTTAACCATGTATGCGGGCTCTTTTGATCATGATCCTTGTAAGTTTTTATCCTGACTGTTTAGTCGGTCGATTATCTTCGTTTAGTTACTGCTCTTCCGATCCGGCTCGTGAACATTTAGATGTCATGAAACGTCAATGAGATAAATTGCTAATGACCCATTTGCTTTAGACTCTTCTACATGTTCTAGATCGATGTCATCCTCGCAATTGTTTACTGTTTTCTCACGAATATATTCGTCACGCGTTTAAAACGTGCTTTATAATTTCAAACTTTCAGCTACGTAATAATAACTCAACTTCCTGCTCTTATCTGGTAAACCTCGCTAAATTTAAACACCTGAATAATTGCCGGACTATGTCCTCCGCAAACATTCCTGTTAAATACCTAAATACTGGTCGTCCTAGCAACAGACTCTCAGATCATGTAGCTTAGTCCATTTAGGCAGACCAGCCGAGTGTTCTGACAAATAATCAGAGCTCGATTTTGGAAATCCTGCAGCGGAATGGTGGAGATTGGGTCAAACATTCCGAGAGTAATGACCTGGATTAAACTTGAGTGTCCTGGAATTATTGGCTGTAACTCTGACCAGCAACAAAAGATTCACTCTCGTCTTCTAAATTAAAAGATGATTAAGTCATTAAATTATTGCGTACTCTAACAGGAAATGCGGCCAATAAGAAATATCTCTAGCCCACGTGTTATGAGCTTGTATATATGATCTCTGGTAGAGACAGACTCGTTAACGTAGACTATACCTCTTCCTGTATCCTTGTATTTTCATCCATCCACTTACCTTTTCTTTTGGGTTTCGTTTTTATCCTTCTCCTTTGACTTTGACGATTATGGCCACCGAAGAGTATGCTGATATGATGTATGTGCCAGATGACACACAACTAGAAAATGATGTTGAAAATGAAAATCAACAGAAGTGTCCTCATGGTTGTGATAATACGGTAAGATATCACCTTGCTCGGTGTGATGTTTTGAGCTGTCTGGCATGATTTGGTAAATTTAAACCGTGCACAATCTTGTGTTAAATTTTCTATCCTTGAAAGAGAAGCTATGGCGTGTAAAATAACGTGTGAATAACCTGAATTTTGTACCAAGAGACAACACCCGTTACGCTGTACCACAAGCACAATATTGTGAATTGACGTTGACTCATCGCTGAAAAAAATCCACCTATTGTCTATCATCTTTATTTTGAATGCTGCAATTCAACAACCTCAAATCTAAGAGGCCAATTTTACTATGTATGGAAAGTTTTTGGCAAGATATCAATCAACATTTTTCCACTTAGATACTGTGAATATACCAAAGCACCTTTCACCTATATATACTAGCAGGAACCCGTATAATCCTAAAATGTTGTCAAGACTGAAGAGTCAAGAGACTAAAATAATTATTACCTAATTTTAATTCGCGTTTTTACACCGTCTTGGGGTCCAAATTTTGGGCACTAAAATTATTATTCCTTGGCCAATTTTTTATTTTTTCATGCTGATTTGAAGGTCATTAAGGCATTTGAGCCAGTCATAAAGTTTCAGTTTTATATCTTTTACGGTTTTTGCGGAACGTCGTGTTAAAGTTGAAGCCATGGTGTCAGTAAAATGGTACAGATATATACACATATATCGTCTCGCTTTACATATAGTAAGATTATTATTATTGCACGATCCTCTACGTAGCGATCAAAATAGGATGTAAAATTATTAAATCCAAAGTTTATTCTTCCGTCCTTGAAGTGAAGGTTCGAAATATATTATGTATCTAGTATCTATATTAGTGAAATTTGAATTGCCCAATGTAGTTTGTAGGTGATTGCACTTTTAGAATTTTCCACCAGTTCTAGATCTACCATGGTTTTTATGTTTGATAGAAACGTCTAAAGTAATATATGACAAATTATCACCAGTTTATAAAAGGTGGGTTCCCTTTGAACACATCCTTATACCAGCTCATACTCATGAGTTCTTGTAGTTCTACTTGCCAGCAGTAAGTAAAACTACAAGATCCCAAGCCAACCTATATGCCACTGGACCAGAAATGAATTATACCTACTCTAGCTATCTAGTTCTATACCACAAGTTCCCTCCAAATTACCAGTTCCATCCAATCTCATACTCCATCCCAACTTGTTGTAAACGAATCTATAATTAGCTGTAATGAGTTCACAATAATGAGCTAATGATCTCATTATAACGTTGTATTCCCACAATTCCCCGCTAAGAGACAGTCTACATCTCCTAGCTCTGTTTTAACTTGCTCCCGGAAAAGGTGGATGATCCAGGTACGGTATCCAGGGCAACCTGGTCCATTACCCCGGTAACTGTCTCCAATTAAGGCTCTGGCTAGCTTGGAACGGTCCAATACGGACCTGTCCTGTAGTCTGTTAACCACAGGGTCACGAGGTTCTGCTTATGTTCTCTGATTAGTTCGAGCTGGAGTGGTGCTTCTTCCTCATTGGTACATCGTGTGAGTCTGCTTGGGAGAGGATGAGTCTGCCAATAGAGGTTGAGTCTGCCGAGTTAGTGGTATTTAATTACAGTGATGTACTACACCGAATAGCTGCTGGTTTGCTTGCCACGCGATATTTTCTACTTCTTTAAACGCAAACCTGTTTGGAGCTCTTCTCGTTATCTTGTTCACCGTCGGTTTTCTAGCTTGTCTGCTCAAACTCTTCCTTACCACACAACTTCCGAAAACACAATCCTCTAAAGGCAATATCCCACATAAAGTCAACCTTTCCGACTCCCCAATAGAGTGCCTGAACATGGCTCAATCGGTCGGTTCAACCCGGTCAGCGTTGATGAAGGTTATGATAAGTCGGTACATGAGAAGACACGGCATCAAGGACGAACCCGATCAGTCTACTCCCGGATACTACACAGCAGATGTGTGCAATCATCCCTGTGGTGATCAGGCATTTAGGGTAAGCTTAATAATCGGTGAGAAGGGAAGGAAACTTACCAGCGAATATGTGTATTTTCGTGACAAGCTTTTTGACCTTTTTATTTATAATCTGTTCATCATTTGCATCATTAATAGACATATTTTAATTTAATTTATAAAAAACAAGCTTTTCTTCTCTTAATTTACATTGACTCCACTTATTGAACTGCTGATTAGCAAATGGTTGTTTATCACAACCGATCTCCATGGTTTTTCCATAAGATGCTCCCCTTTTTCCAACTTTCTCGGAATTTATTCTCACATACTATTAAGTTTTTACTCTGGCAATCTCCCAAGTATGACAAGTTGTGTAACTGCGACTCCACGTAACACTCAGTGCCACCAGGGCACAACGTCACGACTCTGCTTTAAACCGTCGCATCAAGTTTCCCTCATGCAGTTGTTGCTATGGGCTACCAAAAATTCTGGACATTTTCCACCGTTCAGCTCATGCAATTGGTACAATTAACGGTCTCCTCTAATGGCATTACTTGCCAGGTCGTTGCAGAGGTCGTTCCCCGCAACTCAGATTGTAATTATTTCAAAGTGACCCAAACCCCGCACAATACGATTCCTAATCCAATTAGACGGGTCCTGGGAAAGATCCTTGAGAATTGATGGGCTGAGACTAATCCTGTCAAAAATTAAGTCAAACTCAAGCAAGAAAAGGTCACTTACTTCCTCCATGAACTTCATGTATTAAAATGTAGCACGACTAGAAAATACCTCTGGCTATCAGGAATTTAAACAAGCAGACGAGGAGATAACCCCACAACCAGCATCACGTTCCCAAGGAGATAGGAGCACAGGTGGCACTCCCCTCTCCAGGGACCTTGGTCCAGGTGGCGTTGTTGTAACAACCCTCCCCTCACTATCCCCTCACTCTCTTCTCTGATTCGAGTGTGTGCCATGTCTCTTGTTGAAGTTGTGCCTCCACCGGCCCCTCTGGGCGAGGTTGTCCCCCTTCCAGCCCCATGCTATGACTCTTCTATGCCAGATTGTTCACCAGAACAGCCACCAGAACAGGCTTCTTTACTGGCTGGTTTCTACGCACTGTCTCTTCAGGTATTTTAGTCTAAAGTGCTGTGATTACCTCCTGATTTCAGGTTGTCGGGTCGTAAAGGTTTTCTCATAATCCACCGTTGAGTTGCCATAATAGCAGAATCTGCTCTGACAAAAGAGACCCAAAGTCAGATACATTTACGTTCGTCTCCAATCAATGTTTAGGCCTTTGTATTTTGATCATTTTATGACACCGACCGTTGAATATTAATAAATTCTTGCTACACTTACGATATCTATATTCTATGATTTATAAGTATATTATAATTAATCCTCTTAGATTTCCAAGTCCTAACTGCCAGAATGAGTTAACAACCGCTGACAAGTCCAGTATTCCTAATTAATATTGTAAATACCTCTCAACTTCAGGGCGCGTACGGAACTACACTGATCCGCCTGAGTAACGACCAGGGTACTCTCAAGTTCCTGGTACCCCAGTTATCAGAAACAGCCATGCAGACAGAGGAGGATAAGGAGGAGGAAGTAGCAGCAGAGGAGGAAGCGGCCGAAGAGGAGGCAGCAGAAGAAGGTAAGTGATGGGCCAAGTGCTTTAGGAGGCCTTTTTGAGAAAAATATCAGTTGTCCTCCAAAATGTTTTTAATAATGAGTTTTATAATGCTCTAACTTTCTGATAAAGCGTCGTTGGATTGTTGAAACTTCCCACACAACCCCGCAATTTAGGGCCACTGTGTGGCTGCGACGGTCCGGGGCCCTCTAAACAGGTAGACAATCTATCCCCGGCCCGGCCCTCATCGCCACCACGCGCTAACGTCTATAAGTTAGCTTCTGGTCTTATGAGTTGGAAACGAAAAGCCCTGGCCTCCAAGTCTAAACATGGTCTGTTTGTGGTCGTATTTTCCAGCTCCAAGGCACCCGTTCGCTGAAGGCTTGATATTAGCTTCAAGTCTTGTCCTTCCGAAATCTCAGTTTCATGTTGGTTTTCACAACCAAACAAGGAGGATCCGCCAACATTTTCATTTAAATAATCCATGTATCAGTGTTCGTACTATTATTTGTTGACCATTTAAACTGAGAGAAAAATCTTTCGTCCTCAAACCTGTTATTGTGTTTATAAAAGATGTTTTGCACCTTTACTTTTGTTGGATTCAATTTCAAGTACACTGAAAACTACCGAAGGATTTGTCATTGAATGAACATAAAATTATAAATGTTCAGCACTTAAAATCCCATTTAATTGGCTTCTTGCGAAGTTTAGCCAACTTCATTCAAAAGCTATTATGTAAACACGAATTCGCAAAAGATATTGTGCTTTTAGAATCTTAACAGTATTGAGATCTTATTCTTTAATTGCCCCCATTTCAGAAAAAGAAGACGACGCCGGGTAATTACATTTTATCAAATTTTAGATATTTCTTCATGGTGTAATTTTTAATCGATCGTAGTAAAGCATTTGGATTATGTGTGAAATCTAACCGCACTGTTATTCCTTTTTAGCCAGTTACATGTGTTGCACTCGCATTCCATACTATATTAATTAATGTTCAATGTCTTTATGTTTAGTGACAAAGATAGCATTACTGAGGAGCTTGCAAAACCTTACCGTTTGCCTTGGAAGTAGGTTCATGCTACCAAACCTATACAGCAGCACGGCTCTAAAAAATGTTTCCAAGCACTAGCAAGTAACAATTACACTTCGCTGCCCACGTTGCCAGCCAAATTCGGCTGGCAGGAGCCGCGCGGCTCGGCTTAAAGGTCGAAATCGCCCGAATTGAAGTTCCAATATGCATGACGCTAAATGCTAATGCTATCTCCCGACGTTGGGGATTACACTAAATACCTGCCCTTTTTGCTAATTTTGCTAATCTGCTGTGTAGAGCTGATAACAAAGATTTGGACAGCATCTCGGGTGAGCTAAGCACACCGCTGTGTGAAGACTCTGACCTGCCACCCCCGGCTGAGTGTGATGAGGAGAGGGACAGGTTGGTGCGCTCTAAATGTCTCTAGTACTATGTTGAGACACGGTCTCTAACCCTCTAGAGACGCGGTCTTACTATAAAAGGATTCGATTCCTACGTCTCTAAGTGTGCAAAGCAGAAACTCAAGACCTCACATCTTATTTTAGATTTTCTTAAATAGCAAAATTACTTCTAAATAAAATGATGCTTTGATTGAATGAAAAAGGTTGCTATCGCTATGATGCTAAGCTGTGCTATAATTTGCAGAATGCCAGATCCACCCCAAATCGAAGAACCTGGTGATGTTCAAAAACCGTGAGTAGAGTGTTGTGTTACTATTCTTCCTAAGAAACAGAAATATCTGTTTGTCAATCCTGTTGAATGATATTTTGGTAATAAAATGGAAAATCCACCAAAGTATCCCATACAACAGAGAGTTGACTAGTAAACATTCCTTTTAGAGTTGACAGAAAGGAAAGCATTGCGTATGATCCCGAGGACAGTCCCAACGCAATTTCTAACTTCCACACTCCTAAAGCTGTCAACAAACACGGAAATTATACTCAGGTACTGGTTACAGATTATATCTCAAAAAGTTTAAAAGTATGACCGTAGAAAATTGCAATTTATTTATAAAAGAGTTTTTAGACTCTTGACTCAACTTTGTGTTAAGAAAAAAAGAAACCCCGCCCAATGCCCATACATGATAAATCTGTTTTCAATTAACTAGTAGTAGTTCAAGTTAAGAAAAGGAGAGAAAATATAAAGCAACGTACTATTTGACAGTAAAACTTAAAAGCTAAACCAATTTAAACCAGTTTTAATAGCTAGGCCAACCCGGAGTAAATCTAAAATAATATAACTATTTTCAGGTACCTGTAATGTTGGGTGAAGATTTACAGGCCCACCCCACCACTCGACGACCCATGTCGCCAGTGGTGTCCCAGCCTATCCGTTGGGAGTGTAACAGGTCACAGAAGGGATCTTCACCGCCAAGGATCACCAAGGGAGGCTCAAACAAGAACACAAGTCCGGTTAGGCACAGAACACCAAGTCCTCAGAGATTCAAGAGTCCGGACAGGGGCCCTAGGGTAAGGCTCATTTTCACAGCTTATATTTGTCCTTTTTTCTATTAGATTCCATGGTTTTTATATTGGCTGTATTATCGATTTCAACTTTAAGCGAGACTTATTCAATGAATAAGTCTCACTTAAAATTCAATGAACTGCCGAACTAATATCCTCTTTATTCAGGTACGAGTATCAAACGGTCTACCAGCTGGAACTGCTTACAAACATTCCGGAGAGATAGACCCCAAGATAAAAGAGAGCCCTCCCAAGGATATCGTCAATAAGATAAGGAACACGATCGAATCTCCTTCCAGAGTAAAATCTCCTCCTAAACCAAGATGTAAGTTTAACATTGTGTTCAAGGTTTAAATATAAAAACCCTATTTATGTCAATTTTTCACCGTCTAATTCAAATGTCAAATCTCTAATTTCTGTTTTATTTCCGAATAGTTAAATAGTTGAAAATTCTCAGGAGTAACCTCGATTCATTTTCAGCCCCATCTCCAGTAAAACCATTTGACACTGACGCCTTTAGACTAGCCAGAAAGCTGGCCCAGGAGGTTGCTGATTGTCCACCCGACTGCATTGTAAGTATCACGTGCCCTGTTTTTGCTGCTGTATTGCGTGGGTTGAATTATTTTGATACAAAACGTGTAACGTGATCTTCATGAAAAATCGAAAAAGGCTACCAGCAGCTTTTTTTAGTGCTCTAGAAATAGAAATGAGAGAGAATCTTCTAGGTCTTGAGTATTTACGACCTACAAAGGTGCCCCAAGTTCCTCCTTCCCCCGGAGTTGAACCGATGTAGACTCGAAGACTACGTTACAGATTCTCAGTTCTTGAGAAACTTTAGGATGACTCGAGGAGAATACGCGGAGTTGCCATTCTGGCGGCAGTGTCTCATCAAAAAGCGCATGGACATGTTTTAGATTAGGGTAGGCTTGATGGGCCGCTTTTCTCGGAGTCACGTGTTCAACGTAGCTAGTTATTTCGAGTCTTTTGTTCGAGTCTTTTGTTTGAGTTTAATGTCTGGTTTATCGTCAAGGAGTCTCCTGTTTTACACGTACAGTAAAATTGTTTCGCAAATCTCGATATCGACTATTGTAAAGCACTGTGGCGAAGTCTCCTTTGGCTTCGTCTCATTGATCTGGTCAGTCAGTCTTGCTTATAATGAATGCTAAATTGGCGTGTTCAGCTCGTGGATGTTGCTACCATCAATATTGTTAAATAGTTGTCTCCTGTCTTCAACAGTTGTCTCCTGTCTTCATATCCTCGTATCACCAACTATCTGGAGGTCAATGGATTCCTGGGCACCGTGTAGTCTAAATATTTGTGCTGCAGATCGTTCATCAACGGAATGTTCCTCTTCGTTTGCTATCCGAAAATTCGAGTAATGAAGCACTCGTAGTAATACTAATATAATTTATGCATTTAAATGTTCAGTTTTAATTGTAGATTTAACGGTGAAACAAATTTTTGATATGAAACTATCTGATAAGCAAACAGCACTGATTTTTAACAAAACCTCGATCTTTATTCTAACTCTCCCTCTCTCCACCAGATGGTCCGAGTAAAGGATCTACAGAGGTGTCCCAAAGCGCTTCTCCCCCCAGAGCTTGACAAGGCCAGACTGGAGGAATACATCTCGGACACGGAATTCCGCAGAACTCTGGGCCTATCCCGGGGAGAGTACGATACTTTCAGCGAGTGGAAACAGCAGGAGATCAAAAAGGAGCTCGGACTCTTCTAAGATTTGTGCATTTTTCTGGAAATTTCAAGAATTGTCTAGGATTATCTTGAACATAATATTATGATCTCTAAACTTGTGGTTTGGTTATTGATATTGTTGATGGTTATTAATAACGATAATGATTATAGGACCGTTTTGATCGTACATTTATTGAGCAGTTTTTGAGGAAAGATATCAGCACACTGGTTATTATTTATGGCAAAGGAGCCCTTACGTTTTGATCAAATTCCCCGTGATTAATTACAGATCTATAATCTGCTATGGATTCCAATTGATTGATTTTCTTACGCCCAACTTCATATTAATTATCTTATGACTTAATTGTCTGATCATAATTTTCTTTTACAAATGACTCATTTGTTGATACAGAATCTTATTCCCCTACCCTCTTTCAATCTTATTCACTTACTTCTGATATTTTCAGATCGAACTGCTTCCAAACCAACAAAGCAGTATTATCAATCATGAAAGTATTATATTTTATGTCATGTATTATAGTGTATATAATTAAAAATGTTACAAATTATTTAAGAAACTTGTTTAGATTTTACCTTAAGATTTGACCACTAAAAATAACAGTATGATAATAATACCTCAAAAATTAATCAACCTCTAGATCTGCAACTTGGGATGTATCACTGAAAATCAAGAAAATTTATCCATGTCGATCGATTAAGTCAAATCTTCAGCAGGTAATTATATTGAAATTGAAAACCAGGGCTATGATATTCTCATTATATCACGACTGTAAGTGTATCATCACTGATAAGACAGAAAGGACTGCACGATAAGACTTATTGATAAAACACAGCGAATTTACACGCAATTTTAAATGGTAGTAGGCAATGATACGTGCTGCCTTTTGTTGCTAATAGACAGTTAAATAGGTCCAAGAAGTTTATTTGCGTTTGCTCTTAAAACATATTCACAAAACTGGTCTACCGAACAAATTATAGCATACAGTAGACAGCCATTATTTTAGCAAAATGATATTTATTGCTCATAATTAGGGCTGCTCACTGTGTCCAATCCAAAGTTTAAATAAAACATTTTAGTATTCAATGGTACTCTGGTATTTTTACGTCTGATTGCATTTTAACTTATAGCCGACCAGTCAAACAATTAAATACAAGCAATTTCAGTTCTTTCAAGGCGATCAATTTACAATCGAATTATGTAAATGCAATATCCGGATCGGAACATTAATTATTAGTCTCATCGTGTTATGATAATTGCTCGAATTTTGTTTCAATAACTCGTTGTTGCGACAAATGATAAACTGCTCTTTTAGCATAACAAAAAAGATCTGCATATCATTTGTCGCAACCGCTACAAGAAATTTAGAACAATTATCATAACTATAACACAAATATAATATTATATTGTAAATGACAAATGTTATAATTGATGGTACTGGTAGTCATGTACACACGAAAACGACGTATCTCGAGTGTATAATCTTAAACATTTTACACTCGTTTATCATATTCATGGGTCGACTGCGGCTGAATACCATCATAGCTGACTTTTTATTTCATATCAAACGTCAGGTAACGCTCATTATAAGTGTAATTAGTTTTATTTATAGTACGATAGTCAATTTCAATCCATTGCGATTTGTTGCATCTTCATTTGTGTGTAGAACTAGATCTTTATCTTGTCAAGGATCATTGTTAAAAACTACAAAAATAAAACTTGTGAGCGGCTCTAATTTCAGCAAATTGTCCTTCTCTGCTTATAACTAGGGCGTGCCATAATTAAATTAATAATTTGGTCCGCTCACATTTTCGTCGATAAGGTAGATTGATGTTTGATATTATATCTTTCCATTGTTTATATGCTGAGTGATGACAATTAAATGTCTTCAGTATTTTCATTGAACGTGTTATGTATAAAACAATTCATGAAATCATGGTTCCTGAATTTCGTTGGAACACCAAATTGTATCCTTCAAGTTCAACAGCTCCAGCTTTTACTTTTCACCATGACCAACTTTTCAATTCAATAAATATCACCTTTTCACGAGACACTCCTTAACAATTAAACGGAATGGAAGTTTCCCTGAACTGTTAGCATCAAACAATAAAACTTCCTGTTATCATTGTCCGTTGAACCCATTGTGAAACACAACCCACCACCTCTGCTCATATTCAGGGCTTTAATTGACTGCTGTCGTTGCAGGGCAGGGCTGGTGCTCTAATTAGATTAACCTAGTCAAACTTCCACAATACTCAGTGAGTAGAGTTTGTGAGTCCAGCGTTAATTGGGCCAATTTATGTCCTTGAAGTTGGAGTACAATCTTGCTTATTGTTTGTTTTAATTCAGGCCTTGTCCTGGATTGCATGGCATACACTAGTATTCTCTCTTACTGACACTGGCTTAATTATTCGAGTAACTTTCTTAATTTATACTTGTGTTGGTACTCTGTTGCTCGTTAATGCTGAGGTCCAAAAGTCGAATATCAATGGTGACCTAATTTTGGCGGTGCCTGATAGATTCCTTTTATATTTTTATCGGGGTTTATGTTTGTTGTCTATTGTATATGGTGCCATTATTTTGGGGTCAAATTTGAAATCAACCAAATTACGTGGGACTTCACCTGTCAACCTCTCAGCACTCAAATGGTTCAATTCTGTCACCACCGCTGACATCACCTTTCAGATCATTACCGAAACATTTTTCTTTTATTATTTCTGCCGATGTTTAGACAGGGTTAAGATGGAATTTGAAGCCATTAATTGTAATCATGATTACGTGACGTACGCGTATTTCATAGCTAGTTCTGAGTACTGTAGTACTACATACTAGTAGCTTTCTTTCGTCGGATCTTCTTTGTTCTTTATAGATTTAATTATTCTTGCAAGAAATTAGAAATATAAATATTAACATTAAGGGATCTACCAAAAATTCGAATATATGCAGTAGGTACTCACTACGGTACTGGGTATTGATAAAATCATTTTGACTCGGATACGAGATAGGCTGGAATGTTTTGTTTTGAAGCCTTATCAAGACGGGATACAGAAGGTAATACTTAGACTTAGCAGGGTACTGGGCGAATCACCAACTACGTCAGCGAAATTCATAGCTCCCACCTTGTTTGGTAATTGATAAAACAAATTATGTAATGGGTGGCATGCGAATGCTTGACGTTACTATTTCAACAGCTTGCCTGTAAAAACTTGTCACGTCTAAAAGACGCCTTATCACAACCTGTAATACTAATACTTGAAGAGCGAAGTTGTTCTCTGCAACTGTCATACTTCAGTAGCCTTAAGTAAGATGTCTGAATAGTTTTGTTTCCTCACAGTAATGCATATTCTTGTCTTTTTAATTTTTTATTTGAATTACATGGATCAGACGTAGGTTGATTGTTGCACCTAGTGCAGTATTGGACTTGTGAATGTAAGGGAGCTTGTGAGAGTTAATATGCTGTCCGGTGTCCTGTACTAGGCGTATACTGTAGTAGTGCTATCTTTTGAGAGTGTTCCTCGCACTGCGTCAACCGTTGTAGACACAAGGTCTGTGAATCATTTCTAACGAATTTTAAGCTTGTTGCTGTTGCGAAAATTAAATGTTTTAAGAATGAGCCACTACTACATCTAAATGATGACACTGACTGCTAGGCTTTTATTTTTTAAACTACCAACATTATACTATGCCGTTTATTCAATATTCCTTGCTTTATTATTGCCGCCACGTTTTAACGGTTAGTTTCTGTAGATATGTTTTGGTCCAGTTAAATTTGTGCTTTAAAGTTTATTTAACCCTGCAGAACCTCAAGCTAGTGCTACACTTAACTTGGCTACAGCAGTGTTTTTAAAAGTAGAAAGAGGCACTGTTCCTAGGAGTAGCAAAATAGTTACCACAACAGCACTCAGAATCAGATAGGCGAGGACACCGGACACTTTGTAATCCGTCAATTCTTGAGTTGAGCAGTTAAAACTGAATACTGGTCCCGGTTTGTGTCGGGCTGCTATCTTTACTCCAGGTTGTCGCAATTAGGTGGGGCTGTTATTTCTTCCTTGAAGGTTGGAGTTCACTTTGCTGTAGAGTCTAGATCAGTCTTTATGGTGCAATATCTAGTCTATACTCATAGAGTCATAGTTATATCCATTACCCAACACTGATTTTCTTTGGTACATAAATATTCGGCCAATGGAGTCTAGCATTTTGTTGGAAATGGGTTAACTATCTTGATTATAAATATAACAACTTACCGTGTTCTTAATGCTTTCTTCACAAAGTTTATCATAAGTGTCACTTTTTCACTAACTATAATATTAATAGATAATGAAAGCTGTTGAACAGTGAAGTCCGATGACATGGATGATACTTCGCTTAGTTTCACCTTAAAAGGAATTTTGCGTTTATGCTTTATTTATGCTATACTTTATTTTCAAAAATAACTGTTTAATCTGTCAACTTTTGCTTACAGTAAGCCGTATTATGGATTCCATCATTACTGAATTAGTGATAACAATTTATTCAGAATGAAAAATAGCTCTAAAAGCTCTGTTTGCTACAATAATTAAGTTTTATCCCATGATGTTGATAGACGAACAATTACAAATGCAGTTCGTCAACTTTAAGGCTTCTTCATCTTAGTCAAAGGCTTATTTAGATTTGTGAAGTATCAAATTGTTGTTTCCTAACGTCTCCCATCTATACCGTATACAGAGGAGAGACGACCGAAAATAACCATATTATGTACAGATCACTGATCAGAAACCTTTTTCTTTCCTTATCTCTATCGCCGACAGTCACAACTTGTGTCGATCGTACTATAAAGTATAAGAGCCAAAAAGAGACCGCCGCTTTAAGGCGAGGCAAAGTCAATTGTCGGGGATTAACATGGCACTAAATCACTTGTATCCCCATCATAATCCAGCTGCAGTTCTAGTTCTAGGTACAGCGGGATTACTGCTACAACAATGTCAGGATCACTCGCATGGCTAACTTTAGGGTATCTCCCCTGTAACTTAACCTACTGAGATCATTGTCACTGTCAGTTACTCTTTTACAATGGATTGTTCACGACATCCGGCACCAGGACATTAACTTGTCACCCGAGCCCAGGATAGCCGTATCACGGTAACTAGGTAGCAGGTCACTAACTGATCACTAACAGTTACTAACTGATCACTAACAGTTACTAACAGTTACTAACTCATCGGTAACTAGGCAGCAGGTCACTAACTGATCACTAACAGTTACTAACTAGTTACTAACTGAGAACTAACAGTTACTAACAGTTACTAACTGAGAACTAACAGTTACTAACTCATCGGATCACTCGTATAAGTTACTCCGAAGTTTTAAGAGTACAAGTAGGGAGTTTTTAACTTTTACCTCTTCAAACATGACGTGTGTTCGGAGCATGGAGATGGAAAGTTTACTCAACCAGAAGGAGTATTAGAGGTGCAGTAGATACCTACCACTACTTCAGAGCATTAGAGTATTAGAGTATTAGAGGTGCAGTAGATACCTACCACTACCACTACTTCACAGCTATTCAGTGCTAATACCAATCAAATAGACCGGCACCTGTGTGGAGTGTGATTATTAGGTTTAACAGCTACTAATCAATTCCGTGTAAACACACAGGTTTTATCAACTTTTAGGTTAAGAAGGTAGTTAGACTTCCGGGTGGCACTGTTTACAGGATATGAGATCAGGTTGAGTTACACATTTAACAGCACGTACATTACATCACGACTACACCGGGTTACATAATATTTCAGTGTCTGCAAATGACGAGAGTATTTTGTGGCCCCGATCTCAATCACTCTCTTAAAGTGGTGTGTAGAATATTGTAACCGATTGTCTTACTCTTTGTGTAATTTAATGATATTCATTTACCGATCCATGTAAATACATTCCAACCAATGTGAGCTGATTTCTTAAATTATATTATGAACACTTACTACTTAGTCAGATCGATTTATTTGAGTATGTTATTGGTTGTGTTCTTGTTCATTTTATAAACATGGTATGATCTATACTTGTAATTGTGTGATCTACTTGTATGATCCATTATAACCTTGGTTAATGGTTACTGGTTAGGCTACTGTTACTGGTTAGGTTGTTGTGTGTTGTTTTTTCGAGTATCCTGATCTTATCATGTTTTGATTTTAAAATTGTAGCTTTGTAGCTTGATATTGCCCGTTTATGATAAGCTAACACTCGTCACTTAGTAAGTGATCTCAACTTGTAATGGCAAACCTGTCGGTTAAATCCAAGTAATGCAATATTTGGATTGAACCGACAGGTTTGAACTAACCAAGGGTCTAAGTTAAACTTTACGGATAGAAGCAAGATCAGACTAAGGTTTGTCCCACTACGCAGGACCCTCTATCTCAACTTTAAGTTTTCGTGGTTTGGCTCAGTAGAACAAGGATGAGGTGTGAAGTGCGACGCTATTTGTGTCCGAATTCAAAATGAGGGCCTCGAAGATACATGCACTGATTACCATATGTTACAAAGACCTAGGTACTATTTTGTACTGACACTTTACTGGTGCTACTTATCGGTTATCCATTTCTATCAGGTCTATTTTAAGTTCTATATCCCACACCCTCCATGAATTTTACGCGAATTATTGATGATTGATGACCTTTGGAAGTTTAAGTAAAAATCTATTTCTCCACTTGTAAAGCTTATCGTCTGTTTTTATTGAGTATGGGCGAGGTTTTGTCGCTCGAACTGTTATGCCGTATACGGCATAAATGTTTCAATCTTCTCCATATTTCATTTGTAAATGTGAGATCATTGAAAATCTCAACACTACTCTCCAAAAGTTGCTAAGTTGGTACCTGACCGTCTCTGCCCGTGTCCGTCTAGACATCCCTTTTTTGTCGTCAGACGCCCAGAGTTCAGACCAGGTTTCGTGGATCACTCAAGTTTTATAAATCAGATTACAGGAAATTATAGAGATTCTCGTTCTCAATGTCTCATTGGATGTCGCGTGAAGCACCTAACTTGCAACGTCCAGTTATTTTGGCGTTTCCCAGCACGAAGCAATCAGGTACTTTATCTGAGGTTTCGTTCTAATTAAAAACTTAAAATCTCGTGTCCTACAACATATCCCCATACAAATGCACTTGAGGTTTTGCTGTCAGAGTCGCTTACAATCACAACGGCAGTACTGAACGAAACCCTAAACCATTCGTTTTTAAAAACGTGCGACCTGCGTCAAAACACAATATTTTTATTTGTTTGCAGTCAGAGAGACATTGACGGATGAGGCAGAAACTACTCAGCCAAATGTATGCTCCTTGGGTCGCAGGCCACCACCATGTATTTCACGTGCACTGTATGGTAGTTACGCCCCTGGGGGTCACTTGAGCAGCCATTTATCCTCATTAACCTTATAACTTTCTACTATAGTTGATGGATTCGAGCTCGGGTGACACTGACAGTTCGAACTTTGTGTACAACTTGATCGATCTCCCTTCACCCCCGCAAGTGCCGCCAACTAAAATACAGGGTGAGTTTCCTTACGAATTATTGTTTTATTTATTTTGTAAAACTGATATTTCCTTGAAAGTTGACCAACATGACCACTAATACATTTTGATGTTTTCATAACCGCATCCTCAAGTTATACTGAAGTCTTAGCTTACTTCGCACCTTTTACCTGCTACAGACTACCGATTACCGACCAATAGTATTCAGTTTCATACTCATGATCATAATTCATAAACACCCACTAGCTTATTTTCGATACTGAGCATTTGCTACATCTCTAATAGTACTGAACTCTGTACATATTTTACATCGAGCAGAGGCATTATATCATCAATCCATTGGTAAGCAGATTACACGATTGTCTAGTTTGAGTTTATACCTTTGGTAATTTTATAATACTTACTCCATTAATTAGCTCAACTTCATGTTATGTAGATTGAAAATCATGGACATGATCTATGGAAAATTAGCCAATAATTATACACATGATAGGTTATAGTTTCTACCTGATTTAATAAGCTGACCTTTATCAAATGACAGCATTGTGATGTATAAAGATACATGTAATAATAACAGATCATTTGCAATACTAAGATTTTTTGGACTCTCTGGGAATTATACAATCTTCTTAGTGTAATGTTTTTCTTAGTTTCTTGCTGGATCGAAGGGAATATTAAAATGTAAATTTTTCCTGTACACTTGCACTGTAGGTTTTACAACGATCCCTGAGGGCCTCACTCTTTGTAGAAAATTCCAATTGCTATTTTGGGCTTACACTATACACAATATAGTATTCATGATGCGAATTTGTGTTGAATTATCTGTATGATTTAATAAATATCTAAGATTATCCTAACCATGGCGTTACGCTTTAGTTTGTAACAGTATCCCGTGTAGGTCTTGTAATTATCCAATTTGCACCAGTTTATGCCCCGTCACTTCTCCACTACGATGATCGATAACTTCCTATATAAGTACAATAGTTATCTGACCCCTGCACAGTTGTATTTGTACCCTTTGTGTTATACGAGACGTTGTATGTGGTGATAGGCTACGTGGTTCCTTGTCTTCCTTGACTATTTATTGTACTTTATTGTATACCGAACAGATTCTGACTTGATCATGATGAACTTCAGATATGATTGTGATCCAGGCAAAGCCTGATAAACTGCGATCTAGTCATATTTGGATTTGGTGCCATCAAGATAGATTCTGATTTGGTGCCATCACGATACACTCTGATTTCTGGGATCAGGTTAACTTCTTTGATGTGATGAACTATGAAGTCGGATTTTTCATTTTAGCTCGATGTGACTTATCTGACCAATTGCAATATAGTTTCTTTGATGCTAAAACTGTTTCAATAAGATGGATGTAATTCAGTACTATGGTCTATGATGAAGACAAACTTTAATGTGAGATCGTCATATTCTATGAGATTCTACCATTATAGACCCCCTCTCCACATACTTTAGAGCTATTGTGTAGAAATTACACCTGATAAGCATTTTCAAACCACCTCCCTTTTTACGTTGCTTACGTTATAACTATAATATTAGTGAACGAACCCTTTGACATGTAAAATGCTACACGGTCCTTGTTGGTTTTGAACACAAGTGCCGTTGATGAAATCAATGATAGTTTTAAAGTTAACTGCAAGTTTGATTAGCTGCCATATTTTATCTGCATTGAGATGTGTAGACTGATATTTGAAGATAACAACTTTTATAAAGCTTCAACACAGTCGCATTATGTATCAAAAGCTGCCACCGGCACGAGATTCCACCATTCACCAGTGTCCAGCACGGGCCGCATGAAATCAGTTCCCAATCGAACTCCTATTCTGATGAAGGGAAGCTTTATTACCCGATAAGTCACATAACTCATGCTCTCAACTAGCCGCACAGTTAACGATGACAGACGCCTGAGAAATTTCCTCGTTTAACACTTTTCCGATTTCTATAGTTGACACCCCACCACAGCCACATGTTTAGGTGATGATAGCTGGCGCGCTGCTAACACCATTCCCACAGCTGCACATCCCCTCCATATCCCATAGTTTAACTATAACCCATTCATTTGTTAGGTGTTTCCGTTGAGGACAGAGTTGATGCATATGAATGTAGAAGCAACCTACTGGAGGTCCTAGATACGATGGGGGTTTCAAAGAGCCATTCGCCACTGCAAACCAACGAATATCCCATACATCCCTCTCCAAGGAGGACAGTCACCACAAGAATATGGAAAAGTTCTCCTGCCGTTTCTAAGGTTCGTCTAAATGCTTGCTCATGTGTTATAGATGATTTGTATATATTTGCGGTTTTTAGGTGATAAAAAGAAGATCCGATTTTCTGAAAATGGTTTTAATCCTGCATGAGTTGTATTTGATGATGGTGCAAAAATGCGAGGTTAGTGATTTTGATTAGTCACTTAATTAAAGTTAGTCACATGATGTACATTCCAACCATCTAAAATCTACCTATTCTTACAGGTTGAATCAGACTATGAGACGATGCTGCCACAAATAGAAAAGCTGAACCTCAGCCAGTCCCCGATCAAGAGACGACCCCTCCCTCGAGAACCTGACTACAGCGACCAACCCTCCTCTACCACCACTTCTACTGAAAGCCATGCCTCACAACCAGGAAAATATGTCATATTCAAAGACAGATCTAAACTTTTTATGAGCTCTTCCTCGAGCAAATACGAGGAGCCACTCTACGCCAGGATCGACGAACTTTGGTCTGAGAATGACCGGTCGACTGACTCCGGTTTTTCAGATCGGCCTGAGGTGTACGGTAATCCGAGCACTATCCTGACTTCCGATGAAGTCTCCCTCATTTCAAGATACCAGAGAGTTCTGAAAAACAGGACGAAGAAGTCCAGATTCAGAAGGCTATCAGAGTATCTTCGTTGTGGAGGGAGTGTTTCTGATGAAGAGGATCATATTAGCGAGGAGAGCTTGTACGATTCGCTTTTGTCAAGTGGAACCAGCTTCGCTTCCTTGACGGCCAGATCCGGCGTCCACAGCCCCAGTCCCTCTGAAATAACCGCAGACTCCTCAGTTTTTGATTCTCCAACTTCCTCCATCTCCAGTCCTGACGATACCATGGTCAGATACTCAAAGAAACACTTCTTTTACACCCCCTCAAAACTGGAACTGGCGAGCCCATCTGGTCACTCTGAGTATGTTCTTCCAGAACAATGGCAGAAAACCCCCACCACCAGACTCTCGAAGGATCCTCTCTCATTTTCATCAGGATCCTCTCCTCTGAAACCTCAGCGAAGACCACCGAGGTCGGTAATGTCTCCGCTGGCTCTCAGCCATGATTATGAGAACATAAGAGATTTTACTAAACGAAGAAAAGAAAAATCCGAACAGGTTTCGTGACACAACATGGACCGGTTCATGTTTAAAGGTTTTTTGAAGTTTGCAGAGCTGACTTAAATTCTGTGGGGCTATTTTCTTCAACATTTTGATAGGTTTAATTTAAATTGACGAATTTTGATAAATTACTTTAACCCTCCCATTTTGCAAATTTTGCTTTTGCACATTATGTGTACGATAAACTGTATAACAATTGATAAATTTTACTTATATTATTTAATGCTAAAGTGTAAATCCCGTTTTAAAAGAATAAGGCAGACGTTTTGCATAAATTATTGTTTTATTAATTTCATTCTCAATCAAGTGTTTGCTTCGTCTTCTGTAGTAGGAAATATCACATTATGAACTATGAAGTCAAAAATTGGCTGGTTGGTCTAATATAAAACATAACATTGGATCATGCATCATCTCATAAAATCAAGATATTTTCATCAAATAAGAGCCGGCTCAAAAAGAAATAAAAGATAACGATGACACCCAGATTTACTTTAAGTGAACAATTTACAAAAGTCCACGTAGCTTATATGCCCTTCTGTGCTAGCCCCACATCTCTTCAGAGCCTGTAACAGTGAAATGTGAGTGAAATGAGTGATGTTTTGGTCTTATCTAGTATCTTTTTATGTTTATTTGGTGCACAATCATTTTCTCGTCTTAAAGTAAGTTAAAATGGTAGACCCATTGAAGTAGTAACGTAGACCTAAAGAAATCTCACCTCATCAAAAAAATACATATATTCTCCTAAATACCTTGTCAATAACATGGCCCGGAACTTGGAGATTAAAATTATCCGTAAGGGTCTTCATCAACTTTTCCTTGTCGATAAACCCAGACCGGTCCTCATCCAGGTGAAGAAAGGCTTGCTGCATGTTGGCATGCTGCTCAAAATTATTCTTTTTCATCACTGCTTTTATCGTTTCGGCTATATCATCCTCGTTTTGATCGAAATTATCATTTGATTCCGACTGATCCTCGCTCTCTTGCGCACTGAGTGAAATGTGAATGAAGTGGTGTGAACTGTGAAGTGACATATTCATTATATTATGTTGTCTTGAGAGTATGAGATTACAATATAATGTTCAGACACGTATTTTCCGATTATGTAAAACAACTATACACACATTAATACACAGCATTCTTTACAGTATAAATTGGAATTTGACCTAAAAGGTGTGCAAAAAGCAAATCATAGGAGAAAAGTATAAAGTTCTCAAAAATCAGCTCACTGAAAATATATCATCCGCTCGTTTTTATAAAAGAAGCCTAATTTGCAATAAATTATCCCAGAAAAGCGTTTTGAAAACAGTTTTCTACGTTATTAATAAGATCAAAGTAGTGTGGAAAGTCCTTCAATGTTATGTCCTGATATTCTGCGATTTTCAGTGACTCCGTCTTTCCTCTGAGTGATTTGTTCATCACTTTAATGATGACCTTATTCTGTAAAATTTTAAAGTCATAATCAAATGCCGCAAACACTAGTGCAACTTTAGTGATTTGATTGAAATTCTGGTGATGAGAGAATATCCTTGGTCTTGTTGTAAAACTATCGATGATCGTTGTTCTTGGGATGTTCATGTTGTTTGAGGGGTGATATGTTTTATTTTTAAAACTCTCGTCATGGACTCATGGCTAAGGAGCCAGATGATGATGTAATGTGTAGATGGTATAGTTTAAAACAAAATGTAGTATATCATCATTAATTTTATTTTCTAAGTGCAATCAAACTTATGAATTCTAAATCAACTCTGAAATTAACGAACATAAAACAGGACTCACCACAATTTATCGGCGTGGATAGCTCTGATTGACTCGATGGTAGCAGCAGGGAATCTTGAGCCATTAGCTTCAAGATACTTCAGAACGTACAGATCGCAATCTGAAATATTAAGTTAAATAAGTTGCGTTCGAAAAAACGTTTTACCTCAGCTCTAGACTCACGATAAATGAAATATGATGCATACATACTCTAACTAATATAATTGAGAATTACGTAATCCACTCTTGAATCTGTCTTGTCATTACTTACATAAATATTAATTAGGCGTCCAAATATTATGGGGTATCTTGTTATTGCGTAATAGTTTCACTGGATTGTTTTGATTTTATCAAATTACATTTGTAACCATGGTAACGAGCGCAAAAGCTAGCGCGCGTTGAACACGCTGTTTTACATCGATGCTTTCTACATAATAAGCTACGCAAAACTAGCAATAGTCTGTAGACCGTTTCGTTATTATTTCCACCGACCCTTGCTATACCTGCGATTTTGAACTTCCGAGAGAATACTTCGATGGTTGCTCCGATGGCAAAGTCAGCAGGAGTATAATATTCAGGATTGTCAATAGAACTTCCAGGTTTTCGCACTTGGCTGTATTCTAGGAATTTGCCCTCGATGATGCCAGCGTTTCTGAAATGGAGTATTATAAATATTCAAGTATCCAAATGTAGAGAATTGATAAATTCAAATGTAGCCACAATTTATGTTTAAGAGTACATAAATTGGATTCATAATTGTACGTGATCGATTAGAAGGAAAGGGTACCTCTGATGTGGCTCGTATATCTGCATTTCGTCTTTAGCAAGGCTGTAGGAAATAATGAACTTCCTGTTTTTATCCTCCGGGTTGGGAGATTCCTGAAATTTTAGGGAATTTAAGATACTAAATTCAAATCTCAGATGCAACACATCCATATTAAAGTTTGTGAAAGGGACGCGGTTTAAAGATCGTGAGTGACGCTTGGATAACATGACAATCATACCATCATAATTCATATGCGACTAAAATACCTTAGGTTTACCTCAAGATATTATTGTCATGTGATATCTGTAATAAACTCGCTGTTTCCATAAATCAACCAAGATTACCACTATCACTTACCATTACTGCTGCGTATCTCAAAATCTTCAAATCGTTTTCCAGCATTTTCATGACATCTTTCTTGGGTGGCTGAGCAATCAATGATAAACAGTTCTGTTTGGAATCCTGGGGACTTCCAAATCCGTTATAGGGAGGAATCTCACGTTTCACCTCAACCTTACGTTCACCTAACTCAACTGGCACCCTGTTGAAGTTGAGATTGTATTTCTGTTGATAGTAACTCTGAGTGAAGTCGTCACAATCGTACAAGAAGAATGGTCGGTCCATAATGACGACAGTTTCGCCCACTCTCAGGTCTTTCTCGGTCAGCCATTCAGTTATTTCGTGCTCGGAAATCTCCATCACCGCGCAGGGGAAGTTGCCTGTGGGGTAAATATTGTTACCACGACAGTTACCTTGACGGCAATAGCCGTGATCACAGTGCTGGCAAGCACGACCGGTGCATTTATTGTGGGTATACTATGTACCCCCTTTACTATTATACCCCCTTTACTATTACACCCCCTTTACTATTATACCCCCTTTGGTACACGTTACAAGCCTCTTTCGTGCACGCGAAGCGTGCACTCCGGCCGGAGGCGGCGGAGTTTTTCAGGCATTAAGAATCATCGGAAGTCGTTCAGCAGATTTATTTTTAGTTCAAAACATTCTAATTTGATGTCAAAGATGACAGGAATAAAAAATAGTTATGTTGAGATTTTTAAGAAATTTGCATAAAATACTCGCCAGCACTGTTATACGAAATTCGGTAAAAAACCCAAAATCGCCATATTCAGGTGCCTTAAAAACCATGTTAAAATCGAGTTAGAGATCTGAAATTTTTCAGGGCGTCTAGACGTTGACCAAATCGACTGCAAAAAAAGTTTCAGGTTTCAGGAACATCGGGAAGTGGGTTTTCTAGAACCCCTGTTTTACGACAGATTGTCGTGATATCTATCTATATAATATATACATATATATTCAGGGATAGACGCTTTGCCAGTCAATTGTAGCCTGTATTTAATTGTCCATAGATTCAAAAGTATAAAAGATACAGCCATTTCCGACCACAGGTCTTGAAAATAATTGTTTACACTTTAGTTTACATTGTATAAACAAATTATTTGACCTCATGAACACCCCTTGATGACGTCATCAAGTTAACCGTTTTTAAAACTTGATTTTTGACAAAGTAATAACTTTTAAAAATGATTTTACACCATTAAAAAGTAATTGTATTCAAAATCTGAGGAAATTTTTACCTTAGATAATTGTTCAAGCATTCTGAAAATCTACCGGAAAGTTTTTCTAGCTTGCTCCTTCATAAAGATATTCGTCATTGAAGTTTGTGCTTTTTTGAAGAATTATTTTATAAAAACGTCAATTTTGCGATTTAGTATTCTCTGGTGTTGGGCCATGCCTTAGGTTGTGGAGCTCAGTTCTGCTTCCTATAGGTATAAATTGTGCATTAGGCTAGTTTTAAAGTTAAAAATCGAAAAGTTGCACACGTGGGGACACGCCCAAATTTATAAAAAATTGCTAAAATCACTGAAAATTGCTGTTTTCGTCATTTTCTGTCAACTTTAGAGTGCCGTTGTGATTACAGTTCTTCTTGAAATACTTTGAAACTTTGCGTGCTTATCAAGCTATATATAAAACAATTACATGCAAAAATTTACGGCGATTCAATATTGGATGCGCACGCAACGTCCGCTCAAAGTTTGCACGTGCGAAAGGTGAGAATTTTGCTCATTCGTGATTTCCAACAAATTCTGCTTTGCCACGACAGTTTAATGTCATTATAAATGAATTTAATGCCAACTTGAATTAGTATTAAGTGGCATATTCAGTCAGTGATCGACCGATATGCTTACCTAAACACAAGGAAATGTTTTTAAAGGAAAAATTTCGAAATTGTTGAAACTTCCTCCTTATTAATGAAGATATTAGTTTATATTTCGACTTTATAAAGTACCCTGACATTATAATCAAAAAGAGATGATATTTGACCAAAACCCATAATCATGGGTAGAGTGTACCGCTGCCAGTGTCTCTCTTTTCCAAACAAAAGGAAATGATATTAATTTGAATAACCGTCCGCAAATGCAAATTGATACCGAGAATGAAATCGGTCGCTCGCTTTTTCCATTCGATCACGGCTTACGAATTGTAATATAAAGCTTATTGATTGGAAAAAGCGAGCGACCGATTTCATTCTCGGTATCAATTTGCATTTTCGGACGGTTATTCAAATTAATTATATCATTTCCTTTTGTTTGGAAAAGAGAGACACTGGCAGCGGTACACTCTACCCATGATTATGGGTTTTGGTCAAATTAAGGTAAAAGAAATAAGTGGGCTTGTCCTTAAGTTACTGTATCGTATTACTGAACAGATATTGTCTGTATGATGTATCCATGGAAACGATAACATAGCATCGTTTACATGGTAAAGTGTACAATGTACAACATATGGGAAATATTGGGAGCTTTATACGGAGATAATACAATTCTTTGACAGATTTTGAATTGTTTGCGATAGACGTGGTGGATAAAGGCGCAAGTTTGTTTTGACACGTGACAGTGAAAAACATAGCTATAAATACCAAATTCACTATCTGGCGTTAAAACAAAGTTGCGCCACCATCACCCGGGAGTATCATATTGATGATACTCTGATAGAAGATACATACTATTGGATGAGATAATAAATAACTAAAATTTTTGAAGAAACTTACTGGGAATATTAGATCTAGATTTGGGAACCTTCTTTCGTCCAATAAGCACAGGGAAAGGATCATGTCCATCGTTAGGCTGCCTCTGTTCCCTAATCTCAATAGTATCATCAACTCTATAGAAGTGCAGAGTATAAGGTCTCATTTCTCCAAACATATTGTTCCTATCGTCCCAAACAGCACTGAACCTCAACACCTGACGATCCAAGTCGATGAACTGTTTGAGTTTGTCGAATGTGGGAGGTGTAACGTAGCTATGTTGGGGCTCTTTTCGGGAGAGGGTGTAGGGATCCGCTGGACATCCCTCAGGGGCATTAAGCATGATTCCCTCGCTTGCCATGAAATCTTTGGTGTAGTTGTTGCAGTCGTTGATGTGGAATGTTTTGCCGTAGAAGACCACATCGTTGCCGACATTCAGATCTTTCCACTGCCAGTGCTCTCCTGTTAGAAGGTGTGTTGTGTTTGCTCATGTTATATACTACAGAAATTAGCTCCACGCTACAAAAAGTTGGAGCAGCAGTCATCTTTCTATTTTAAACTTCAGATTCTCTGTAAATAGCATGCACTAGCATTTTACACGTGAAACACAACATGGTGCGTCAGACTCACTTTTCATACAGTGCTGAAGAGCAATTGTCATTCAGAATTGTAAATGAAATCACTCGCAAAAGAAACATGCCAAATTTCATATTCCTAGTCCTTACCTTGATCATTTTTGGGTAGTCGCTGTCTCTTGATAAGTTTACCCTGAGGAATGCCACTGTTCTCAACAATTGGTTCCACAACACTGATACTATCATCCTCAAGATAGTAGTAGATCTTGACAGGTCTGACTCTGTAGTATTCCTTGTCTGATTCGTTCAGGGTTTGTTTGAAGTACGCGTTAAACAGCAGGACCTGATGATTTAAGTTTAAAGTTTAGTGCTCAGTTTTTAGAGGTAACATCTTAGAAATCTATCCAATTTAGACAAACACGTCTAGTGTAAACCAATCTGTAATAATCAGAGAATGAGCGATAGCAAAATCAACATGCACATACTATAGTATACTATGAATACTATAAATGTCTTACCTTTTTATCGAAAGCTACGTGAGCAGGTACAAAGTCTTGAGGAGGTTCAGCTTTAGCCTTGCCGTAAGTAAGAGTAGGTTGTAAGTTGGCAAGTTCATCAATTTCTGCTTCTGTCAGTCCCGCGATGGGGCCGGTTTTGGGGATAGCAAATCCGTTCTTGTAGGTCATCGTCTGAGCCCTGAAGATAGAGAAATTAAATAATGTATAATATCATCTTCACAGAGCTTAAGCCAAAGTGGGATGGTCAATGGTCAAGCTAAAATCTACTGAAAAGTGGGCAGATAACGTGCACTACAGGCTAGGTTCACTAAGTGACTTCGAACAGAACTAATATTTACCTGTGAAAGTTGACTCTTGTTGGGTCAGTGAAGGTGTTTCCCGGGAGGAAAGGTAGTGCTGTTGAATCACCCATCCTTACTACTAAATAAGGACATTTGATTAGTCAACTGATAATATTCTGTTACTATTAGAAGGATTGCGATCAGATTAGAAACGAGATCCATCTACTCATAATAAGTTATATTTGAAAGACTTGATTGCTGTTCAAGTTATTGAAACGCAATCATTAAAAACATAAAACCATTGTAATTCATTAAGTTATACAGCACATTTACACGACTCACATGCTTATAATTCCAGGGCATTTCTTTGGTGGTTAATGATATTAAAAGAATGGACGGTCGTACGAAAAACATGGTAAATATTTACAATCTTAGTAACCATAAGTGTTCACAAAGCACCAGGCCAGAAAATTTGCATGCAAAGTTTTTTCTGAATTAGTATTTTATACCACAGAAAGTAACTTATAGCGAACAGTGAATACATCTCATAAAATTGTTTGGCGCGTAAAGTTTGCACAAAACACCGGTCTATCTACAACCACATCACCTATTCGAAACACCCAAGTCCCGAGCTGAACAGAAACAATTGAACTCCACAAATCTAGCAGTCCGTGTTCTAGTGGGTAATAAGAGAGGTCTGAGGTTTCATGGCACGACGTGACACTTCGTTAACGTATTTGGACGGTACTCCAGCTCCTTGAAGCTCCTCCAACTTCTTCTTCTTGATCTCATCCAGTCGCTTTCTACGCTCCTGTGCTTCCTGATCAAGTTTTATTCCCTCCTCGAAGAAGCATTGTCTCGCTTGGATAAGCTCGGACTCCTTCTCCTTGATTTGGTTTCGTACTTCTTCTGCATGTTGGAGACGCTTCGAACGAGCGTTACTGTCCTTGACCTCTTCCTGTTTCTGTCCTTGTTGTTGAACGGCGAGAACTCGTTCGAATTCCTGTCGCTCACGCTGAGCCTCAATTGCAAGGAAGTGCTCTTGCATTTGTACCTGTAACAGACAACGTTGAGATTTTGGCTTATTAAATTTGATTAAATTTCACTAAATCATAAGTTAAATGAGTTAATCAGGTAGGCTAGGTTGAATTATTCGAAAAGATTTAACTTCAAACCTGTTGTTCTCGTGCACGCCTCAGCTGTGACTCTGTCTGAGCCTTCTTGACGGCTGTCTCCTTATCTTTCTTCCTCTGATCTCTCTCAACCTGGGAACAGAGTGAAACATTTATAATAAATATGCTACTTTTTTAGGTAATCTTTGCTAAGCATCAAAAAATGAACTGAAAAATCAATAAAATGACAAAGTTCCTTACATTTTACTAAAAATACAACTAAAAGGAAACTGAAAAATGCAGGGACAGTGAAAAACAATGTACCTCTTCCTGGATACGTTTAGCTCTAAGAGCATCCTTCTCAGCCTGCTGATCTTTAGCCCTCTCTTGAAGTGCCCTCATGTGAGCGATCTCTTTCTCCTTCTCAATTCTTTGCTTCTCCAACTCAGCCTGGTATGCGATCTCTCTCGCCTCTTTCTCCTTTAAATATTCCATCACCTTGGTCTCCTGGAATTTCTCCTGTCGGACTCGTTCCTCCTTCTGTCTCCTTATTTCCTCGTTTGCCTTGGCGACATCTGCCATGATCTTCTTTTGGCTCTCCTTCTTCTTCTCCAACTGGTTGATGTCTTCTCTCTGGAGTTTCTCAAGATATCTCAACATAGCAAGTTTCTCTTGTTCCCGCTTCTCGTCCTCCAGGATTCGTCTCTGTTCGTTGTCGTTGATCTGTGTTTTGATGATGTTAGCTCCCTCGACCTGCTTGTACTGGCGATCTAGTTCCCTTTGTTCATACTGCTGCAATGCCCTCAGTCTCTCAATCTCCATCATCTCGTCCAGTCGCTTGTTCTCTTCAGCTAGCTCGTCCTTAATTTCTTTCTTCTCGTCTAACTGAGCGTCTCTGATTGCGTGACATTTAGCATTCAGGATTATCTCGTTCAGTTTCTTGATCTCGTCCTCCTGTTCGTTGAGCTGTTCCTCTGCTTTAGCAAGCAGAACTCTGCTCTTGTCCTTTCCTTCTCTTTCTAGATCAGAAGGTTTCTCTCGTTTTAATCTCTGTGCTTCCATTTCTGTCATGTAGTTCTTCCTGTCCTGAGATGCAGCCTGTGCTTCCTCCTTCATCGCCTTGATTGCTTGTGCACGTGCTGCTTTCTCCGCGGGAGTCAGTACTTTGGCAGCCCCTTTGATCCGGGCATACTCACCGCTAGTCAGAACAATACTCAGTTCAGACGGATCTTTTGCTGGAACTTTTATCTTTCTGATCAGATCTTTTGTAATGACGGACACTTCCTCCTTCCTGGGGGCAGGGTTGGAAGGACCGGCCTTGTTGGCGCCCTTTTTAGGGGAACCAAACAGAGTTTCATCTGCACCACTGTACCGGCTGACCGTTCGGTAACGTGAGCTCTTCACGTTCCCTGTCGACCGGACAGATTCTCGGGAGGCTAGTGACATATTCATTACTTCATTCTATGCCTGGGAGAGGGTTCATTAGAGTCAGTGAGGGTAATGCAATGTATGATGACAGACATATAATATACAGTGTACGATGTACATATTGTACATACGATGTACAAGTTACAGATTGTAGTCCAATTGAAGATTGACTTCGCTTAGACAAATCAATATGGAAAGGTTTAATCCCTTTAATAGAATACAAAGTCATTAATTAAGATACAATAAGAGAGATCAATAATACATCATGGTAAGTAAATAAATTTCATAGTCTGAATAATATCAAATAATAATACGTTATAGTAAGTCAAAAAACGGAGCATAACGAAATCAGTCCTCAGCAAAACTCAATAAATCAAGTATTAACACATATCACTATGTCAGCAAAAAGCAATCAACATATCAAGCATCTGCTAACTCATTCTATAGATTGTCAAGCAAAAAAATTTGCATATTTTCACTAACATCCCAGCTCAAGTTGAATGTTATAACATTTACTAATTATTTGATTCAATCAATTTAGATTTAATCAGTTTTATAATTGTTACTTTGTCATTTCGCATTTGTAACCATGCTTTCTTAAATCAGAGTCAACTGTAGGGTCTTTACGACTTTCCCTAAAAGGGTGTATTTAAAACCACCAATAAAACCTGGATTATATACAGCAGTTTAAGTTAATACCATATATGGAAACCATTTAAAATAATGAGCCTGTACAGTGTACACGGCATTTGTCATATTAAAGGTTTGTGTTAAAAGAAATCGTACTAAACACTTACATTGGTAAAACTTAAGAATAGTTAGCCGATTTATGGTAAAATTCATAATATTTTACGGCAAGAAAATCGCAGCATTATTAGCACATTTAGTACAAAAAAGCTTAAAAGAACACTCAGAGTCATAACCAATATTATTCAAACCAACCACAGCACTAGAAAACTAATATATCAATACTGAATACATACAAAACAAAATAATCATCAAATACAACACACCCACTTACATTAATAATCAATATTTCTTGGTGAGTGTTCCCACATATATCCAAACAGAGAGTACGTTGTTAGCATAAGGGTGAATATAAACAGTCAGCGCAAACTCGACAGTAGGGTCCTCAGCAACATGGACATTAGTACTGTACACAGTCTCAATAATAGTGCTGGCATCTGAGTATCTCATGTTAATAGGAAACCCAGTGACATTATGGGAGCTCATTATCTCGGACATGGCGCTCACCTGGTCCTCCTCGGACAGACTCCCCATCTCCAGTTGGGGTAGAAGTTGGCGCATCACAACACGACAGTGTCTGTTCCAGCGGGTCACGTGACGCTCCCTCCACTCCATGATCTTGTCCATTAGCATCTTCTCCAGGTTACTCTCCAGAGTCTGGATGGCGGGTACGTTTGTCTCGGTGTAATCCAGTCTGGAAACTTGAACTGTGGACAGTTTGGGGCTTTCTTTTCCAGCGAAGAAAGTTTTCCAGTTTTTAGTGTTATTGAAGTTGAAATCTAACCTGCCCGGATCATCGTACGGTTGAATATTGGCCCAGATATTCTCATTATTAAAACAGAAGTGAACGCTGACCAGAGAGTGATAAGGTCGTGACTGAGGGTGATAGTCTCCAGTAGAGGGGTTCCACAAAACATTACCCTCCATCTGTTTGGTCAACACGTAACAGGTCTCCCCTTCTGGGATACCTATACCTTTTATAATGTACGAGTCAATACCCATGTACAAAAAATAGTTACACAGCAAGATCGCGTGTTCCTCTTCGTCTCCAGCTAGCATCTTGAGGAAGAGCTCAGATGTCGCCCAGATATCACATGATCCAGAGAACGCGATACTGTCCTGATAGTATGGTATCAAGGACACGAACTTGGCTATTTTCTGCAGTTCCACCAGACTCTTCCTCATATTCCTATCCTCCGGAACAAGTTCATTAGGAGGGTTCTGAGGTCCGATATACCGCGTGATGAACACACTCTTACCATTAACATCAGTAACTAAACTCCTGACACTTCGTGATCCGTGTTCACCGTTGTAGAGAAGCTCCCAAGCTGCAGCTGCTCTGATCAACCTGGGCTCCTCGTTCGTATCAAAGACCTCCCTGAGAGCTGGGTGTGGAGCTAGTGGTGGTTCCACTGTTATGAATATGGTTAGATAACTGTTTTTGTCGGTTTGACCCGTCAGGCTGGTTTGGGAGAGCAACATGTCAGATGTCATTAGATGAGGGAGTAAGCCGTGGTCTTTGTTGTAGCCCATCAGTGTTGAGGGGACGTTGAGCTTGAATTTTCCTTCGATCCGAGAGTTGATGTAGATGGTTGAGAATGGGATCTGGAAACTACCAAGCCACCTTCTCTCCAGTCTCTGATGAATGTTGGTGTCTCTCAATCGGTCATCTGCCAGAATATCAACTATGATCTCGTCGAAGACGTTGAAGTAAACGATGTCAGTTATTTCTCTGAGATTGCTTGCGGAGAACTCATTATTGATAACGTTTAACGGAAGGACAAGTTCCTGGTTCCAGTGAGGATTGGGACCGTCTGCCACGTGAGTAACACTGCTCTGTCTCTGGAATGTGACCTCCACAAACGGTCTGAGTTGGATAGTGGATCTAGCGGTGTTTGGATCGAGAGTCATCCTTTGCTCCGAAGCTGTGGTCCTACTTCTGATAGGTAGACATTGAGCTTGAGAAACGTTAACGAGGAGATCCACCTTAGTGATACCCACAGCTTGGTTTGTGACTTTCTTTCTCTCTTTCCGCTGTGGTCTCAGTGGATGTCTTGGTTCTAGAAGTTTCGCGATGCTTCTTCCAAGGGTGCTGATGTCAGGAACCTGATCCTCAACCACAACATCAGAAAGCTCCAACATCGGTCTGACTTTCCGAGACCTGGACGCGATCTTCTCCTGTATCTCCTGCATGAAGCGTACCACTGCTGCTCGGTGGTGCTCAAATACGTCACCCTCCTCTTTCAGCGACACTTTCTCTTCTTTCTCCGTCTGAGCATACTCGAAATGGGTCACCTCGGAGGAGTACATGGGCACCATTTTCATGGGTTTGTATTCCGGGACACCCTGGTTACGGAGAGACAGGAGGCTGAATCTGCGGTCGTTTTCCAACTCCTCGGTAGATACGAAATATGTGCTCTTTTCCAGGTGGTCAAGACGGAAGTATTTTGTATCTCCTGGAGCATCTTTCCTGGTTCTGTTCATGAGATGGAGCAAGGGAGCATTTCGGGGATCGTTTGGGTCCAGTTTAGCCTCGCTAATCCATTGGATTACTTTCTCCATGTCGTTCAAACTTCTTGCGCCAATAGCATGGATCGGATCAGCACGGCCGAATGTTGCAGCAATGTCGTGACGAACAGGAGCGAGGATCTTGCCACTCGCATCTTTAACCCATGCAGTGGATCCAAACAACTTTCCTGAGGTCAGGAGAATCTTTCCATCGACTGATTCTGGAACACCACTCCCAACAGCGGTTGAGTTAGGATATGTAACTTTGTGGCTCGAACTGAATTCCAAAGAATCCAGTTCAGCATTTCCGGTATGTCTATCATTTGGTGGTATGACAAGGAATATTTCAGAAAGCTTCTCTGAGATGGACCAAAGTTCAAACTTGATGCTTTCCGGCCAGTGAACAACTTGCAAACACACACTCTCCCCAAAATTCAGAGTGAAATCAGAAGTGAGATTGATATTTGGTGACCTGGTTACTTCAGAGTTGTTGTAGAAAAGTTTGCCGTAGCACGAGGATTTCAGGATATCTTTACGACGTTTCTGCTCGACTGGTGGACACTCTTCTATCGGCGTAATGGTCACAGTGTGGGTCAGCTCAATTCTCAGAATGGGATCCCCAGGAACTTTCCTACATTTAACAGCGTTGCTCTGAATTTCGTTTAACAAACTGCTAGTCTGGGGTTTGGCTGGAGCAACTGGTTTTGGAGGTAAAACCCCCGTCGTAGCTTCCTCGCCTTCTTCTGTTATTACTTCCTTACTCTTACTAGCTTTCATCCTCTTCTTTATTTCTCGAGCTTGCATCTTCCATTCAGCCATTTCGTTGTAGTGAATTTTCATTTTTTCGTCATATTCAGCCATCATTTCCTCTTTGCTCTCTTCAAATGTGCTCTTGATCTGTTTCTGCCATTCTTTGTCCTCCTTCGCAAAGTTAGTTTGCTCTTTGTAAACTAGAATCTTTGCATTTGTTGCAATAAATCCCTGAGTTTCACGAAGGGTTTTTATCTCTTTCCAAACAGTGAGAATGGTTCTTATCATGGTTTTATCCTTCATACACTCAATATCCCACATTTCTCTTACATTCCTGATCTCCTCGCTGTAATCCTCAAGGTTTGCAACACAGTCCTTGTTGAATGGTTTGCTCATATCCCAAGGTTTGGCTCCCAGAGTGTACTGCAACTCCTGAACTGCGTTCCGCAGCGACTGAAGCCGATCTCCCAGGTGGGAGGCGAGATTGTGGCGCTGGCGGCTGGTGTACTGCATGTGTAAGTCGCGCAGCTGTGACACAAGCACGTGTTCTTTTGAAAAGAGAGGATGATGAGAGAATTGTACCTGGGTGATGCTAACAGACAACTGATTTACACTACTCTCCCCAATAAACTTACCAGTCTGAGAAAGAGAGATACATTTAGCGGTTCTCTGAATTGTGGGGTCCACGTCGAAATCTATCATGGGACGGGAGGAGATCTGCTTCAGAGGATCCGGAGCTACAATCATATTTCCATCAATACCAAACCACTTCTTCCCACTCTCAGTTTGGATAAGCCGTTGCTCCATTTTGTTCCAGTTACTAGAGTTAACCCCCGGTGGTTCTCCAACATAAATCCCCTCATCGTCAAGAAAGCAGGGTGCACCACCGTGTAGTGTCACTGTTTCAGCAGGTGCCGAGGTGGGGGCAAACAATATGGGGGAAGCATTGTGCTTCGGTAACTCTGGCTTTGTGACCACGTACAAACTGTCGTATTGGGCAAAGTTCGTGTCGTCGACTTCTGGTATTATGAGGGCTGACTTCTTGGGCTGTTTCTCGTGTCCACCAACGGGTTCATAGACTTTTGTAAAAAAAGAGTACTCGTCTATTTTCTCTTCCGGTTCTTCAGCAATTTTGCCCCGTTTAGCCAACATCTTCCAGCGTAGGGATGTAGACAATTGGTTAGTTGAGTCAGTATGATCTTCAGTTATTTCATCATCCCTTGAATGTTTTTCTTCAGGAGGCGCGCTGTCCTCAGACTCAATATCAAACCTCGTTTGTAAGTCACGATTCCTCAGACCACGCAACTTTCTAGCTGGTTCTTTCTGCATGGCAGAATCTTGCTGAATCTTAGCTCTGTCCTTTAACCGATCCCGTATCGATGTACTGAGATTTACTGAGGAAGATAGAGGTTTCAATTGAGATTTGTCCAAATCTTGATCGTCCACATTTATTGTGGGTATACTAGGAATTTCTCCATCACCTCTCATACTTTTACCCATACTCTGATCTAAGTTTTGTTTTCGCACTTGTCGTCTCTGCATCATACTGCTTACAAGTTTACTGCTTTCTAAGCTACGTGATTTCGATAACGAGTCCTCCAGTATCTCCTTCTCGCGCAGCGCTGCTTCACTGGCTATGGTGTCGGTGGTGACATTGAGGTCCCGGCGCCGCTGCGCTAGTTGCTGCTTGAGCGACAGCTGAGTTTCTGGTCTTTGTACTTCTATCATGTTCACTGAGAGGTTATGTTATTAGAATATGCTTGGCACAGTAGATATATTCGAATCTAAAAATAAATAATGAATGCCACGAAATATTAAAAATAGATGAAGATCTCATTATTTATAACTTGAATAAGGTGAGATTCAGAATAAATCAAGAAGAAGTAATAAAACATGAAATAAATCAGAAAATACACAATTTAACACCCAGTCAAAACACTAAATTTTCAAATTAGACCCATAACACACCAATCTGAAGTCATCAATCCTCAAATAGACCCAAAAAATCAAAACAGAGGAGGTACATCAAGATCATCAACAAAATCAGCTGAAACAACTTTTTCTTTAACTACGGTACGTTTGGCCACAATCGGTCTGGATTTTGATGAATCATTAACAATGTTACTGAAGTCAAGATTTGACTTTTTAGAAGGATCAACTTCGAGATAACCAGTCGTCTTTGAGGGTTTTTTCTTAACTAAGTTAGAGTTTTCATCTCTGAAGGATGGTTTGTTATTGACCTTCTCAGGAACAATTGTCTGTTTTGCTGTAGGCATGGTCAACACTAGAATACCTGTCATCTGAGACCGCTGACACGAACTTTTATCTGGACATATTTCATCGTTTAACACAAGCTGGAAATGCCTGTTCTCTGCTACTATCTTTACGTATGTCGGCTGTACATCAACATCGACGCTATGAGTAGAAAGATATTTTGGTATGCTTACTTCTAACTTTACTGAATTCTCGTTAGTCGAATCGTCCAATTTAAATGGCCACTTCGCTTGATTCAGATTTAATCTTTTTCCTTCACGTTCCAGAACAGTTTCTCTTTTAGGAACTTTATTCGTTCTTATCCCCTTTCTTTGTTCCTCAACTGCAGCCTTTTCCTCCTCCAACTTTTTGTGTATTGCTTTCCTTGTCTCCGGAGTATTTTCAGCCGGCGATTTCCAAAACGCATCATTTTTTTGCTTTATTTCCTCTGGCGTAAGTTCACTGTCCGGTTTCAACTCTTCGATGGTCGCTGTTTCAGGTGCCTCTGCCCCAATGTCAGTGTACCAACGACCACCAGCACCTTCTTTAGTTTTCTGTTGCTTAATGAAGTAGTCTTTCTGCTGCCACACGATAGATTCTCTGATCGATTTCAAACTTTGCATTGCTTCGAGTCTTTCAGTGTTGGTGACCTCTATTCCGTCTAACCGTTCAACTTGCGGAAGAGTCGCAATCACGTACTCGCGGTAGTTGTCGAATTTAGCACAAGGATTGCCTGTCATGTACATTTCTTGCAAAAACCCATTACTCTGAAGAGACTCTATTGATGTTAGCTCTGCAATAAAATTGACGGTCAGGTCTAGTTTCTTTAGATTTTCGCATTTTTCAAGATTTTCCACTTTAGTAACATTGTTCAAGGCTAGGTTGAGGTATTCCAATTGTTTTAATTTTCCGACGTTTTCGATCTTGTCGATCAGATTGCTTTGAAGGTAAAGAATTTTCAGATCACGGCACCATTTGTCGATGTTCTCAATCTTCTCGATGTCACTCTGATGTAAACTGATTTCTTCAAGGGAGTATATCAAACCTTCATTGTGTTCAGCTCGTTTCCGGATTAGTCCTTCAGTTATAAAAACCATCCTAGATGGTGGACGTTAAAAATTTAATGTGAAAGTTACGAATGGTTAATAAAAGCAAAAGTTAAAAGCATTTGGTGTCTTTAATCAGTATCTACAAATAAAATACATCATCCGTGCTTAACTTGTATCAGAGACTTGAGGGTGTAAAGCTAAAGCTCATCATCGATACCGAAGCTTGTTATAAATCAAGAGGCTTGCATATAATGAACATATTGACACGGGTGCAGAGTTGAGTCTGTACGGAACCTAGTAGTTTCAGATCCTTGTTTAACTTGCCGTACAGCAAGGTCATCCACTACTTTAGCCCGGCGAGGCACATAACTCCCTCCACAACTCCATGACAAATGTTTCATATATACTAGCCGAGTTCACAAGACACATCCCTGCGTTTGAGAAGAGCTCGTTAGAACTGCTTCCTTTCCCTTCAGTATCCCACAGTCTCTCGAGTTTCGTAACTGCCAGAGAACTCTCTTAAACAATTACTAGACTCGGTGATTATAAATCAAGAGGCTTGCATATAATGAACATATTGACACGGGTGCAGAGTTGAGTCTGTACGGAACCTAGTAGTTTCAGATCCTTGTTTAACTTGCCGTACAGCAAGGTCATCCACTACTTTAGCCCGGCGAGGCACATAACTCCCTCCACAACTCCATGACAAATGTTTCATATATACTAGCCGAGTTCACAAGACACATCCCTGCGTTTGAGAAGAGCTCGTTAGAACTGCTTCCTTTCCCTTCAGTATCCCACAGTCTCTCGAGTTTCGTAACTGCCAGAGAACTCCCTTAAACAATTACTAGACTCGGTGATTATAAATCAAGAGGCTTGCATATAATGAACATATTGACACGGGTGCAGAGATGAGTCTGTACGGAACCTAGTAGTTTCAGATCCTTGTTTAACTTGCCGTACAGCAAGGTCATCCACTACTTTAGCCCGGCGAGGCACATAACTCCCTCCACAACTCCATGACAAATGTTTCATATATACTAGCCGAGTTCACAAGACACATCCCTGCGTTTGAGAAGAGCTCGTTAGAACTGCTTCCTTTCCCTTCAGTATCCCACAGTCTCTCGAGTTTCGTAACTGCCAGAGAACTCTCTTAAACAATTACTAGACTCGGTGATTATAAATCAAGAGGCTTGCATATAATGAACATATTGACACGGGTGCAGAGTTGAGTCTGTACGGAACCTAGTAGTTTCAGATCCTTGTTTAACTTGCCGTACAGCAAGGTCATCCACTACTTTAGCCCGGCGAGGCACATAACTCCCTCCACAACTCCATGACAAATGTTTCATATATACTAGCCGAGTTCACAAGACACATCCCTGCGTTTGAGAAGAGCTCGTTAGAACTGCTTTTTTTCCCTTCAGTATCCCACAGTCTCTCGAGTTTCGTAACTGCCAGAGAACTCTCTTAAACAATTACTAGACTCGGTGATTATAAATCAAGAGGCTTGCATATAATGAACATATTGACACGGGTGCAGAGTTGAGTCTGTACGGAACCTAGTAGTTTCAGATCCTTGTTTAACTTGCCGTACAGCAAGGTCATCCACTACTTTAGCCCGGCGAGGCACATAACTCCCTCCACAACTCCATGACAAATGTTTCATATATACTAGCCGAGTTCACAAGACACATCCCTGCGTTTGAGAAGAGCTCGTTAGAACTGCTTCCTTTCCTATATGATTTTCACAAGAACCATTTGCAATAATTGTAGCTTATCAAAGTTCAAACGAATTAAGTCCGAAGGCTGGTAGAGCGAAAAAAAGCTACAAAATCGAACATGTCGAGCAGTACAAATATTGTGTAATATCACTGTGCCGTCCCGTTAATTTCAGTCCCGTGAACTTTCTTAAAATATGCCATCTTTAAAAATGTTAACCAAATGTTTCATTAATTTCATGGTTTGTCATAGACCAAGCGAAGGCACAATCAACTGAATCCGAGCGAATATAGAGCTGCTCGATTCCGTATTAAAACACTAATTTTTCAAATGTATTCGAAAATCAAATTCAAAACTGATCAACACGTTAACACGAACATTTCAATTGTAAGAGTATGGGCACAACACAAAGAGGCCAACCCACTGTAAACTGAGTATATATATAAACTGAAGCAAGGTCAACACTTTCACTGGAAACATTACCTACAATATAACTTTTTAACGATACATCAGTCGTCGAATAAAGTAAGTCACCCTAGTTACTTTGATCCAACGCGACACCAAAGTGCGCAAACTGGAGCTCAAATTGTTTACAAGAAATAAGACTAGCTGCGCGGCGCACAAATATTGCAACCGTGCGTATAGTAGTCTTGTATAGTAGTGGCAAAACAAATTTCTTTGATATCGTGAATTCATTCAATTGTGAACAGATTAGTTGCTTCTTATAAATAACTTACATTTTGAATATTCGAAATCATTATATTTGTAATAAAAAAATGTAATTTCAATGTGTAATAAAAAACAAACATTTTAAAAATTTTGAAATTAGATAATATAAATAATAAACTAATGCATCTATTTAAATTGTAAATCAACACAAAAATTAAAAATAAGATAAGTTTCTATAGCATTATATGTAGTTTATATTATAAATGAATATTTGTTTTTTACAAGAGTTTAATATTAAATATGGACTTTTAAATTATTTTCTTTGCGCCGCGCATACGATATAATACGATCAAATCGAGCGTCTGATCTTAATAAAAATTTGCTGCTATGCGAGCAGAAACTGATTTTAATTATCTAACCACTTATTCAATGTGCAGTTTGAAAGCTGATCTTACTTTATTTCAATGTTGGTTGTTCAAAATCATTTGTTCAATATTTTCTTAATATAATAATTGTTTTAGTACTTGCTAGAGTGTAGCGGTGTGAAACGTGTTCCCTTTGTTTATGTTATATATTTATTTTCATGATCATAAAATTAATTGCCAAAGAGTGAAACCCTCCATGCAAATTTGCTTTCCCACGACAGTTTAAATTAATGTATTCTAAGTAAGCAAGTAAGTATGGTCAAGTTTTTAAAAGTGTTATGACAGGAGTAGAATGGCTCAATAAACCCCGGCTCTGCTGGCATAATTGTCGCTTTCGATGACGGATCTAACTCCATATGATAAATAACAACTTGTATTACCAGTACTGTAAAATTTATTTTTAATTTCGAAGTTGTGTGTTTTATTGACGTCGTGACTTAACTGTCAGAATATCAAAAGATAGTTACAGACAGTTCTAAATAACAATTAAAAATTCTGTTTCCCTTATTATTATTAGTTATTTCTTTGCTTTACACTACCATGTTAGTTGGCATATCCAGGCAAATGGAGAGGATATTGATTTATGAACCTGATCTCCATTGTCCATGACGTTTGTACGGTGTTTTCTGTGACTTGATTTCATGAGATAGTTTCAATTCATGATTTTTGTTACAATGGAATATACCTGCTGTACAGATCGCTCAACATACTTTTATAGCATATATGTCTTTTTCTGTTTCTTTCTTAAAGTTATCCTGATGAAAAACCTTGTGACTTGTGCACACAACCTCCTTTCTTGGCAGACAGTTTTATCTGCAACTGACAGTCTATTGCAGCTTAGCAAAAATTCTATGGTGCCGTTAAGATGTCATCTTCGACTATGCAGCAAATGGCTCCCCCGATTGGTCCTTGTATGTGTTGCTGGGTTTGCTGTTTTATCGTTTGACAAGGATCTCAAACTACGTTTATTTTGTTTTTTAAATTTACAATAGAATATCCACAATGCAGAGTTTTGAAGCCATATTATGTATCCTCCAATCTGTGATATACTCTCTCCAGGGTTGGCTGTACTTAACACACATTTTTCCCTAGCATGCCGTTACCAGCAAATGGCAAACCATTGTGCATATGTCAGATCTGTGAATGCGGGTAAGTTTCTTGATATTAATTGAGACGAAAATTGTATCTCGTTAAATCACCAAGTTAAGTATATACAAAATATTCTGCAACAATTATTCCGCTGGTCTTTATCAATAGAAAAGGTCATAAACTGCATAATTAAATGAATTCGTAATAAATCTATTTAACTAATTTGGAGCGTTCATCTTTAAAAATTATATTCTCTCATCATAGTTTTTGTTTTACTATCATCTTTCTATCAGCAAAACCAAAAAGGTGAAACTCAAATATTTTCCACTGTTCAACACGTTCATGAATATTTGTTTACCATGCACGACATTTAAGTCTCTTCAGTCTTCAAGCTGTAGATATACTGGGAAAAGTATCTAAAACATCTGCTAAATTGGTTTCTGACAGGGATTTTTCGACGAGTAAATCAATAACTTTCTTCTTGTACAGCTCCTGATATTCGAGGTATCTGAAGAATTTAAATGAACGTTTCGTTACATTTTGGGTATATTAAGATCCGTATATTAAAAGTATGATCCGTGCAACTTAAAGTTCGAGATAAGTCACAACCTCAAAAAAAAACACTGCTGAACATGTGCCCTGTTGTATAACTAACCTGGCAATCCAACTGGCGGGCCCTTTGTACTGCCCCTTGCTGCTCTGTTCTGTTCCTTTCAGAGACTTTCTCCAACGTGCTCTCCTGTTTTGAAACCACACCTGAAATTGTCAGAATTACTGGAATGAACAAACATAATGCTTGGCACTGCTTTTCTGCAGAATATAACGAATAGAGTGTTGAATATCATATTGTATTCTGTAATTTGCCTGGTTGTCAATAATCCTGGATGAAGTAGGTTACAGACTGAACGTTTGCATGATACTATAAAATTTAGTTAGTAACTTAAGTAACTTTTAGAACACTTGTTATGAAAGTTTCCCACACGTCAAATCACTGATTTGCTCATTCCATGCTCGTTAGTGTAACGGAACCAATACTAACTGACAAGCACAACTTGACAAGCAGCCTGGATACTAATATAAGGATGTTTGGAGCAGCATGATTGTTGTGATTGCTGAGGTGGCAGTACTGTGAGCCGTCCCCTCCGCAATATGAAGAACATAATAATATGGATTGTGGAGCATGAGTTTTATTAGATTACTTGTCTGAGGTTGGGAGGAAAACAATGATAATATGATTGATATGACAACAGTTGGAGTTAAATGTAGAATTATAAACACGAGCGAACACACTGATAAACACACACTATAAACACACTATAAACACACTATAAACACACTATAAACACACTATAAACGCACTATAAACACACTATAAACACACTATAAACACACCTGAACGCAGCTCTCTGATAATCCGATATCTCTAGCTATTTTCTCCCTGTTTCCCAGGTCAGGGTACTGAGTGTCATTAAACGCCTCCTCTAATCTCTCCAGCTGACCACTGTTGAACCTGAGTGAGTTAGAATTGAGAGGTTTTGTTAACTTATCTAAGTTACTAAGATCTAAGATTTAGGGTGATGAACACAACATATCATTACTAGGCTCCGTAATAAGGTATTAATTCATCCGAGTATTCAAGTATTCTATAAATTTGAACATAATTGCAATGATACTGAACAGTGCTGAATACTAAGTCCCAAGTATCGAGTGAAAGGTTGTTACCTGGTTCGATGTCTCATCGTACGTTTACAACTGTTGCTCCTCGACTTGAAGGTCATGTTTGCAGCGTTACTTTTATCAAACGTAACCAGGACTTGGTCCCCGGAGGACACATTTGGAGTCTCAACACTCTGTGGTGTGGAGTGAGGTGGAACTGCGAGTGTGTTGGTTATTGAGTGAGGTGAGGATGATAGATTAGGAGATTGAGGAGTTAACTTGCTTGCTAAAGGCTGGTAGACTGGCATATGGGAGGCAAATGTTGAGTTGAGGACTGAAGTTATGAGGTTTGTAGTGATAGTGTTGGTAAGGTTAGTGGAGGTGATAGGGAGATGGGTGGTGTGGTGTTGTGTGAAGGTGTTTGCTGGGATTAGACTGGGCAAGGTTGAAGAGAGGGAGATAAGGGCGGCTTGTTTCTCGGTGTTATCTCTGTAACACGGAGATAAGGGTTCAGTCTCTTGTTTACAGCTCACTCCGATATCAATGTCATCTGATCTCACTGTATTGTCATCTGATCTCACTGCATATGTCTCTGTTTGTGATATAGAGAATGCTGGTTGTGAACGAGGTGAGGTTATGTTGTTTTCCTCTCTTCTCGTTTTTGCAGTAAGCTCACCTGAAAGTTTTACCCTGTTACCCTGCGTCATTAAAACTGTGATCTAAGTTGAAATGCATGTTAATATTTTAATTTAAGATTTGTTAATTGGGTGATAGGCTCCAACAAAGTGCTCCACTAAAAAACTAAGAGGGAATTCTAATTGATGATTTAAGTTGCAGTTAGAAATGGTCTGACTATACCATCAAAAATGTTCTGTCTTACCTGCCATTATGATGTTGGAAAATGCTGAAAATTTCCTTTTTGAACCGAGAATGTTATCGATGGAATGACTTGCCATAATGACTCAAAACAACAAACGATCGATCAAACTTTGAAAAACTTTTCTCAAAAATACTGCGTGAAGTTTAAAGCTTGTAGTCCACGGAAAATAATAAATCAATCAGCGGAATGGCGGCACTTTAGAATTAGTTCCCATCTTCCAGGAGGGATTTCCCATAATTGAAACCTGAGGTAGCCACGTTCCGTGCACCTGAGTGGTTGGTACAAGTCACGTGGCAGCTAACCCGTCCGATGATTGGTCCATTGAGATTTGTGGAACTGTAGTTTGATGTGATAACAATTGTGATTTTAAACCCTCTCCAGGGTCCCCTCAGTAAGCACTAAGCAAGGACTCATTAAAAACTTGAATCTCGTGATTTTGTTGTGATGTTCTGAGCGGGCTTTTAATTAAAGAATTAACGTGGCGTTATTATCGGGATTTAAATTTATAATAGTTCAGTTTTGGAAAATGGAATGCAGTGAAGGATTCTGTGAGGTATCGATCTTTGAGCCATGGTATCTTGATTATTAGATACAGATTAAAGATCTTTATAAACGACTTGCAGTGCCTAACTCTTATTTATTCGATAAAAGTAGAACTTTTAATTAAAGTTGAGGATATTAAAGTTTAGGAAAATAATCTTACTTGGGTTAGGTTAAACATGCTATTTAATTATTATTTTATTGTCTTTACGTCATTACAGTGACATATCATGATTGTATTCTCGTAATGTACGAAATCGAATGGCAAATAACTTAATTCGTTCTTTTCATGAATATGAGATAAATATATTTCTCTCATCCTAATAATGCGGAACTGTAAACAGGATGGATTGTAATTGGGTAATAGGGACCTGTAAAACTGAATTTCCCAGTACTTTAATATTTCTTTCCTTGGAATTTATATAAGATTTAGTGTCGATGTTTAGTGACTGAATTTTAATGAGGAAAGTAATCACCCGTTCCCGAATTTCTTACCCCTAATGAAAGTTCGACAAAACCGATTTACTTTTCCATTACTATATTTCATCGAATCTATCTCTATGAAATCACTAACAAAATTACCAGCGGAGAAGTTTAGTTGTATATCCGAATAGTGTCATACTGTATTAGTTCACATGGTTACCATGGTGACAAATCTCAATGTTCATACTAGGTATTAGGTTACGGTTTGATATATACGTTGTCGTGGCAACGCGTACTGCAGTCATTGAACAAAATCAAGTTTGATATATTAAGTGAGTTTTCTTACTGCAAAATATGTTGAACACATCCGACAATATGAGTAATTAATTGGCTAAAATAGCTCCTGATAGACTCCCTAATCACCTTGCTATTACTAAAGCTATGAAGAGAGCAATTAGTAAGTCAATTAAGTAATTAAGCATGTCAACAGAAAGTAAGAGAACTAGTAACTCGTGCTGGCGCAGGTGGTCTTGAAGTGAGAGTGTTAGTAAATGTTGCCATGGTTACCTGCAGCAACTATCCACTAGAACCAATTAAATCGCTACTGTGCTATGAAATGATGGTAAAATATGGCCGATTTGATCTCAAATCTTTCTTTATTAAAGTTGGAAAATGTCCAAATTATTCTCATAATTCTTACGTTGTTTTATCGACGAATAACCCAGATAACTAATGCAGTTAAATATGTAATGGGATTGTTCTAAACGTTGGTTAGGGACCCATGTAATTTTTAAACTGACGAGTGTGCGCTGATGTTTTAAAGGAATATCATTGGTACACCGTACACATACGAGTATTTCTTATTTTAATATTACAGTATTATGGTCCAAGAGCTCTTATTTTTGGCTTAAAGATCCAAAAGTTGATTTCAGGTTTTGCTCGAAAACCCCACTTTCGTCCATTTTTGTGGCAATTCCCCCAAAAACATGGTCCAAGATGAAAAACTACTCCATTATTAATATTAAAAAGTTGAGCAGCTCCTGCAATATAGTCTACACAAACATGTCAATTGTCGGACATGCTTGCTATACAATCACTGCTGTATCACTTCAATACAGTCAGTACACATTGTGCACATTGTGCTGCTGTCCATGTTGTCATGACAACCACTTCAAACTAACACGTGACTAACACGTGACGCTTTCATCAAATATTAATACTCTCCTGCTCAACTTAGGTTGTAGTTAGGAACTACTGAACGAGTTGACCTGCTGGCGATATGATTGCATAATATCATCATCACAAATGTTTCTTTACGGTCAATATCCGTGGTCCGAGGCCATGTGAACGGTAGAAGAGGATGTAAGACTAAATAATCTCCAGTGTACGGTGTTGTTCCGGTAAACTACCATCCTGGGAAAATGAGTCTATTTCAATAAACAGATCGTCTCTTTATCCCATGAGAATTTGTTGGTTTTGATGAGTTTTGGACTAATGAACTAAGAGACGTAGTGGGACTTTACCAGCGATCCTACCACTATTATATCTGTGTAATTTGGCATCACAAACACTCCTCCAGTGCCTGGAAAGTTTTAGTAAACACTGTCCAAGAACTTCTCTAAATCTTTCTAAAGATTCATAATATGGGTTGCTACTTGCTGAGGGTTTTTAAAAGTCAGACTACAGCTTTCAAAGCACACCACAAGCAAGATCTCCATAATTAAACGTGAGTTTATACGTATTGTGGCTATGTGGTTTTACATACTAATCTTCGGTCACGTGTGCTCACATGTCACGTGTGCTGACATGTACACTCACACACTTACTGTAGAACAGAATAGTTGGTCCAATAACGAACTAATGTTTCCTCTTGTCGTTAAAAACCTCCAACAACCTCTTGAAATTAAGAGGCATCTGCCCCAATGAATGTAACTTATTCCTAAGTTCTGAGCAGTAAGTAGCTATCTATTTACCTACTGTTACGTAGTTTCAATACCTAGGTAACATCCTGGCTGAAAACATACAGCCTCTGGTTTCTTCAGAAAACGAGACAAAATATTTTTACCGAGCCAAATCAAAACATTTTAAACAATTTCACATTACCCTTTACTTCTGTTTCACCAAATGCACTTTAAGTTTTACTATTTAATTAAATTTTACTTTCACTACCTGTTTAGTGTTTAACTTCTAAAATTTTCCCGTTTCCCCAGTCGACACAGATGCCCGCACTCACCAGCCAAACCTAAAGTGGAAAAGCAGTGTCTTTTAACAGAATATAAAAATGTTTACACTGGAAAATCGGCGGAACGGGCCATGCCAATCAAACCTCAGGTTTGTTCCCATGTTCGTTTGTTCGTTTGTTCGTTTGTTTATGCGATTGTTTATTATTTTATGTGATTGTTTTTGAAGTACATATAGATAATTTTAAAATTTGTTTCTAAAATGTACTTGTCTCTCTTTTTTGTCTTTATATAAAGATTTCTTTATGGGTATCTTTATTACTTTGTTGGCTGAACTTACATCACAATGTATGATTATGTTTTAATTAATTAACTGTAAATTACAGGTGGTATTGAATCCCAACCCATCTCCGTTCTCAAAAGACACAACTACTAATCTAGCATACATCGCTCACCAGGTTCATCCTCCCATGCAAAGAGAAAAACAGGTTATTAAAAATAGTTTATTTGGAATTTATTATTAACTTTTTGAGGTGTGGTGATGCCATACAGTACCCACTTTACTATATGCTATTTTTGAGTGATTGTGATTGTGATACAAAAACATGCCAAGCTTTTACTTCACAATATGTGGTTAGGCAATTCGGTAAATCTGTCGGTGGACACTTACGGGACGAATAAGGCACGATTAAGTTTACCTTAGGAGTCCGTATATTAATCATGCCTTAAACGTCCCTTAAGTGTGCGTGTGTGCTATCCGTGCCTTCAGTGTCCCTTAAGTACATCCACAGCCAAATTACCGAATTCCCTTTTGTCTGCAATGTTTCAGTTAAAATACCCTTGCTTCAGGTTTGGGTACCCTCCGCAGTGCCACTTGGAGAGCAGCACAACAGTACGAGACCACTTCGTCAAACACGACCACGTGCCCACTAAATCCAAACGACCTGTGAGCAAAATCTTCATATTTAATGAGATGTAAAACTGCAACTTACCTAATTTATAAGATACTAAGATATTCTGTTTTTCATCAGAAAAAATATCTTAGAAATAAAATGAGACAAATCTCTGACACGATGTCTGTCCCGACCCCAGGAGATGTCCATACACCGGAATCCTGGCAAGATATCCGAGCTGACATCCCACCGTGCTGACTACACATTGAAACACGCTGACAAGGTCACCCCAGCAGGGGATTACAGCAGTTTGACGTGTGTGCCAGGCCCTTTCGATAGTGAGTACTTTTTAACGTATTAAATTCTAACATATTCTGCTGACGTATTCTTCTTACGTATTCTTTGCGTCACTCAAAATTCAGTGCAAATCTCACCTACCTTACTCGGGAATATTATAGCGGGTTAATTTATGACTGGGAAAATCAATAACCGGGAAAAATATGGCGGAATTTCCCAAAACCCGCCAAATTATCCCGGTCATGTATTTACCGGTGGCCGACCTTTCAAGTTTTTTTTCAGAGGTCAACAAATTTTCAACCGAAATTTCTGTTTTTGTTACTTGTTAAAGAAGTTATTTCAATTTACAGTTACTGATATTACTCAGAAATAGAAAAAACAGACACGTCTAGTATTTAAAGGAAAATAAATCTATAGCAATAATAAGTCAAATCTTCATTAAAGCGTATTCTCATTCTCATTATCGCTAATGTCCCCTCCATTATCATTATTGATATCCCCCTGCTGCTGACCGTCAAATTCGAAGTTGCATTGTTGTCTTAACAAGACTTTCATTTTGTCCGCTAATGGGGCTACTGCTCTGAAGGTCAGCCGGAGCTTAATTTCCTGCCCACCGCTTGGTATTGGGGAATGTCTTGGCTTTGCATCTTCAACTGCTCCAGTAATCAATCCACCGTGGACCATGAAATAGTGGCACAGTTTACTCACTTCATGGGCAAGAAAAGTGAGAATCACGGTCCACCCTGAAATCTGATTTCTATAACCAAATTGTGATTTTTATAACGAAATTATGGTAGCAACCGCCAATAAAGTTACAGCCCTCCATCCACTGCTTCAAAAGTCTTCTTTAGCACATATGAGACTTCAGGTAAAATATGATGATCACCACCCCCTTGGAACCCCATAATCTGAGTCGGCGGGTTTTTTTATGACTGGTAAAATTTTTGACCGGGAAAAATATGGCGGAATCTTCCAAAACCCACCACTTTATCCCGGTTATAATAATCCCGAGTAAGGTAGTTAGTATTGAAGATAAAGTATGCCTAGTATGTTGATAAAAAGCATTGAATTTATCGTTTATCTATGGATTTAAATGTCCTGAAGCAAAAGCTTATAATATTGATTAAAAATTGCATTTGTTTTTTAACATGATCTCAAGAACATGAGTTTTATTAATTCGTCAATCTAAGCTAGTCCGCATAAATTTGAACAATCGCCATCGTTCTTGATTCTGTGGAAAATAATCCTTTCATCTGTCGCAACTTCACATCACGAAAATTCTAATTTTAACAAGCAAACATGCGAAAAAAAAACTGTCTAGAGCTTAAAAATCAAAATGAATAGCTGCTTGTTAAGAGCGCAACCTTTTTAACAAGGTAAAAACTTCTAGCTTCACTTAAATACACTGCCCTCACTGGGAGTGGAGATGAAGTGTTATTTGTTGATTTGCTTGTCGCTTTTAGATGAGAAAATACTGGGGACACTATATTGGAGCCACGTATCTGGCAAGGTATGTTTTTAGCAGATGATTGTATCATAAATGTGGTCGTGCTCAACGTTATTAACAGCAAGTATGTCACTGCCAAAACCATGACTAATCAAAAATAATGAGAGAAATAAGAATAAACATAATGTTTGTGCCTCTGTCAGATTATAAATACATAAGTGGTATAAGTGCGAGAAGAACCTTTTTTTAGCAGCTTTGATAATCAATAAGTATGTACGAACAACTACGAAGAATAACTCAACGAATGGGACTGGTACAGCATGCGACTATTTGGTATGTTAAATGCGTGCCTATCGTTACCAAGAACCGTTAGTCGTAGTGTCGTCGCCTCACGCCTGTACTATGATGAACATTTTATTTAGTAGGCTTTTTGAAACCTAATTCAAGAATCTCATAGTCATTACATGTTTCTATTATTCGAAGTAACGTCATTCATAAACTGGGTTCTATCCAACTATTTCGTTTAATCTGTCTTAAAATCTTAGATCATATATTGATGATGCTCATTTTTCTTTTGTTACGAATCTTTCTTGGCTTTAGGCGAGAATTTTTGACGAGGAATACTGCTTTTAGTTTTATCATTAATTTTTCTTTCGATATATAATAGGGTTTAAATTGCTATTCGATTCCCTGCTATGCCACAATTTACATCATTTCAACGACCTTTTTTTCCATCGCCAATTAATAGCAAAACTTTGGTCTTTTTTAAATCGTACATATAATAGAGAGGATTTCTAATCTAAGACTTTATCTGACTGCACTCCTGCAAACTTGCATATTCTCATATATATCCAGTTAAATATAGTAAAAATTGACAATAAACCAAACCTATGAGAACTTACTGCACACAATACATGAACCCTCCTCACATAGGTTCAACAACCCAGAAGTCAGACTATGTAGAATACCACGCACGGCCCCGCTCTAGTTACACCCCGCACCGAGAATACAAGAAACCCACCGTACCCATGGACGGACTAACAAATCACAAGAGCGACTATGCTGCCTGGGACCTACCCAAGAAAAGTGTCAGGTTAGTGATTATTTCAGCTGGGTTGAGGATTTTGCCCCGTTCTGCTAAGTTCTCGTCTTGAGAATCGAGACACAATTTCTAGTTGAATTGGACAAAGCTGGAATTTTTCATCTCTACACCGTGTTTTCACAGTGATTAAATAACTGCCAAATAAATGCCTCGAATTTTACTTCCCCTAATTGTATACTATCATTAGTATTATCATTACATCCCAGAAAGTCGATACAGTTTGTGCCCACAACGGGTAAAACAGGAACGACCACCTTCCAGAATGACTTCACTGGTCGACCAACTAGACGACCATCACCTTGTCTACCTCAGCAGGGTAACATGGAACGGGGCGAGTTTTACGGGTAAATAACACACTTTTAAATCTTATGTTAATTTCTTAATTGGTTAATTTTTTAATTAATCTGATTTTACGACCTAAAAATGGTCATTTAGTAACAGATCTTGCAACATTCCACAACTTTCTTATCTCCATAGCTCAACTACATTCCGTGAGAACTTTGTAGCGTGGCCAGTGGCTCCCCCCAAACAGCGGGTCCCCTCTGCTCACATTCCTCCAGATGGTCCCCTGGAGAGTAAGACTTGTTACAGGGACGACTTTGGGGCTAAAACCGCTCGACCGGTAGGGTTCACACTTGTGACTGATTGCTAGTTTTTATCATTCTGACGTTTGTAACGGTCACAGTGATGACAATTAATTAATAGTAATAGATAACTGAAATATAGGATAGTTATGAATGGAGATCTTTCAGAGATTAACTGTAAACCCCCAAAAGGTGAGTTGCAAGCCAAGACTGGAGTACAGACGTCCCTCTGGTGCCATGGCAACAAGCACGACCCACCGAGATACATTCCAGGGATGGAATGTGAAACCAGCCACCCCAGCTCAGGACTACCACGTGAGGACCACACCACCACCCTTCCAGGGTCTCAGTACTTACAAGGTTAGTCAGGGTCTCAGTACTTACAAGGTTAGTCAGGGTCTCAGTACTTACAAGGTTAGTCAGGGTCTCAGTACTTACAAGGTTAGTCAGGGTCTCAGTACTTACAAGGTTAGTCAGGGTCTCAGTACTTACAAGGTTAGTCAGGGTCTCAGTACTTACAAGGTTAGTCAATAGTCAGGGTCTTAGAACTTACAAGGTTAGTCAGGGTCTTAGAACTAACAAGGTTAGTCAGGGTCTCAGTACTTACAAGGTTAGTCAGGGTCTCAGTACTTACAAGGTTAGTCAGGGTCTTAGAACTAACAAGGTTAGTCAGGGTCTCAGTACTTACAAGGTTAGTCAGGGTCTCAGTACTTACAAGGTTAGTCAGGGTCTCAGTACTTACAAGGTAAGTCAGGGTCTCAGTACTTACAAGGTTAGTCAGGGTCTCAGTACTTACAAGGTTAGTCAGGGTCTCAGTACTTACAAGGTTAGTCAGGGTCTCAGTACTTACAAGGTTAGTCAGGGTCTCAGTACTTACAAGGTTAGTCAGGGTCTCAGTACTTACAAGGTTAGTCAGGGTCTCAGTACTTACAAGGTTAGTCAGGGTCTCAGTACTTACAAGGTTAGTCAGGGTCTCAGTACTTACAAGGTTAGTCAATAGTCAGGGTCTTAGAACTTACAAGGTTAGTCAGGGTCTTAGAACTAACAAGGTTAGTCAGGGTCTCAGTACTTACAAGGTTAGTCAGGGTCTCAGTACTTACAAGGTTAGTCAGGGTCTCAGTACTTACAAGGTTAGTCAGGGTCTAAGTATCTACAAGGTTAGTCAGGGTCTCAGTACTTACAAGGTTAGTCAGGGTCTCAGTACTTACAAGGTTAGTCAGGGTTTCAGTACTTACAAGGTTGGTCAGGGTCTCAGTACTTACAAGGTTAGTCAGGGTCTCAGTACTTACAAGGTTAGTCAGGGTCTCAGTACTTACAAGGTAAGTCAGGGTCTCAGTACTTACAAGGTTAGTCAGGGTCTCAGTACTTACAATGTTAGTCAGGGTCTCAGTACTTACAAGGTTAGTCAGGGTCTCAGTACTTACAAGGTTAGTCAGGGTCTAAGTATCTACAAGGTTAGTCAGGGTCTCAGTACTTACAAGGTTAGTCAGGGTCTCAGTACTTACAAGGTTAGTCAGGGTCTAAGTATCTACAAGGTTAGTCAGGGTCTCAGTACTTACAAGGTTAGTCAGGGTCTCAGTACTTACAAGGTTAGTCAGGGTCTCAGTACTTACAAGGTTGGTCAGGGTCTCAGTACTTACAAGGTTAGTCAGGGTCTCAGTACTTACAAGGTTAGTCAGGGTCTCAGTACTTACAAGGTTAGTCAGGGTCTCAGTACTTACAAGGTTAGTCGGCAGATGGTTAGTGGCAAGTTGGTATGAGAGCAAATTGGACCTCGTACGTTTGTTATGATATATAAGTTGCCTGTTGCCGTCTGGTAAATTACAATAAAGTACAGCACCCAACTTTCGGTGGATAATGCAGATGGTTTGATCACGTGATAAAACTGTTAATTATCAGGAGCACTACAACGAGTGTGCAGGACTGCCAGCCGGGCTTCTCGCTCCCCCCAACACTTACACTAAGTCAGACAAACCTCTTGATGGGATAACTACTTACTCGGTAAGTTCAGCTCTGTTGTTCTGGAACCCTGTGGAACTTTCTTGATTAGAAATATTCATAAACGACTTTCACACAAGTCTAATTTATTCTGTCATTCTAAGAAATCTATAAACTCACTCAATATATCTCATATTAATATAATTATCTCCAAATCTCGAAACACCTCAAAATCTCTAAACCATCTCTCCTCCTCAGCGAGATTTCAAGAAGAAAGAGAGGACAGTGTGCCTTGTGCCCCGCCTCCCACCCACACCCGACCTACTCAAATCAGGCCACAAATTCTACAACAGCTCTGTTAATAACAAGCTATCTGCTGCAAGGGTCGTTCAACCTACCGTGGCTTAGTCAAACACAAGGATATTTTTTGTAGGAACAGTGTGGTACACAGTGACATTTTTTTGTAGAGACAGGCTCAAAGACGACGGAGATATTTTTGTAGAGATAGCATTATAATCCATACTTGTTAATATTCAGTGTAAAATAGTGCCTGTGTGTTCATATCATGTAAAATATTTCTGGATTTTCATTTCTTACCGTTCTGTACAGTAGGTCTAACATTGATTCTGTTCATTTTATGTTCATTTTCTGTTCATTTTATGTTCATTTCTGTTCATTTTCTGTTCATTTTCTGTTAATTTTCCCTTAAATATAGATAGTATCTAGTAATGCGTTTTAAAGATCTTTACGACCTTTTTTTGCACAGAGAATATTATTTGACTAGATGATGTTTAAACCTTAATTTAGAATTTTGAGTTTCTGACAATGACTTTACGAGAGCTCCTTTAATCTTTAACCTTTGATTACACTCCCGATAGTCCACAACTTAGCTGGAATGTGCAATTCATCTCGTTTTGACATAAAAAAGAAGATAATTTTAGCTGTAATTGGGCTTCTGACTTTAGGTTTAGTTTTCAGAAGTACCTTATTTAGAGGCTGGTTATCTAATTCACCTTGATTGTGGAATTGAGGGGTAAAATATTTTCAATTATTGTGTAGTAGTAGTGTTTACTATCGATGTTTATAAATGCTTTAAGCTGTGTTTTACAAGACAGTGTCTTTAATTAATATTATTATTATTGTACATAGTATTTTATGGTAACATTATATTTTTGTTGACAATCCTAGTTTCTTGTTTTACCGAAGGGATTATATATTGAGCTCCTTGGTTTCACCAACCTAGAAATTGTGTAGATCTACAGGTATTGGTCATTCAAGAAAAATTGAGTAAAAACAGTGAAATTTGGTCGCGGAGAAAAATGTCCTACCGGTAGGACATTTTCATAATTTTCCTTTCATCAAAGTTTTCTCCGGATATTTAGCATCCAATACCTCGATGGTGACTTGTGTCCTTCACACTGACCTCACTGATTGGTCAGTCAAAACTGTAAAATCTCGTTCAAGGAAACGGCAGAAAAGATTCTATTCAAAAATTTTCCAAAATGTCTCCTTCCCTTCTGTTCTGATGATTTTCCGTTTATCAAAGCTTTCTTGGTATTATCTAACTTTCAGTACCTGACTTTTTGCAACACAGTGCAAGTTATCTCAGTACCATCCTCAAATATCACATTTTTATCGGTTGAATCCTAGAATCAAAAACTTTGCAATTAAACTATCGAGCCAAAATGATTTGATCATTGCCCTAAATCGATTTATCAGCGATTTTCGTTAACAAGATTAAGATAGGGGTGCAGCTGAAAATTTTTCTGCTGCTTCAGAAATTGTTGTAAATTTGTAATTCTGCCACCTGATTGATGTGAACTAATGATTGCCCAAACATTGAAATTATCAAGCCACATGTTTATGGCATGGTCAATGGTGCTGAGTCATATCATGAGCTTCTATGTACATCCAAAAACTGCAAAACACAAAACTTTTTAACTTGAAGTAAACTGATTTCTTAGAAGTTCTTGTTTATCACTTGTCTGTCGTAGAGGGCACTTACTTCTATGTTTTTTTCATTAATGGGACATTGGGGAGTAGGGATGGAGTTGACCGCACTCCAGGATCATCAGCCGGATCAGATCCGCGGCAGTGGGACCCCTAGTCCTGTCAAATCCTGTCATTCGACAGGGTTTAATAGAGCTAAGAGGCTGGCACGAAGAGCAAGCAGTTGAGCTTGCTCCCCCCACTGTGACCCAGAGGCAACGTGTTGCATGGGCCGTAAAACGGACTTAAAATAGAATAAAATAAAATCATAAATGTCCGGAGACGTGGTGTAAAATAAAATCAGTGTCCGTAGACGTGGTGTAAAATAAAATCAGTGTCCGTAGACGTGGTGTAAAATAAAATCATAAATGTCCGGAGACGTGGTGTAAAATAAAATCAGTGTCCGGAGACGTGGTGTAAAATAAAATCAGTGTCCGGAGACGTGGTGTAAAATAAAATCAGTGTCCGGAGACGTGGTGTAAAATAAAATCAGTGTCCGGAGACGTGGTGTAAAATAAAATCAGTGTCCGGAGACGTGGTGTAAAATAAAATCAGTGTCCGGAGACGTGGTGTAAAATAAAATCAGTGTCCGGAGACGTGGTGTAAAATAAAATCAGTGTCCGGAGACGTGGTGTTAAATGAAATTATAAATGTCCGAAGACGTAGTGTAAAATAAAGTCGATAACTTTAGATTTATACTCCAAAGCTGAAGTTACTAAAGTCATAGTCTTTAGACATCCGGAAACTGTAAAAGTTTCGGACTCTAGTCCAGGTGTCCGCATTAGTTGGTGAACAGTCGTAAGTCCGTTCCCACTCCTCGGCTGGATCTTCGATGTCAATCACAACCGAATCATTGTGGTGATTAGCAGTGGCATCTATTACCCTAGTGGTCTGGCAACCCACCTCACTACAGTTGTCCTTCTTCGATCTGTCCAAATCAACTAATGTTGAGTTGTTTCTCAAATATATGGTCGATGGAAGTTCGGCGGCTTCCTCGCTCACCTTGATTGCCACCGTATTGATGAGGCGGGCAAACATCATGTATCGTTGTCGGGTTTTCTCCTCAAGATAGTGGAGTTCCTCCATCAGCTTGCTAGCGTAGCTGATAGTAAAGCTCCTTTCCCAGCCAAAACAACAGAACACTGCTGTTCCTCCTCCCATCGTTATGATGCCAAGTAGCACCATAGCAATCAGAAACATTATTGCAATGATTTCCATCTTTATAATTCGTTGTTTATGAAAGGAAAGAATTGAGTAATGGAAATAAGACAGAGAATGTGTGTTGTCATGGCCTTTATATACAGTAAGCATCGTGCACGTGCAGATTTCTTTGGTCGATAGCCAGATTACAGAATTAAACGTGCGTTTAACAAACAATACATTTGTTGGCATGGTAATTTGTCCAGTTTGCACGTGTACTTTCGAATATTTGCTTTTCAGCAATGTCCTAACGACTCTGAAGTTCGAAAGACTGAGAAATATGACTAGATCTCTTGAAAATAAAGATAGCTGGGTAACTTTATGTAACCCGCGATGATAAATTTATGCGCGCGCAAACAATCCCTTAAACCACGCGCCAATGCAACTGCATGATGCAGTCTAGTACAGTATACAGATTGTCCCAAAATGAAAAGAACGGAATTAAAAACTGAAAATTAGAATGAAAATGGGACAATATGTTTCTTCAATTTTCTTCGGATTTTGACTTCCGGTACGTCAATTTGGGCAAACAGTCTATCCAATCTGTTAAATTTGTGTTGAGAAAACATATTCGAAAACGGAAAATGTGAAATGGGACAGAAATTGGGAAATATGCATTTTAATTTTGTTAAACTTTCTGCAGTGAACCTTCCTCCGGCAGAAATCAAACTTCTATTCTAGAATCTCAATCGTGTCATTTGCCATTTATAGTTGACTGACTTATTGGTTGCGGGTGAGAAATTCAGTAAAAACTGTAAAATTGAGGAAATATGGAAATTTCATCTTCAAAACTGAAAATGGGAGCGACTCTCAATGAAAGTTCTCAGGTTTACAAATTGAATTTGTAAAGGACCCTTAGGTAACAAAAAGGATTATATTATTTAACAAAATCAAAATTAGGTATATAGTAGAGTTGACCGTGGCCAGTGTAGTGCCAGTGTCTCCTTAGCTTTTCCAAACAAAAAGAAATGATATTTATTGACTTAAATTACCGTTCGCAAACTCGATAGATGATACCGAGAATGAATTCTGTCGCTAACTTTTCCCATTCTTCAACAATTGATGATTCATTGTACGCTAGATTTTCCGTAAGCAACCCAAAGAGATTTCGACAGATTTCGGCACAGTATTAAATTATGTATGATTTGGTTGAAATCAGGAGCTCTCACAACTGAACCCCATCCTTGTTGTTAGCAACCATCCCTAAACCTCAAACCCATTAGTCTGATGATATGTTAACAGCCCTTTAAAATGTTATATTATTGTTCATGATTGTTGTACATTGAGAATCACTGTTATCGCAACGATTTTTTTTTCAGAAACTAAAACATTTGTGATTAGAATTTTAGAAACAAAATGAATAGAACCAAAATAGACGAGATAACTATCAAGGCTAAAAATATATGCATGTTTCAATCAGGCCATTTGAAAAATATACAATCAAGACAAACGATATACATGAGAATGTGTTTCGAAAATCATGGGCCCATTGTACTTTTATCATATCTATACTCCAAAGCATGGTATAAAAATTTGGACTGAAATACCAAAATAACAAGTCGACTCCAAATATGTGTCCTATTTTGACTAGATCCCAGAACCGCCGACATATTCTCAAACTGCTCTCAGTATCTTGTTCAAGTGAACCAGTCACACATTCGGTCTGAATTGAATTGTCCAAAGCGAGCAGAATTGACATTTTTCCATTGTTGCAATTGTACTGTGTGTAAGTACTAATCAGTCTGGTTTCAATGATAGAAACAGTCCAAGTGGCGTATACCGTGGGAAGACAGAGCAGAGATAATTTTTAGGGATTTGAAAGTGTAACAAGACTGTGAAGGGAAATGTTCTGATATAATACTTGACTGATCACATGAAATCTAACAAGTCAATGTTCACTTCAAACTAAAAGACGTGGTAATATCACCTAGAAACCTAAAAGCCAGAGTTTGACATCGGACATCAACCATTTTCAAATCCTCTGTACATGCAATTGATCTCCAATATGACTTAAAACTATTGAAAATATTTCAACTCTATATATCGAGCAGAAAGATAAAAACGTATGATCCCAATCATATTTCAGACTCAGCCATGCTCAAATGTCACATGTAAATTTCCATGAAGACTCCCAACACTATAAAATAGGTACAACCAGGCTGTGACTGGCTAAAGCTGATCTCACTCTCTATCTCTTTCTCATTTCTTATCAAAAACAGGCGGATCGGAATAAATCGTGTTGATGATGTCGTCAAGAATCTCCGGAATCTCGAATTCGTCATGATTTGAAGGACACGGAGAAATAGTTTTACAATCGTAGGGCACCAAACGGTCGTTAGTCAGACTACACATAACCGGTTCTAACGAATCCTCCTCAATAATCAAATGATCCAGGTCCTTTTCGTAGTCGTCAGCGTCAACTGTTTCAATAAAAGTGGTAATAGGAATATCAAGATCCTTAGGTAGAGGCTCCTTTGGTAGAAGTCTCTTCTCCTTAGCCACCTCGCACTTCATGTCCCTTATCAGGTTAGTAAGAGAAGACTCGGGGGTTGTCATGTCATCTGTCCTAAGGGATTCGAGGAGAGGGGAGGGAGCAGCTTCGCTCCTTTCTATTGTTGGTATACAGAAGTCCTGTTTCATGACTTGTTTCATGATCTCAGCAGACAGCTCCGATTCTTGTTCACCTAAAGGGTCGTCAGGAATTGACTTTTCCGGCGGGGACCCCATAGTCCTTTATCGAGGAAGAGTTGTTGTTCACTGCACTTGATCTCTTGTTCTTTGAGGGCTCTACGTCAGCGTTCTCTGAAAATTAATGTGTCTTTAGGTTTAAAACTAATAATAATATTAATATCATGTTATAAAAATCTAGACTTTATTTAGACTAACACAACAATTTTAAAATGGGTTATCTCAGAATTCATAATTTCGTTAAATTAAATAACTGCAAGTCACAGAATGTTTGTCAAACCCAAGTTCAGATCTATAAAGTCAGTCTTATTAATGACGTCCGGGGAGTCCAAAAAGTCGCTCTGTAGCACTCATGAGTCTGGCCATGTTAAGTTTAGAGGCGTGATTAGAAACTTGTTTTGTAATGGCATTGTGAATAAAGGTCTGTGGTATGTTTTGTCCATTGGTTGAAACTTTTGGAGGAATCTCAAATATTTGGTCTGTTTTGTAGTATTGTAGGTCTTGTAAGAGCTGCTTAAGCTCATTGTCCAGTTGTTGGTCTCTCTTTTCTAGAGCTTGTCCTGTAAGTAGAATAAGTCAGTAATAGTAATCATTCATAAGCGCGTCAAGTTAGTAATCAACTAACAAAGTCAAGTGCAACCGTTTGTCGTTTTGAGTGGAGAAATAAATTCGCAACTCATCCCATATCACTACCATACTAGATGATATACTTGAGTCTGGACACCTTTGGCAGCCCCTAATGGCTCCAAACCGACCCAATGGTTACGTTAGATATGCTATGACCAGTTGTGTTTGTTCAGATATCTAACTTTTTTTTAATCAAGACACTTATTTTACTTCGGAGTATTCCAACAGCCACATTTATTGTTACACAAGTGCAACCAGCCAATTACAGGAAGCCGAAGGATTTGTTTTTAGCCAGTGACGGTTAAGGTAGTGTGTACCATACTTTCTTCGCCCGAGACTTTGCTGCAATGTGCAGCTCCTCATTTAACCCTCACACCCGATTTCTCGAGTATTCGGCTGAGTAGACCGGGGGGCTGCATAGACCACTCAGGATCCTTAGCTAAACGTCAACGACGCTCACCCCACGACCAGGCAGACAGTGGGATTTGAACCCGCAACCTCACGATTGCAAAGCTGGCGTTCTAACCAACTGCGCTACCTAACGTGCATTATCAGGGAATCTTCCGTTGAAATCTCAAGTTTAGCACAGCGAATTATGGGAAAGCCATCACAAACACCACCCACATATTACCACAACACAATCACAAATCTAACTCATGAAAATTATTTTCGGTGACGTACTCAACTCACAATTGGCGCAGAACCCTGATTCTAAACTCTTAGCTGAAATGTCTCCAGAATAAAGAATTTAATGAAATGCAAATCGCCTAGTTATTTCTATAACCATATTAGTCAATAACTATCTTGGTTCCCAACTAAAGGAACCAAGATGAATTGAGACCAGAATTGTTAAGAGATTTAAAACCCTTATACCCGGGGCATCAAAATCTGTTTAAATCCACTTCTATCGGACAAAAAACTCACTAGACAACATTTGCAATATATTATTACCTTAACACGAAATTAGGTGACACTGGGAAACATTAATCAAATATGCTGAACTCAAGAACAAGTCTCAATGTGTAAGGTTCTATGAACCAACCCCAACATGACGTCACAACATGACGTGATGACGTCACAATTTACACGTGATACACCACATGATACACCACATGATACACATGAGCCTTACTCAGGTCCGTCTCTCTCTCTAATCTCGGAGCTAAAGCCTTACTTTTCCATTTATCGAACATGATCCCCAGAGATTCCTTCTTGCACAGGTACCAGCTCTGGGCGTCCAGCGGTTGAGGATGTCTGTCGTCGCTCTTGATGATCTTCGAGCACACGTCGAATGACGTCATCACGTGCCAGCCTTTGAATGACAGTTTCTGAAATAGAGGACGGTTAATTTAGAAATCACGTTGAGTTCGACAGTCAAATTGATTGCGAAGGGAAGTAAAATTTATGTTAGATGGAGTCGGCAGCTGAGGTCACTGAAATAAAAAAATACAACAAGCTTCGTTTAGTTTTCACCTGCAGAATGTGAGCTAGAAGAGACCTGACTTTGATACCCTCGTCACTAGATAAACCAGTCCAGGGGGCTCCGTGCAACTTGAACTCCCAACAGTTCCTGAACGTTTTTATGTTACACACGCGAAAAAGACACTGGAAACTGTAGGATGGTGTCCGTATCACAATCTTAATGAATAAGACTGTGATACGAAGTTATAAAGTTATCTTATTAAGTTGATCCATTAATCATAATATCCCAAATGACCCACCTGAAGTTGCCCTCCCTGACGATGCCATTTGTTCCAAGTCTCTGTGTAATGACAGTCCTGACGGTACACTTCACATCATCAGTAGCCGAGATGAGACGTAATTTATCCTGAAAATACAGTCATTTTTATCAGAGACGTTTCCGATTCAGTTTTTCTTAAGGAATTGACAGATCTATACGTATTCTCTTTTGTAATTTTCCATCAAAAGAGAGCAAAACGACGACTTAAAGAATGTTTTGTTCAAAAACTGACCTCATCATCAAAAGATATGCACATAGGGGACACGTCGGAACTTGCCTCCTTCTTGAACAGGAGTGTTCCCTTATTTTCGAGAGATCTGGTCGCACTGATAAAGTTGTGAATCCTCCACCTGTTCAATGTAAATACTGTGAGGCTTCATCAGCAGTGTTTGTTATACAAAATATTATATTATTTTCATTGCAGGATGCACGTGTTCAGTGCATTGTCGTATCACTCCATTGGGTAGAATTTGAAAGGTTTTGACACCGTACCGCTCGCAGCAGTACTGAAATGCAACATTTTTCTAACTAGCAGTCATTACTACAGGTCCATATCCTATAATATCTAGTGTCCTAGTGACTCAACTCTAGTAATATATTGTTACGAACCCTTTCTTCTGAAGCATAGCCAGCAGAGCACAGATCAGTAATTTGCTGTCAATTCCATCCGTACTGTCCGACCAAAACGGCTTCCCATTCAGCTGAGTAAAAATACGGCAGTCAGTAAATGAGAAAATACATTCATAAAAAAGTTTCTAACGGCCATAGGAATAGGATCCTTATAAAACATTTCCTCTCTGACGACAGATTACTAAATGGTTCATTACAAAAGGTAGCTAAAAGTAGACATTTCGGCACTTTAAAAGTCAAAACAGACGTCTGCTTACAAAATACCACCACTCCTTACAGATCACAGTTAACGATTAATTGATCTGATTAATAAGAATGACCTACCCTGAACTCAATAGTGCCGTGTATTTTTCTCGTTCCTTCCAGTCCTGGTTCCCAACTTTGGTTGATGAAGTTTTCAATATCATTTTGTATATTTGGGTCACTGCAGTGAATCAGCCTCAGTCTGTTTTTGCCTGAACACGGGTCCGGTCATAATGATTAACATTATATCGATAAACTCGGGGTTGTAAATTGAAATTCTTTCAGTTCGTATTGCATGGTACACTAAAAAGGTTTCCTCGAAGGTTAGATTTTCCATAGAAATTTTCCTCAAATGTTGAATTTAAAATGGAAAGGTCCAGGTAATTCCAAGAATATTGAAATGTGTTGCCTTACCGTAGAAACTGATAGAAAGGAAGCATCCGACAAGATCATCAAATTTCTTCATTCTCTTCTGCTTGAAGAATATGGTATCCCTAAAGTTCTTGACTCGGGCTATAGTGCTCACGTCCCAGCCAAGTAAGCCTAATAAAGGCTGTGTTAGTTGATGAAATGTCATCACCTACAACAGCCGTGTTAGTTCAACCGTTGGTTAGTGCAAAAACCCAATGCCAGGAAAAATAATATGTATTTTAGTACAATCCTGAATTGCATAAACACCAAAAATAGCCTTAACTTTAAATGTTGAATAAATATTTATAGTTAAGGCTACATTAAACAACACGACTATTATTTTACTAGGATAATAAATAGTCACTTCATTACCAATGGTGTAGACAAGACGGTGGACCAGAGAACTAGCTTGGATTGAGGCAGACTTCCCATCCGACCAAGGTTCCCCCTTCAGCGTGAATATTGTTCCATATTTGTTCCTGGATACCCTCAGGACACCTGTCATTATGAAGTGTTAATTTGTGGTTACTTGAGGTTACTTGTGGTTACTTGTGGTTACTTGTGGTTACTTGTATCAGCCTAGTGTACTCCTTATTTACTCATTACTTTCTTCTCAGTGTGAGATACAGAACATTTAACAGCTGTACTGTTTAACTATTTGTCACGTGATGGAAGGAGGGTCTGAATGACAAAATGTAAGTTGTTTATTTGTCAGAATTAGCAGGATAATTAGCAGGATAATTAGCTGTGTTATTAGCTAATTAGCACGATCATTAGCATCATTAACAGGATCTTACCTTTAGACCAGTGGTTGCTAAAGATGGTATACAGTTGGTTTATCACGTGTTTGGGGGCGTTAACCACATACACTTTGTTCTTATCCGCTAGAGTTGCGCTGAACATCATTCTCTGTAATACGAACATGGTGTAATGGACTGATATCCTAGCTTGATATTATCACAGTACCAGACACGGTACGTCGGATCAACTTGTTCAGGTAAGATTTTAGACATAGATGAGTGAGGTTAAAAGAATAGCCATACAAGCATGAGGTTATGTTAAGCACCGCAGAGGTTTAAAATAGATCAAATCAAAAGATAGAGTATTAAAAAAGATTAGATAAGAAGGCTTTCATTCAATTTTAAGGGATCGTTTACATATTACGTCAGCACCGAGGCAGAGGGAGGGGGTTGAAAAGGGGGGAAACTGACGATAATGCCATATCTTTTATTATTTACACGATAGCTTTGTGTAAATATGCTTAAAGAGGGGGAACGTTAAAGGGGAGGCTTACTGACGTGATATGTAAACGATCCCTAAAAGCGTGGGATTTCGCCTCGAATAGAGGAGGTATGAGAGATAAGGGCTATTGATCAACTTGGGCCATGAGCACTGGCTCATGGTAGAATTTCGGATTTTTCGTTTCGTAAGAGAGGGTTGTAATAGTGATGCAGATAATAAATAGCGATCAGATCGATCAGATCAGATCAGATCTGATCAAAGTTAGCAGATCATTCAATGATCAAGGATTAGTTTGGAGGATTATGCTAAAAAAGTTAGATCAAGTTAAGATGGCGATGCACAAAAAGTAGTAGCGCTTGCAGCTCAGAATCATGAGTAATTGTAGAGCAGGTCCGACAGCGCCTGCGTGCTGTTCTCTCATGCTCCTTTACCGTCCCCGCTATTTACATTTCGTCGCCCACGAACCGGATCGTCACGATCAGTCATGGCCTTGGTACGTCGTTTTAAGAAGAAAGTGGACAGGTCCTTGCAGCGGGAGAGGTCAGTGGCAGTTTGGACGTCCCATCCAGCTACCTGCATCTCGTCCAACATGTAACAGATTAGAGAGTGCACCTGTGGGAAGTAGTTGTGGTTATTTACAAACTTGTAACTTTAAACTTGTAAAGTTAGTCTGGAATTCAACATTTGGAAACCTTGAAATATTGTATTCAGTCGAAATAGAACTGTCAATGGTTTCCTAATTGATAATTCAGTCAGCCGTTGAGCTATCATCTAATTAAATTTAGCAATGTATTATTTTTTCCTCTAACTTACCTGAAGGGATCGTTGATGAGAAAAAGAGTTCCAGAATGGCAGACCCTTGAGCCGATACTCCCATAGTGTATCTGTCTCTAGTATCTTAGAACCGCCTAAAGATAGACAGTGATCAAGTCAGGGATAGCATCAGAACATGAAATTACAAAACTTTTCCTTCGTTTTAAAAATTAAAAGAATTTACCGAATCTCGGTGCTGTAAATGTGTCAAGAATTTACAGTAAGAATCACCGCATTACCAAAAATTCCATAAAATTGACACAACAAACCTGGTGACCAGTGTTTCTCAACAGCTCGCTGGACGACTTCCTTGAGCTCCTTGGGAGCATGAATAAGACGGATGGATGAACATTCTCTGATTGCCAGGCAACACTGGGTAAGGTAATCCTCTGCAGGGGGGAGATCCAGGGACGAGGTCGTCACTCCCATACTGCATACCTGGAAGATGGTGGTCAATGATTTGGAGACGCTATTATCATGTGCCGGTTTGGTAAGAAACATAAGCTAATTTTAAGGTTTAAAATTTGTAGGCTCCCAGAAAAAGATTATTCCTCAATTCTGCTGACTGCATAATTCTAGCAGAATTCCGATATTTCGAAAACGTTCATTTCAAAGATGTACCGCAATTTTAGAGTTTTCACCATGTATGAGCTCTCGACACGTTTAAAGTTTTAATGCAATTAAGTTTAAAAAACAAATGTCCAGCTCCATGCAGGCACATGGTTTGACACCTTATAATTCATTACAAAATGGGTTGGCTGATGCTTCACCACTCCTGTTTCGTATATTGGTCAAATATAACAGAATATCATTAAACTGCATGCGGCAATTTAAATGAGCCATTTGCTGTATTCCAAGCATATACGATGGAAGCATCTCAAAACAGTTTAAATTGATAAAATTGCAGACAATAGGAAAATTATATTATGCCAAAAGGAAAACATCAGCAAAAAGCAACTCATGGCATAGCAGCCGCCCATGGCGATTGTGATCATTCTAAAAAAAATATATTTTAAACTGCTATATACAGGAACCACCAAGTCTGATCTTTAATAAATCTTGGTGAAAATGTAATAAAACAAGTGACAAACTGTCGGGTGCCATGACGGGATAAGAATCACTGAAAGAGATTTTAAATTGAGTAATTTAAAGTTATAATTTAATCACTTAATCTTGTTCCTTTGGAGAACGACAAAATAATTCAGCAGAACAACTTTGATTCGGTGAATGTTTATTGATGGTCACTTTGTTATAAAAGAGGATTTCTACCATACAAAAGCGTTTCATGCATTACAAATTCATGCCAAAGAAGCAGAAGGGCGAGCCACACGGAAATCAAGCACAAATACCTTGAAGCACTCGCGAAAACACGAACCAACCATTCAAACCAACTACCGTGAAAAAGTTGAAGCAGCATACACCATTTTATTGACAAGAAAACAATAGCCAGACTGATCGCCTTTTATAATTGTGACATGAATTTCTGTTGACTGTCTGACTGAAGCCGGTGAAATGTACTATTATTGTTACTCGAGCATCACCTGCTCGGGTAGACAAAGGCAGCAATACAATGCCAAAATTAAATGAGCTTTAGAACATGATGTATCATTATGTATCATTATCCTGTCCAAGAAAGTATTCATTATCGAGTGTTGGGAAGCACTCCCGTTTCCACACTGTTCGGCACCTCGTCACCCAAATTCCTTCTTCCCCACAAATCACCTCCCAAAGTGCAAAAATTTACCCTTGAGATGATTTTATAAACAAAATCGAATCATTACCTCTTACTGCTTACCTCTGACATGATAACAGCCTCCGTAACAACTTACAACATTGAACCAATCTAAAATAACCTCTATTTTTATATTTCACCCATGCAACTTTATTAAGTGATGAAAAGTTCGGTATTTGTGGAGGAGGGGGAAGATGGGGGACGCGCGACCTGTAGATAGAAGCTTTCATCCCTCTACATTCAACTCATCACTTTGTTACAAGTACTTGTTAAGTTGTTACAAGTTCTTGTTACAAGTTCTTGTTACAAGTTCTTGTTACAAGTTCTTGTTACAAGTTCTTGTTACAAGTTCTTGTTACAAGTTCTTGTTACAAGAATTGGGTAACTTCAGAGAGACAAGTAAATGAAAGTTTAAGTAATTGGGTTGGGTTATAAATGGTCAAGGATTTGAGTCAAGGGCCAAAGTAAGAGGTAAAATGTTAAAACGGAGGGTCGAGTGTCACACAGAAGTAAATACTAAGTCGTATGTTACTATATGCATATTGTATGCATATCTATATTCTATTTATAGATACTCAATCACAGGTTTGACACTCATTTACAGACTGTACTTTCAATACAAATTTAAAAATAAGTTATATTATATGATACCGTCGAATTCAAAAGTGTGCCTAGTCCGTTCTTCTCATCCAGATCACACTTTTACAGTAAGGTGAAATGTAATATACAGAGATCATCAACTAGTGAAATGCAGTGAAATGAGATGTTTTTCATACTTGGGTAGTGGTTATATCAATTACAAAATTCTTGTAACTGTAAGACATCTTGCCTCATCCTTAAATTGCCACCAAACATCGAAGAAAAATATGTAGTGGAGTGAGGAGCATTGAAGTCATTTCGGAGACAATTTTAACTTACAGTCATTAATACAACTTTTTAATAGATCATTAAGACCTTGTTTAAAAGGTAATAGTTAGAAATATGAATTATAAACCAAGCATTCTAATCTTTCAAGGAAAATCATGCAGCAAAACCGGTGAAAACATGTACATGGCACACCAACTTAGTACATCAATATAAGTCATATATATTGTTAATGTAAAGCAGTTTACTTTAAGCATGTATATTCACTATTCAGCAGTATATCTTAACAACATAACTTAACAACACATTTTCTTTATTTAGCCCAGCTGGGCTTATTGGATAGTGGTAACAAATTACATCATCACTAAGAAGACATGTAGATTGTAGCCTGTAGGGAAAGGTTATCATTCATTTCTTTCCCTAATACTATAATTCCTATATTCCAAAACAGCTATAATGCAAACTCAAAATGGCAAAGAGCCACATTGTGCTTTGACGCAAAAAGATAGCTAGCCTAAAAACTCATTGGAAATCAAACCAATTAGCTGGCATGGTAGCAATGCAGCAATAAAAAAACACGACCCTTTATCTCTTTATTTACTTGATCTAGCATGGCCCGTTTGTAGGGGGTACTCTCAGTAATTTCCTATGGTAACACACTTGATCTGTAATCCGATTCCACTTAACTTCCCACGACAACCATGGAAACCTGATCGAACTGACATGATATATCTCGTTATTACAAATGTGTAAGTAATAGGATAAATGAATCACAAAAGACACTAATTCGAAATACAGGTTGGGTTTAAAAGGGATCCAGTTTAAAAACTGGCGTTGCGTTTGTCAGTAAAGTCTACATGATATATTACCAGCAAGCTTCGGGAAAAGCAACATAAAAGGCGTGCAGCCCCGAGTTTAAAACATAACCAACCACCAATAACGTTGAACGACCTCGAAAACCAGTCACGGCAAAGTTAAAAATGATTTACAGCGAGCCTAACTGACGAGCCTGGCCGATGAGCTCACGCCACTTAGCAACTCACAGTCAGGTCTGGACTAGTGTGCATTGCCTCCGGGAATTTTACGGGTTCCGCTACATCACACGAAACAACAAACATACCTCCGGGTAACAATATACAAAACTGTCAGATTACGGGCACATACACGTCGCGAGGATGGCAACTAATTATCTTGTACGTGATGTAATTGTAGGTTTAACAATAGAAATATTCAGGTTCACAGCAACAAAATAGCATTAAGTGCAGCGTACAGCTAGAGAGAATAATGAACTGAGGTAAAGTGCCAGGTCTCTGGTCTGAGTAGCTGAGAGTGTATACTAGAGAACTAGATACTAATATAGTGATATAACGTAACACTATAAGCAATGCTGTAGTATATTGCTGGAGCTGGGACACATGAGGATAAGATACATATATTATTAATATTTCCTGTGACTTTAATTAATGACGTGAGGTAATGATGATTGTGGAGAGAATATGTTACTGTCAGAGTGTATCATCAGAGCTGCGCAGAGATCATGAATCAGGCGATAACAAGTGACTCGATACAATATAGTAAAATCAAATACACTAATATTTAATACACTACAATACGTCAGTCGTAGCATATTTTTAAGTAATAAACATATATAGACGTAAGATGTATTAATTTCTATTACATATACATGGCATGATAAAATTAAGAATACATGTAATATATTCCCAGGTGTGAATGCATTATCAAAAATAATTTACACGAAGTAACGTTTTGACCAGAAAAAATTAAGAACAGTTAGATAATTTTAGTTAACAATCGCATTACTGTCATCTGTGAGTGATAAGGTGCTTATCATTGGACAATGGACATTCATGAGCAGAGTATACAATGTGTGGGAGGTACAAATACAGTAAAACCGATTTAAAAATGATTAAAAATGGTAACATCGCCTGCATTTTTCGATGTACTGATTTATCTAATCGGTAACTTATTAAATTTCATAGAACTTCATGCAAATTTTTTACGATTTAACTTATCGGAGGTTTTTGAGTTTCAACGCGAGAATAAGCAATTACCATTCAAACTGGGGACGGGCCCGAATTAACTAACTAACTAACTAAGTGGACATGTGACATGGATAACATCTCTATTAGCAGCTAAATGTGTTGCCCACAACAAGTAGGAAGATCAAGATAATTCTAATCTTATTTTCAGCAGGTCCGATATGTGCATTTGAGCCATCGTGTTTGTACTTGTAAATGTACTGGCAGACTGCATGATAATGACAAATTCTAATTAACATATAATTTCACAAAATTTTCGCCGCCAAAATTGTGTCTTTCGGCAGCTAATTTAGTTAGAATCAGTAGCACTGGATCTGGCTGAGAAAATTGAGACGGACGTATGACATTGAAAACTAACTGTACTACCCAGTGTACCCTAGTAATGAACTGTTTATTAACATCAGGTTAACTTGAATTACTTAGTACTTAAATTACTTAGTACTTTTTGTGGCCACAACGCACTAGACAGTATTTGAAGGAGAGGTAAAATCCAAATTTACTGTTTAATCGCAATTTCTGACAGTTTCAACTTTACTTTCGCGAAGCCTCGCCCAAAATAATGAACCTGCCTAAACAATTATTGTATAATCAATTAGTCTTAATAATATGCAACCAATCCAGAATAGAGGGAAACTCACAGTCGAGACCTCCGAGACAGACTCATCTTCAAGCTCATTGAACATCATGATGAGGGCGAGCTTTCCTCGAACAGCTTCCTTCTCCAGTCAAACCAGACAAACAGAAGTTTACAATGGCAAGAATAAAGCAAAACAGTGCATTACCATGTCGTGTCTCGGCTGCCGCGGAATAGATAAATATACACAACAAATTTAGTTTGCCTTGAGGGTAAATGCAATTTTCGCATTAACTGCCGCAGTGTTGGTGGAGACGGAACGTGGCGTTGTGTCGAAAAATTACTGATCATGGTAAAGCGATAATAGTATTAGTCTATTATATAGCGTTATTAGTAATATAATTTATTCTAGGTGTTTTTGCCGGTGTCGCGCCTGTTTCCAGTTTGGACCTTGATAGGTGATACTCGCTCCAGAAAATTAAAGAAATTGAGATTAAATTTGTATTTAGTGCCGGAGGCAATTCCGATAAAGTACACAATAAGCATATATTACTGTTTAAAATTAATTCATGCAAGCGATGTTAAAGTGTAAGCAAGCAAATGAAGTGAATAAATGTGTTCTTTAAACATGTTTTATTAGATTATTGAATTTTTCATGTAATAAATGTTTTCATAAATGACTTATTATATATTATGTTTAAGAAACATACTATATATTGCTTTTAATTATTGTTATGAATTCATCGCGATTAAAATTATACAATACTATAATTATTACATTACGAATGAGATAGAAGATTCAAGATGAGCACAAAACAAAGAATTGGTCGCCGACTATACAGCGACAAACAAAACAAGAACCACAGCTTCTATCAACAATCAACATTAACACTAATGAGATGTTGGATTTATTTACTGTTATCAATCAAACTTGCTTTCATTACCAAGATTGCAATGTACCAATAACAAATCGTGACATACAGTACGTTACGTTTAAGCTGCGGTGTTATCTAAATTAAAATGTTACAGGGTCTCCAACCTCGGTTACACTTAAAGGTCTCCGAACTTGATTACACTTAAAGGTCCCCGAACATGTTTACACTTAAAGGTCCCGAACTTGATTACATTTAAAGGACCCCGAACTTGGTTACACTTAAAGGTCCCCGAACTTGATTACACTTAAAGGTTCCCGAACTTGTTTACACTTAAAGGTCCCCGAACTTGATTACACTTAAAGGTCCCCGACCTCGATTACACTTAAACGTCCCCGAACTTGATTACACTTAAAGGTCCCCGACCTCGATTACACTAAAAGGTCCCCGAACTTGATTACACTCACAGGTCCCCGACCTCGATTACACTCACAGGTCCCCGAACTTGATTACACTCACAGGTCCCCGACCTCGATTACACTTAAAGGTCCCCGACCTCGATTACACTTAAAGGTCCCCGAACTTGATTACACTTAAAGGTCTCGAACTTGATTACACTTAAAGGTCCCCGAACTTGATTACACTCACAGGTCCCCGACCTCGATTAACGAGTATACCAGGCGGTAACAGGCATGAGCTGAAGGGTATGGCAATTATATACAACTTGGGCGGCGTAAAGAACTATTACATCATGAGTATGTAATAGTTTTGATGGAGAGCACAAGGTGGTATTTGTCCCCGGCCCCTCCAAATCTTGTATAAAGGCCACCAGAACAGCCATGTACTCATGTACTCATGTTCATTGTGCACCGTGTGCAGGCCCCCCTCTTTCTCTCTTTTCAGGATCTATTTTCTTACACAAAACTTATTGTAAAAGAAGCGTCAAAGGAGCCTGGGCACTGGAATACATTAATTCTGTATCGTTCTTAAAACGGGTCAGGCAGTTTAAACTCGTGCCATTTTACACGAGTTGCCTATGAATCACTTAAAGTACTTGAAGTATAATCACTACGAACACTGTAATCGAGATCCCCGGGATAAGCATATAAAGATGCGGTAGCGTTGCGAAACAGACAGCGATCCCTACATGTTATTGCACATTGCACAACTATTGGCTCTATTACCTCTCTACCTGATTAGTCGGGTACAGGGTAAAAGCTTTAAGATAATAGCTAGGCTTAACTATACGATGGAGGAGTAGATTGCACCAGAGCACAGCAAGCAATCTGTACAATTGTTCACGGGGTGCGTCTGACAAAGATGCAAATTTGGAGAGAACAAGTTTACGGGAGAGGTGGTAATAAACAGAACGAGTTATATAAAGAGAAATCATATTGTCCCTATATACGTGATAAAAATGTATATATTCATACAATGTGTAATGTATATTCCTAAAATTTAGGACCTACATGTTTTGTATCATATTCATGATATTTATATTATCATTAAACTTACAGTGATTTAACAGATGGTTCTCTAACGATGGTGGGATTCTTGGGGAGATTTTTGGAGATATGGTAAGAAACAGATCTCACAGCGTTGAATAAAGGAATTAATCGGTAAATACAAAAGGAATGAGTAAACGAAACTAAAGAATGATGCCAAGATATCGAGACATAGTTTCTAACTAGTTCCGTCCAGCAAATAATTAATTACTTATTAACAGTACTCGTCAATTTTAATTGATATGCATTACATATCAATTAAGATTGACGAGTACTGTATGTATCTAAAGATAAGGATAATATCAATCAAATTAAGTAATGTCATCATCTTTCAGCTAGATCCTCTATTTTTACGTGATACGTTAATTTTCCAATGCGGAAATATATTAATTGTGTTTTACATCATAACCAGGAAGTAATCAATGGCTTATTGGGTTAAAAACCTCTGCCGAGCAAACGAGATAACATCTAAATAATTTGGAAACAAATCCATGTCATTGGATAGTGAACTTACCGACACACTCATCCAGCCAATTTGAAACTTAATCTACGAATAATTGAACTCGCAAGAAATGACACCACTGAGAACTATTACCAATAGTGCTGGTATGAGCACCTACTCAACAGGCCTCACGAAGTAATACCAACCAAAACGAGCTCAACTATTGACAGTGTTTAAACTTGAAGTACCCTAGCGAAACCAGCCAATCAACGTGTAAATCTGAGGACACGCAAGATTCAACGCGGACGTATACTGTTTTGAAGCTTGTAAAGGAGCCAATGACATGAGAGTCAGTACCGGCCCCGCACGTTAGCTTGATATGATTGAAGTTTCAGCTCGGGGCAATATTAATCTAGGTTATTGGTAAAAATCTCAGAAGTGATCCACCATTACAAGCTAGTTGTAGAGGGTTCCCTGAAAATTTCGCTATCACAGCTGCATGTTATGGAGCTGCGTTGTACGTGTAATAAAGAAAATTTGGCTGATGTGTAGAGGAAGCAAAGAAAATAACAACAGATGTTGTCGACGAAAAAAGCATTATCACTGGAGAGAGAGAGGGGAGTTGTTCCGAGCTTGGAATTTTGAGTATCATACACTACTATCATAGTGGCATATGATCGGCTCAGTGGCGTAACGTAGCCTGTTAGCCTAGCCCCCGGCCCCCCCCCCCCCCCCCCCGCTGAAAAAGCGCCGCCCCCCCCCCCTGTTGGTGCCCCCTCCCCTTTCGGCACCCTTCCTTGAAGTTAAACAAATTAGATGATTTTAGACGATACGCCGGTAAAATCTCTAAAAAAGATGTTCTAGATAAAAACGCGCAGTTTTGCTAGTACCGTAGTTAAGTTTTTCGAAATTGTCTCACATTCGAACGACGATTTGGCGCCCCCTTAAGATTGCCCCCCCCCCCCCCCCCCCCCCGGAAAGCGGGGTCGGCGGGGCCTTTCGTTATGCCACTGGATCGGCTGTCAGCTAGATACTTATACAATTATAATTTAGAAATTGTTAAGAAAATTTGATGAAACAATGCATTGAATACAAGCTGAAGCAGGCTAATTTTTAGTATCATACGCTACTATCATAGTGGCATATGATCGGCCGTCAGAGATACTTAAACAATTATAATTTAGAAATTGTTAAGAAAATTTGATGAAACAACGCATTGAATACAAGCAGGCTAATTCAGCCCATTATTCCATCATCATATGCTTCGCGACTTTCAAGAGTGATCAATTGCAATCCTTGAAAATATAAAATTTCAAAATTTAGGTCGTAAAAGTAAGCTACAAATAACAAAGGTATTAAGTTAAAATTACAGACATTAGGTTAAGTAAAATATGTAATAAATTCTGATCTGTCGTGTATTGTGATCTTATTGTTATAGGAGATCGAGACAGATTGAAATTATTCTATTGTTCAAAATATTTCAAACTGGTACGTATTATTTTGAACTGGTCATCAATAAATCATCACGCTGAATAGTATGAGTAAGGATTGGGAGCAAGCTGAACCAGGAGCGGAGTTATTTCCAAATCATTTCGAAATCGACACTGCCCAAATGAATTTATTCAAATGTAGATACCATTACCTACATAGTGCGAATTGAGAAACCTTAAGATTAGATGAGACGTCTTGATGCCAATGAATGATCTCCATTTTTCATGGTGCAAAGGAGTTAAGCGAGGATGGCGGATGTGGTAATATAGTAATTATACACCATAAAAACATAAAGAGGACTATAGTCCTCTTTATGTTTTTATGGTGTATAATTACTATATTACCACATCCGCCATCCTCGCTTAACTCCTTTGCACCATATAATTATAATATATTATAATAACTGCTAGGACTTCGTAACTCTCGGCAGTTATGGCCCTCTTTATGAGGCCCCTTCCAGCAATTGCCGCTGCCAATCTATTATGGCAGGTTTTGCGTCTAAGGCTGAATGCTGATAGTCAATTTAAAACCTTATCACATACGTAGTAATCTATTCGTATTTCAATTAAATCTTTTACCATATGATTTAATTCGAATGAAGATAAATTTATATTTGCCATTATTATTGTTTAGAAATGAAATGTTTAAAAATTGATTTGAAGATGATGATTGATTAAAAAATATATGCATACACTATATAAGCCATACACTATATATCAGCCATAATCAAGCTAAAATGGTATCTGCAACTGATGATCAAATTGGCTGGCAAGATCTCGGCCTCACACCTACTCTAGCCCTAAGTAAGAAGTAGGAAATGAGTAGATATTTTGACGGAGAGGGAGGGAGACTTTACTTGAATAACAGTATAAAAAAGTGGAATACTCCCCGGAGATTGACGACAGCGCGGTGACAAATGTGAAATTTTGTCCGGAGATTGAGCAGCAGACTGGTTGCAATGTTACTGGCTCGATCAGGCACAACCGGAAATGGAACGCGATTAAAACAGCTGCTCGAGAACAAATCACAACAAATTGAATTAACTCTCTCACTTCCTCCATTGTCGCCAATGGAGTGTGACACGTTATACTCACCTGGTTTGACTGGGAGGAGCGGTAAATATTCTAATATCCAGAGAATAATTGGAGTGTGTTGGATATGGTGAGCGAACGTATCTGATGACTGATTTTATACGATACAAAGCTGTCAATGGTTTCAGTTTCACGAATGGAAAGAACACACATTATGCGATGAGAGGACGAAGAACCTACCACGCTAACTTTTCTTATTATCGCCGTAAAAAATAGCGCAATTATGAGGTCATGAGGAGCAAACATGCTCGGTCTGTGTGGAGGTCAGGAGAAAAGTGAAAAGGAAACGGAGACATTGGATCCAATAGTGACAACGAATCACATTTAAAGGTATTTAAAGGAATTCAAGATGTCTACTGCGTGGTCTCGGAACGACGTTATGAATTTATGAGGAAATAATAAGATCTATTACTTTGTGACATGAGATCTTAACCCAATAAGATGCAATTATGTTTAATTAACTTGAGTTAAATAGAGTTATAATTTAGTTATTTGCATCAGATATCTAAATACAGTCCAGGAGCATAAATTAGCTTTCTCTAATAAATCAGATTTGAGATTTGAAGTCGCATCGTTACCCATATAATTACAAGTTATCGGTCAGGTCCGTGACAACAACAACGTACATGAAGGTTATAGTGCTATCTTGATAGTTCTATCATCTGTTCAAAATAAATAGAATTGAAATTCCGCGGAACTAATTATACGTCACTAATTAGTGACATGATCTGATCTCCCTGGCCCCCTAGTAATGAGGGGGCCTGGAAGTCGGCCTCCCACTAAAATTGCATTTAATCACTAAATACAAACTCACAAACTGTTTCGCAACACAGTAATCTCTGCAGGCATTGTAAGCTTATTATTAGGTTTCAGCAAGTCACGTTAATTTTTCAGGAGTAAATTTCTTAAATGTTGTATTTTCAGATATGGAGGGGTAACTGACTGCCACCCCGATCATGCAATGTCGCGCCATCTCCTTCAAGCTGTCCCGATTGTTACTCATCCCTAATTCATACTTGTCACTTTGTCAGCCCATTCAAACACATTTTTGGTCGCAGCTCTGATCCATTGTAAACCCGTGTACCACGCTCATTGTGAGATTTAGTTGTGAGATTTAATTGCCTTTATTCGTTTGAAAAAGTAATGAAGCTCGAAATTTGTCATTGACATTAGATCTTTAGTTGGTTAGATTGACAAGTTTAATTCTATAATTTGTAATAAATGTTACTAATTGTCGCTGTTTCGACATAGTCGAGACCAGGACCCACGACTCTAAAGATCGTATCAACTATCACGTAGACCAGTATGAGTACTGTACAGCTTGAAGCACCACTCAGCTTCAACTGGAAGTAATACTCTAACTCAGCTTCAACTGGAAGTAATACTCTAACTCAGCTTCAACTGGAAGTACTGATCCAGTAAAGATACATATCATGGTACATTTGGAGCTGCAATAAGTACGTGTAATACTCGAGTACTCGATTACTACTCGAGTGGTACTCGAGTACTACATACGATCGAACAAGAGAAAACAAAGCAACATGTGACGAAGTACATAACACATAGAATTAGAAAGGGTACCGCCCCAGTAATTTTGATAGAGTTCTACAATACGGCCAATGGCTTACATTTTACATTTAACTTCATGCGGTGCGGTGTAATGTGAGGATATGTAGTTTAAGTTATTGACGTGATGTATTTGAGTTCAGGCTCTGCCAGGGGCATATCATAGGGGGCAATGTTGGAGGCCAGGGGCTATGATAGAGCAGCACACTTTTCTAAACTGACTTCGTGAACCGAATTAATAGTGATCATGTCCAGAAATCAGAGATACTGTATTGACTCGTCAGATTAACTACAAAGACGAGACATCATGAGAGTAGACAATAGAATGAGACATTGCAGTATATATTGCTACAGGCTGAATGATAGGCTAAGGCATAGCTCTTATATTGTCAAGGTCAGAAAAAAATTATGAACAACAAGCAGGATAGACTGATACAATAGACTGCAGGATTATATTTTAGGTTACCTGTTTCTTGAGAAGGGAAAGTAATAATCTTTTAAGTAAAGACCGATTATTGAACTTCATATTGTGTACATTTTGAAAATCTGCTATTGGAGATTTATAATTGTTTTAATACTGTCTCATACAGTCCAATACTGTCTAAATATTGTTTATGTATGCATAATTTGTGGAAATAAAGTACAGGTTATAAGAAATAAATGCAAGAACAATATTTATAGCCCGCCAAAATCTAATATCCACTCCTTCGAGGTCCAAATAGCTCTCCTATGCACGACTAGCTCCGTCAACTAACAATGAACACAATTTAAAGATTAATCTAAGCCTGAGTGCAACAGCGACTTTTTGGACAAGAATATAATTTCAAACCAAACAACACAAAACACGAATAACACGGTTTCCACATGCAACAAATATTGTGGTGACCTCAATTTCGAGCAGATAGTCACACATAAAACAGTCGGTAAAGTTATGCCATCTAGTGGACTAACGGTTACCACAGTGGCACTGACTTTCGGTAGGTTAAGCTTAAATAAAGCTGTAATTAGTGCCCACGTGACTGATTGGCATCGACGGCATCGTAGTAATTGTTAGAAGTAAACATTTCATAGCCTAGCAAGTGTACCGTGGGGATGCCCTACAAGTTTAGAGGATTGTGCTTCGTGTACGAAGGAAAAACGACACGTTAACGATTTGTATATCCGATATTCATCAACGATCAAGGTAACTAATTGAGATTTTTAAGTAAGCGAAGATAAGTATAAATATAATAATCAGAATAGTGAGAGGGCAAAAAGTAAGAAATCCCGAACAAATAAATGCATATTTTCTCTGTATATATATACGAAAAAATGGAAGCTCCAAAAAATCATCAGTCAGTTGTACGGACGGGAACAGAAAAGCCATGCATTGGAAAATGAGATGAACAATGAACAACGAAGAAAACTTGGCACGTCCGTGAAGAAAAATGCCAAAATGGTAGAAAGGTCCAAGAAAGGTGGAGACAGAGGCAAGGCAGAGACAGAACAGAGACAGAACAGAGACAAAAGAGAGACAAAACAGAGACAAAACAGAGACAAAACACCCGAGTGTGTCTCTTTGTATGAACAATTCAATGAAGGTAGAGTTAGTCGCTCAAACAGCTGACAGTGTATGTGTGTCGTTTAATACAGACTACTGATTTTGTACTGCAAGCAAAGCATGTTATTATAAGGACTTATCAACACAGCGTCCCGCCAGGTCCATAACTATGTAAGCAGTCTAACAATCAAACGTGGCTCAGGTAAATGCTAAGGTAATCGATTAGATTTGTCAAGCCCACAAGAGGTCCAGATTTTAGACACAGCAAAGCCATGTTGTGGGAAATGGCTATTAATAGCGACTTTAATAAGTGAAAGACACGGGCAAATCAGTACAACATGAGCCGGTGGAAGTCTTATAAATCTTGAAACTACCCTTCGCTGGGTAACAATCCTGCCACTGTTTAATTTAACCGGCTACTACATGTAACAAAATGCCTTTTATTATGCGTCATCTGCAGGAATCTGGCAATTAAAATCTATCTCGCAAAAATTCCGAATATTATAGTCTCAAAGTGCTTGAAAAGCGAAATTCTTAAACATAAAATTGGAACAAAGTGTCAGATATAATACTACTAACCTTGGTATAGACATAGTGGTAGAGACTGTCAAGCTCCACCATTCTCAGTCTGTAGATATGAAGATACGGGATATAGGCAACGGTTGGGAAGTACTTCTCAAGGTTCTGAGCCTACAATCTACCGCCAAGTAAACAGGTTATATCGCCACGAAGTTAAGGTCGTACACCCTAAAAACTAATAATATACTCCAGTTTAACGTAATACTATATTTGACCAATCACGTGAGATAAACGAAGAATGTGGACCTGTGAGCGGCCAGGTTGTGGTCACGTGACTGCTCTAGGTATGGGACCTGCTGACAGGTGGGAATGGCTGCTGACATTACAAAGAGTCAAAGTGTGTTAAACCGACAGTCTGAAAACCTTGCGGCTCAGGTATGTGAAAGACGCGCCACTGGCGTGAATCCCAGTTGCCAGGTAACGAGCCTGAAACGCGTGTGGAAGGGCCGTGAAACAACCGTGAAACGACTGTGAATCACGTGTTGCCAACGCTTTTGGCACAACTAGAGGTGGGAGGAGAAAAGTTTAATGTTAGTGTGTTGTAACGTTTTAACACCTACGAGTTGATGACCGGTAAACTTTAAAGCAAGTCGGAGAAATGATATACAGCAGGTTAAATGTACAATAATCTGAAAGTCGACATACATATTTACAACGGACAAATAATATAAATAAAACATTTAACCATGCTCAAATAAAGATCTAACAATAAACTATCTGAAACTGAACGCTTGCAACCCGTCAAAATTAAATAATATTTCAAATATAAAGCAGATTGTGCCAGGACAGTTTCATTTAAAAGCTTAATGATCGGCTTTGGTCACAGTATTTTAGTACACATTACAATATTAGTGGTCGAATAACCACTTTAGCGGTAACATTACCACTTTATCGTTATAATGTAAGTGGTTTGAGATATTTCAAAGAGGAAATGCCGTGGTGAATATATACAGTAAGCTTCAAGTTATATTCACTGTACCTACAGTTTTCTATTTTCATAAACAGTAAAGTTACCCTAGATATAAACAGAAATTAAAACCAGCTAAAAGAGCACCAGCGAAACTTAAAGAACCACTCTGAGAGGCTAAAGAAGATTAAAAGATAGCAACAGCGGACATTTTCAGCAGTGAAACCAGCGATCTTATCTGCAGCATCAGCTCATATACTCCGCAATCAATCAGCGGTGGTTATAACATTGGTGGTACCATTCTTTGTACTCCGCCTCCGGTAGAAATATAATCCTCTCTCGTATAAACTGAAGTAGAATAGCTCATTAGACGGATGACAGCTGCCAAAAATTCAACTTCTTTATTAGCTGCAGAATCAGTGACATTGTGACAAGGAAATGACGGAGTGACACACAGTGGACATAGTGGTGACAGTGACAGGAAAAATATCACACTTAGTTGTCCGTGGAAGATTCCAGTCTATATAACTGTGAAGATTAAGACGAGCTGATTGGTTGGAGATACCCACCTTGGAGACGCTGGCAACCTCGGCTAGCTGCAATTCCCACTCTCTCAGAGTCAGAATGATCGAGAAGTACCGTTCTTTTGTGTACCGTTTTAGGGCTTGCTGTGACTGCGACAGCGCTGAAATGACTTAAGTGCAATTCATAAGACACAAATTTAAGGTAATATAATGATATAGCAAGGAAACTATGTACAAATAATGTGTACATGTTATGAAGGAAATATGATTATGTGATTAAAATTAAGAGAATATTTTTAGATCTAATCTAAGTTCCTGATGATTGCTTTAGTTAAAATTGCTATAGTATGAAAATTGAAGTTGAACTCATTTGTTCTATGATATTATGATTATATGATTGTATAAATATAAATATAAATATAATTATAATTAATATAAATATAAATATAAATATAATTATAAATATGATTATTAATGTAATTATAAATATGATTATGAATATAATCATAATACAAAACAAATTTAAAAGTACCATAAAGTTTCTGAAGAGCAGAGAGATATTTGGGATCGTCTCTAGCACAAGGTAGATCAGCTAAGAGGTCGTCAAACCAATGAAAATTGTACATGATCTTACCTGGAAAATTTAGTCTTAGTTACCAAATAACAATAAGATAATATTGTCTTATTATTACTAAAATGTAGTAGCCACCTTATAAGGACAGTTCATTCCAGACACCAGACAAACTATGAATGAACCAAACACCAGATTGACTGGCGTGGATTGACTGGCGAGGAGTCACTTTCTTATTACTGTTTTGATATTGAATATAAGAATAGCACTGGCAGTGAAATTCGAAGGTTGCATTGATTTTTGAGTAAATTCAATAACTATATTTAGATCATAGGAGACTGACAACTGCAATGCAAAAAGTGGACATCTAACGGGTGACAGATATTATGGTATTACAAAAGTAGATAATAAAAATGTTATTATTATGATTAATATTAATTTAATATTTACGTCTAGCAGTGTCCTCAGTGTCCAGAGCAACGCTGGCTCTCATATCCTGGAGATCTTTGTTAATCACTCCTGCAAAAATTAGCACTATCAGTATTATTAATTTGTATTAAAGGATAATTGTAATCAATGATAATATCAAAGGATTATTTCTGTACTAATTGTGTAGCAACCATACCACATAAGCTCAGATTTAATTTTTACTTCTCCTACGAAAAGGAAATAAAATCATTGATTTTATCAATCATTGCTATAAATAATATTATCAATATCTTTGATTAGTAGTTCAAGGGGGCTATATTTATGAGTCGCATTTGAACTTGATTTCTCTTGGAGAATTTCTCTTTAGACTCTTAACTTGCGAACAAATTGAAGCAGCAAACTTTAGGCTAGAAACTTTATTGAATTGAAATAATCATTCCACGTAACAACGTCTTCTTCAGTTCTGTAATAAAATTGTTAAACATGTGTAAGTGCTGATTTTATCATTAGTTTTTACACATGAACTGTGAATTCTGAACAACCAGTTTTACGTTTACTAATTAGTTTAGTATCATGAGTAGTACAGTATTTAGTTGTATTAGCTTACATTTCTTCTTGTCGTATTTTTTGTTGTTTTGACATTTTTTGCAATTACATTTTTTTGGGTCATATTTCGTAAATTTTATTTCTCTGTTTTTGTTTTAATGTTATTTTAAATTTCTTTCCGTCGTTAATTTTTACACATGTTTAACAATTTTATTACAGAACTGAAGAAGACGTTGTTACGTGGAATGATTATTTCAATTCAATAAAGTTTCTAGCCTAAAGTTTGCTGCTTCAATTTGTTCGCAAGTTAAGAGTCTAAAGAGAAATTCTCCAAGAGAAATCATCTTTGATTAGGTTATTAATAAAACTGTTATTAATACCATGGTATCAAAGGATTATTTCTGAACTAATTAATAATTACGAACCAGTAAGTTCAAGTGAAGTAAACTTCTTCCTGCAGGCAGTTGACCGGCTCCGCTCCATGGAGGCAAGCTGTTGAGTCAGGGACTCAGCTTTGTTCTCTGCCACAGTGCAGAACTTAGAGCGCATATCAGTCGGAGAGAGCGTGCCTGCTGCTGCTGCCGCACTCGAACCAATCCAACCTAGGGGAGTGATATTGTATAGTAATAGTAACTGTAGGACTTAGTTTGGGTTCAGCAGGGGCTTACACTCTGGTTTCGTAACCTAGTGACAACTTCTTATCTATTCCACATAGTTGTCGGGCTATATGGGCGATAAATATTGTAAATTAATGTTGTTAGACTAATACCATAAAGTAATGTATTTTGAAATACGACTGTAAGACTGCACCAAATCTTTGAATCTTCCGCTAATAAACTCTCTGATTTAGAAATTTAGTACGAGTTAGTCAATCAAATACTGCAAATTTCAAATGAGTCATATAAGGTTTAAGGCCCAAGGTACGCAATGATTTCACTGTTTCTGTCCCTGCCCTGTTAAACAGCTACAAAGCTGTATTACCTGGGCTAGTTGAGGGTCGTTTCAGAGGTTTCTTCTTAACATCCCTGTCCTGACCAGTGTTGTGCACAGTGTGAAGGAGAGATGCTGGCATCTGGTCTTCCTTCTGTTCCGTAGACTCTTCTCCTTGTTTTGGGGTCCCTGTAATTTATAATATTTATTTATAATATTTGACCTCCATCCATATTGTTTGAAATAATTCTTGCCCATATCTTTTTCAATTACTCATTATTTATTAATTTATGATAAAATTACAACAAATTAAAATCAGGGAAAGAGAAATCTAATACCGGAGGTGGAGATAGCGGCGACTGTAGCTGCAGATTTGGGCCTCACACTGGAGTTGGGATGTTTGGATTTGATGAAACTTTTCCACCTTGACTGTGTGACCTTCTTTGACTCGAGAGTGGAATTAGACTCGCTCGTCCTGAACAAGAGAGACGTGTTAATATGATGAATTTATATTTCCTTATACGAAATTAATACCTTATTTTGTCTAATACAATGCTTACGTTTTTAGACCTAATCACGATTATGTGAACAAGTTCATTTGTAACTTAAGATGGATCAATTCAACTTTATCCAAAACAATGTACACAAAGGAGCCGCGCAACACACATGATATGTTTATCTAACTAGACTAGAAGCCGCGCGCATCCAAGGAGTGACGATATCCGTGTTTTCACTTAATTCATGCTTTTGAATTTCGCGTCCTTCATAAGTCACATTTTCAAAACTCTGTCTAATTGGCTTAATCACGCACATGGGACAAACCTGATTACCCATTCAATTACAAGTGCATTAAGCATTATATGTTATTTGGTTACCGTCAGCATCGCGATTATCGATTCAATTATTGCCAACAAATCTTGACAAATAGAGCACGCTTTCTCCCAGTCACAAATTCATCACTTTGATTAATACGGTAACCATGGGAACTATACAGGAGCCATTCTGGATCATGTGCTGTCTGTGTAAAGAAGTATAATAATATCTCCAATGAAAATTGTTATGAGTATCAAACAGAAGTGGAGGTGTGCAGTCCAATGGAATAAATTGAGAACACCTTTCAAGATTCAAGTGATTCTTTAAACGTTGACTGAAGAAGTAAAAATATTATTTAAATACTTCTGACATAGTAAAAGTAAAGTAAAGTAAAATTTATGACATCACATCATCACACATGTCTACAAACTATCATCGCACTGTGTGAAAAAATATATAATAAATATTTCCCCACCAACATTAATTAATTATCAAATACAATATTTAAAAACAATTTCATCAAAAACATTATCCTATTTTAAAAACTTCCCAGTGGAATAAAGATTTATAAAACGCTTCTTTGCCACATAAGGATGGAACCAAAGATAATTGTTATGTTTCTCTTTATTACTGACATAACTGGCTCCCTCAATTCTTACTAAAACTTCATTAGAAACATTCCAAAAAAAGCAATCATTTGTAATACTTTTAGAAATCATATCTATCTTATATCCTTCTAATTTAATTTTAAAACCTAAAACTGTCACAGAGTTCTTGACGTCCGGAGGGAGTTTGTTCCAATATGGAATAACTCGCTCCGGGAGAAAAGACTTCTGGATATTCTTGACCTTTGTCACACTTTTACTACATCTATTGGATGAAACCAGATTAAGACCTGATCTGCTTGGTCTGAACATGTCTGAACCATAATCAGTCATACCATTAATAACCTTAAAAGCTTCAATAAGGTCCCCACGTATTCGCCGCTCTGCCAGCGTTGTCAAATTGAGGATTTCCAGTCTACGGCTGTAAGGAAGAGTACCCACCTCATCAATCAGACGGGTAAACCGCCTCTGGACGCTCTCCAGCTCCAAAACAGTCCCCCAACTTCCATGAGCCGCAGGTGGATTCCACAATTGGACACAATACTCAAGATGAGGTCTTATTAAAGCTTTATATATAGCAATCATAACAACCTTTTCTCTAATAACTAAATTCCTTACAATCCAACAAATCATACGATTTGCCTTAGCGATACATGCTTTGATCTGTTCGTTCCAAAGCAGGGAGCTATGGGTAATAACCCCCAAATCTTTTTCCTGTGCAGATACTTCAAGTTCTATACCATTTACCCTATAATTTAAATAGTGAAAATAAAATAAGGTTAATTGAGAACACGTGATCACTGTTCTGAGTATGTGCTTGTCAGTTTTACAACAATGAAAAATTGTGGAGGGCTTTGAAACTCTCGTTTTCGTCGATATTATAACGTCCATTCTTTTAGATATCTCGATGCAAATCGTTTTTAATGTATTTAGGTTTATGGCCATCATAAGAGAAATTGAATATTAATATGTTATGCTGTTTGGGGATATAAACCAGATCAATCCTTAGTTTAGAAAGTTCCCGTTTGTTTCGGTCAGACATACGGATTCTAAACAATAAGAACGACCTACCAATAATCACTAACCTAGACACTTCTAGGTTTGGCACGAAGCCTACAAACATAGGTACTGCGATGATAAATCATGGTTAAGGGGCACTTGGGTATTATATTTGATTATCTCAGACAATATATTCAGTGATATATAATTACCTCTTCCATGGTAACGGAATGCGGTAAACACTTGTCATGACGTAGATATAATATATGTAGCAACCACTAAAGACTGTAATTTTAGAAAATAATAAAGTATAGATGAACTGCTATTGCTTTGATGAAAACTTTCGATGAACCGAATTTTAGGAATACTTGACTATGCGAAAGCTGAAAAAAAGTGATGAAATAGAAATATGATGCCTTCCGACTTAAAGATAACGTCTTCTTCAACTTATTAGAGTAAAATCGTAAGATCGTTCATAATTTATGTCGCTGCAAGGAAACTACAGGATATTTTGGCAATTTACATACTTTACTTACTTGTAAGCCCAAGCGGAAGTAATAGGAACCATAAGAGTAGAGTTATCACTCCTCATAGCTTCAAGAAACCACCGTAACACTTGTAATTGTGTTCTTATCACACTGAAAAATAACATTTTAGATATGGTTATTGTCGATACGGTCATTTTATCTACTGTTTCATAAGCAAGGAAAGAAAATCTGAAGTTTCTATTAAAATTTCTGACTTTATTTTAAATTTTCTCAAAAGTGGATTCGTGTAAATTATCTTTTTTATTCCAAAAACCGCCGAAGGTCAAATCGTCCTCAACACACAGAGACATGAATTTGTTATCTACCATAATGCAACATATTTTTGTTAATCAAAGTCATTAAGATTACAAAAGAAACAGTTTTCAATAATAACTCAAATCAGGCTGTATAAATTGAACTGAGTCTGTTGACTGACTCTATTGACTGAGTCTATTGCAATAATCTATTGTGGAATGTGCAGCTGATCTCAACAAATTTTGTCGTTTATTCCAATGGCACTGGGGTTGCTTAGTCTGTACCTACTTCTTAGTTATCTCAAATGTCCAATATAATAGATCTGGACATTGATGTGGAGGTTATCCAAATTCGTTTGACACGTGACAGTGTTTCGAATATCTTATTGGCTGCTGCGGAAAGCTGATCGTTTGTCAACACGTGTCAGAATAAAATATAGGGTTCACACTTCACTTCTCCGGTGCACCAGTAGAATTTGTATTGTATTAGATGCCATTGTGGAGTAAGTGATCTCCTGAACCTTGTCCGCCTCGACATGGTTGAAAAAACCTGCAATCTGGAGGTGATTACAGCCCTTACGAAAGAGTATAACCGCTTTTAAGCTCTTACTTACTTACTTAGAATGCAACCAACAAATCAAATTGCGGCTTATTCATATTTCATATCCGATAAATCAAATTTCTTTGAAACTCGTGAGTAGCGCTCATTTGAACAATTAGTCCTCTGCTTATAATTTCTTAATTTGGGCTGATCACATTTTGGTCCGTCGAAGAAAAACGTTCGTTTAACTATTAACACTGTTCGCAACTATTTCACAATGTCTGATTAACACATTAACAAGGCTCGTTTCAACTACTTGACTAGGAGCACCCCTCCCCACTTAGAGCGACATCATAATCCTTAGTTCATTGTACTGGTGCAGTAAACAAAGAAACTAATGTCGCACTAAGCACACTGCTCAATGCGGCGCTTCAAGTGTGCTACTTTTAGTAGTAGTGGAGAGCATGTCTGTGTGCAACTTGACGCTTCGTGCACTCTGCACTCTTGGAATTTAGGAATTTGGGTTTGATATATCATTGGTGATATTAATATAATTCGATGTCATACATCGGATATAATTATCAATATTTCTTTAATTTCTTACACGTACGTGTGTATAAATAACTTTTGCCCTTGTTGCTCGTATTTAGTCTACATCTAAAAACCCAATACACCCAATTTCCCTGTTAGCTACCATAACCTGTTTATAAGATGTGACCTATCAGACTTTCATTGTTGTTCTCCCCGTGGATAGTCTACATGCAGTCTACGGGCTGAATAGTAATCTTCCTTATCTTCTGTCCACGGCGACACGGTTATTCGGTTATTTCCCCTCCTCTTTACAGCTTTATCAACCCCGACAATTAGCGTTAACCCTGGTGACTACCACTCTGGAGGCGAAACCCTACGGTCACTGCATACCTACAATCTACCACTCTGTATACCCACTGTCTACTACTTATTTTCTGTTTTGATGTGATCTTATCATGAGCTGTGGAGACTTATCCCCCTGGATGGACCGCCATTTGTTTGTAGTTCTGTGTTAGTTCAAGGCACGTAGTACGTACTGGTGATAAGGAAATATGTCGGTAATGTAGATATGAACTGTTGTCAGTTTATAATTATTCTGCTTCAGGAGGTAGCTCCAGTTTTTTAGCTAAACAACATTTATAGATTTAATTAATTTAGACCTTCTAAAACTTTTGTATTTTGTAATTTATTGTATTGTAAATTTAATGGTAGGTTAACGTGACTATTATAGTAAGAGCATTATAATATCATCATACCACTTTTTTCAAGGCCCAAGAGCGACAAAGTAATGACCGACCTTTTTTTGCATCAACCCGAAAAATAATAACCTTGCATACAATGATATTATAATGGGCAATTAAACGAAGATTGATAAGTTGATAATATATAGTAATTATAACTTTCTTATCAATATACGGCTGTACCCGACGACTATAATATAACAGTGGGCGTTGTGACTAATTAAATGGGAAGAAGGCTTTAAGTTTAAGTACACCTGTCAGTTTACGTTTTATTTCCAACTCTATCAATAGATCCGTAGATAGATAAATTCTGAACACCTGTATATCTTTAAAATTCGCACTTAAGCCGTGATTCAGGGCTCTAACTCCACGTATACTTGAGGGTTATTACGGAGGCGAGATGATCAGCTGGTTCCTCTAGAAATTCCCTCGATTAAAAGTTGAACCACTTACTTATCAGCATCATCTGTTTGTACGTGTTTTTAATACAGTCGCACGAAGTGCCCCCTACATTTGCACCGTGTAATATCGGGTTCTATTGGTCACACTACAGATGGTATCACATCCAGCGGTGGTCCCTTATCATCAACCTATTACTACAAGTAAGAGGATATTTCTCAACTAGGTTGTTAGTAAGTTGGTTATTTTATCGTTTAAGTCAGTCCTTGAGTTGCACCCATCAGATAAGATTACGTCATTTCAGCGACCAAAGTGTTACCATAGTTACCAGTGTTACCATAGTTACCAGTGTTACCATAGTTACCAGTGTTACCATAGTTACCAGTGTTACCATAGTTACCAGTGTTACCATAGTTACCAGTGTTACCATAGTTACCAGTGTTACCATAGTTACCAGTGTTACCATAGTTACCAGTGTTACCATAGTTACCAGTGTTACCATAGTTACCAGTGTTACCATAGTTACCAGTGTTACCATAGTTACCAGGTCCGCTCATAGCTGACTCAAAGTTCGAAATACCAACAACAAATCTGATGAGAATCAATTAACCAATTAAAATATCAATTAACCAATTAAAATATCAATTAACCAATTAAAATATCACTAACGCGCACCAGCAGCTGTACCAAACCATAATATCCTTACTAGAAAATACAACGTTATTAGTAGCCCAACGAATTACATATATATTCTACGTTTCATTATAGTTTATACTATTGTGGAGGGATTACCTAAATTTCAAGTTTTCATCTCACAGATGGCTATAGTGTTTACAATAATAATATGTTATGAAACCTAACTGCAAGTCGCGGAAGAAGTGGGGTGTCCGTGACTTGCTGGCCAGATGTATTGTATTTAGACAATTTAGCCATCTCTTCGTCCAGATTACGATGAGACTATGTTTGAAATTTATCGTGTGACGTGTTTACAAATCTTCCGGTTTTGCCTTCAGAGAGGGTGACACGGTTCTTGAGAATAATTTCAGCTCCTGATTAGTCAGAAAATACTGTTTTGTGCCCTTATTAGGGCATGATATATATCCCATTAATTTGATTGGCGGGTTGATTTATAGATAAACACTGCTGTAATGTTTTCAACAGGCAGCAAATTAGAACTAATGATGGGTCAAATTTGCTGGAGCTAAAGATCTTATGACGTCACAAACCCCACTTCATATGGTCGTAGATTATGCGAATACAGCAGTATTACTATGATACTGTTTTAACTTATATTCGTTCGTTGCCCTATTTTTTATGCTCATTATCATGACATTCGTCAAAATGTAGCTCCATAACATAACGCGCAAGAGCTTCCAATAAAAGTGTCCAGGCTGTAATATAAGGCTTATTTGCTGGATAGTTCATCAGTAACAAGTACTAGATTTGATCATCTACATTTGGTGTTACTGTTTAAATGCTCCAGTCACGGTCTCACGGGTGAAATAATATCCGGTCCTCTTTGGGAGGTCCCTCCTTATAATAGAGCAATCATCTGCTCAATATTAGGATTGATATTTGACAACTTGGCAATTGTGTTTTGAAGAAATCGCAATGATCTGTAACCTATCCTCTTCCTTTGCTTATTGTACATCGATTATTTCTACTTTCTATTTCCGTACTTTGTATTAACAACAAAAATAGTCTAGGGTTAGGGTTAGGGTGATGGTTAGGGTTAGGGCGCCGCCCTAAAGTCTCACGCCCTAGAGTCTTACGCCCTAGAGTCCCGGACCCAAAATAGTCCACCCTGATTTATCTTACTCCGTTGTATTGGAACCCCAATTACCTTACGAGACATAATTCCGGTGACCTAGATGATTGTGGAACGAAAATATGAGAATTTTTACCGAAAACCGTCACATTTCGTACCCCAAATTAAATCATGGTATTTGGGGATTTTTTTCATCTCCTTATTTTACAAAAATGAAAGCCTCAACTTAACTTATAATCCTCCAGAGGGTATAGGGGACCGACAGTGTTGTTATCTTCCACTAGGTCACTAGATGCACTAATCCCGAAATTTCACCGCCGTGGCCAATAAAGTAGTGACAGAGCTTGCTTATTTTTACTGGAACGTGTCCAAAATCATTTTTAAAACAATTCATGATCGAATACTAGTGTTCATTAATTGTTTGATGAATCATATTTATAACTTACTTTATTGATATTGATTGATAGTAAATCGATAAACTCATAATTAAGGAAAATACGTAAAAATAATTTGGGGAAAATAATGATGGTGGCCTAAATTTAGGTCCGAAAATATGGTGTCTTTTTCGAAAAACCACCGACTTTCGTACCATTTAAATATGTCTCGTAAGGTATACAGGGTGTTTCTAATTTACATACATTCAGTGTAAATTAAAACCACGGTTTACCGAGGACCCTGATTAACCTGGTATCCTGATTTCGTTTGTATTTATTTTTCTCAGCGGTGTTATTCTTTTGAGTTTCTTCTCCTGTCAGCGAATTTTTCAGCACTTCAGAAAAACTCATTTTCCATTTCTTTAGTTTGATAATTTGAAGTTTAGTAGGCACCATCCATGATCAACTTAGCTTATTTTGGTATTTAAATACAGTTGATCGTTCCTCCTGAGAGCTGAGAGCTGAGGGGCGACCCTGCACAATCTTTAAATTTTAGAAAACATCAAACTTTACTTCAAAATAGTTCACAAAATTGATAATTTCCCTGACCCTGGTAGATCTAATGCATTAATGCATAATCACAACACGTACTGAGGGACAAAGAGTTCAACTGGTATCTACATATTACGATAAGCGTGTAACAGATCTAGGATAGATCTTATCAATGAATAAACATGCTCACCACTTCTCGGTTTGAAGCTAAGTGATTATTTTAATTAGCAGGGTCTGCCAAATGGCCCATTATACATAGTAAGATCAAAGGAGCTGTTGAAACGTTGCCAAGATTTGCTATATCCCTGCTATATCCCTGCTATTTTCCACAGTTTATGTCTTGTCACTGAGAAGCTTTGAGTACACAACCGGGCAGAACCAACGGTTGTATTTCGCCGTCCCTACATGATCCTATCTACAATTAGCTCCCAGAGTCCCAGGTTACCATAGCAACACTCCTTCCTCCACACGTGTAAACTATTAGCGCGACACGTGCACTCTGTAGTACACTAAAACACATATTACCTTACCGGATAATGGATTGTGGGTTTCATCATCAATATCTGAGTCTTAGCTGTCGCAGTGAATTTGTTGTGTAGTGTAATACTAATGTTCTCGTACAGGTGAAATTGTCGTTAAGGATCAAGGGGCTCAACCTGATTTTTCTATTATCACAATACACATAAAAATAAGGAATGGTATGTTCAATGATCTGAGACGACAACATTATCGGACAATACTATTTAAGTAGTGTCGTCATGCTTGCTGGTTAACCACATGGTATTTTGAGCTGTGGTATTTCATTCACTTCTATGTATACTAAATTCTTTTGGCTAGTGTCCTATGTGGTCAACTGTTTGATGTGCCTTTTCTTATTGTTGTAGCTGGAATTTTAACAATGTGGAATTTTTGTTATCATTCGTTTGGAATTTGAGCGGAGTCAAGAGAGCTTACCTGTTTAATTTCATTACATTTAAATCTAGATAACAATCTATAATATAATTCAAGTTTACCAATGACCAGCAGCTCCATCATGAATGTATCCAGCACGAGTTGCTAAATCCATCTTTTTCAATGCTGCCCTTAACCCTTCACCCTCCCAGAATTCCAATCAGCCAACCCTAACCGCACTCCTAGACTTATAATATATAATCACCCTTTGTTCTCACTTCTCAGACCGTTGTAGGTTCTTGCGAAATAGCAGGTCGGAGGTCCTTAGCTGGAAACTAATCAATTCCTGATCGAAAGTGGCAGTGAAGTTAGCTGCTACCAGTAGTTCAATGTTGCTCCAGGTTGATATTTCAGGCGATTATACAGTTAAACATTCGTTACTTCTGTGCGCGTTGCTAGTTTAATGTTATGGAGGGGCGGGCCGTGGGGTCTGTCAAGGGATTATCTTATTAACATATTATCTTATTAACATACAGCTGATATTGACTGGGCCAATGAGACCACAGTTCTTTATTGCTGTACGACCTCAGTCAACCCTGTTCTCACTGATACAACATCGTGACCTAAGACTCTAAGAGATGTTTCTTTACAATATTAATGACTGCAATTATTTTTACATTCTGTATTTGAAAGAGCAGCCTGTTGAAGAATGCCGATCTAGCTCGAGTAAAACAGTTTTATACCCTTGCTTCCCAAAAGGTAGATGGTTCTTGTGTTGGTACTGTTATAATTCAAACCATAGTTATTGAATCTAGGTAACACATTAACGTAGTCCCCATAGCCTCACTGATGTTGTCCGTAACTTTTCTTAATCGCAGATAAAAGGCTTCCGCTTTGTCAAGCTAGGGTTTGTGTCCATTTTTGCAGTTGGGAAAGTCTGATTTACCGAGAAACAGTGAAGTTCCAGTGGCCGTGCACACGTCATGTTGAATTCAACAACGCAACATACCTGCCTTGTTCAGTTTTTGCTTCTGTTTTCAACATTTTCCCATTTTTGTCTTTAGTCGCACCAACTTTTGCTTTTACCTGGTTACGCATCATGATAATATTACAGCACCAGAAGTTGTACCCTCACTAAGGCTGTACGGTACAGATGCAAATTGAAACAAAAATAATAACAACAACGCATTCCCCGCCAACTGATGTTTAACAATAACATTCACAGTTCGTTCTGATTAAATCAATGCCCTCCGAGTGTTCTATTCTACAGAGAATAACGAGACAACTAATCTCTGTCACGTGACAGATACAGTCCAATCCATCTGCAAGGCTACAACTCTACAAGGTTCTCAGACTAATATACCTATGTGGACACTTCATAAACACCAGGACATGCATAAATTATACAAGGTCAAAAGGGGACTCAGCAAAAAAAGAGCGCCATTACCCAGACCTATTGTTCAAACTGCAGGTCAGGTTATCCTTTGTTCGTTGTCGACTACGTTCTACGTGGCTATTAGCCTTGTTCGTGTTGTTAGGGCCTGGTGGCAGAAGGTGGGGTGTTAGTGTATAGGGGACAGAGGCAATTGCTTTAAGCCTGATCTTTCGTGGTTTTGACCTTGAATGGGACCGGCAGTATAGAGGACGCCCGAAACTGAACCTTAAACGTTGAATAGGTTGAAAAGGGGCCGGAGGAGTTCACTGATCGTGTGGAATAATAGAATAATAGAGCGAGCTTCCTTTGTGTTCAAGCTTTTAAGTGAGTTTTAACAACAACAGTTGTAGGTACTATCACCAGTGGAGCAAGCTATAGCGTAACTACATAATGTGAGCTACCTTGCTGCGGCGTTAAGAAGCTCCAGCTACTCATATGAGCATATGTAGTTACTTAGAGATTATGAAACATCTTGCCATTTTAATGTTGCCATGTTGTTGTTGTTTGAGTTTGATATTTCTTGGTAACGGTTGAATACTTGTTGCAATGCTCGTTTGAGGGGGAATGTAAGACTAGATACCGACTAATGAAGGATATCTTTCGTAGCAGATGTGCCATAACAAAAACCAGTTTATGATCGTCCTATTGACAAAGATAGTTATAATGCAGCAATAAAGGAGCGATGAAGGGGAGCTTAATTAGTCTCTTATTTACACATGGTTAGTGTAGATATAGGTCTCCTGCCCATTATTGTTATACACACTACTAAATACTGAACCCTCATTTCATGTATCTGTATCTAGACTAAACCTAGTAGTCTTTCTTTATATTTGTGGGTCTTCGTCAGAAGATTATTATTTGAATTGCTTCTTTATCAGTGGTGCCTACTGGTGTGTTATCTAATTGTTATACTGTCGGTTCAAATTATGCAGATATCGACAATTGATATATTATGTACAGAATAACGTACTGCCTTTTTTACCTGCCTCTTCTCGTCAAAGTTTAAGCCTATAGCAACAGTTGTTACTTGATACCCTTAATTATTGGATAATGCTCTTGAAAAAACGTAAATTTATTGACCTCGACCCCCATTTTTATTTACAGTAGGCAAATAAATTTTCATGAAAACAATGTTCTGTAGCTCGCATAAAGGTAACACCTGGGTGGTTGGATAAAAACTAGTTGTGATCATAGTTACAGCACAACTTGGGCCGATCGTCAGCATTTTCACATCTTGTAGTCTTTACCTCTGGTAGAATTAAAATAGTGATACGTTGTCTGGTGAGGGAATTACCTCTGCTACGCTGGGTAATTTTAGCAGTTTTTATACAGCGTGACGTCATATATTTAATAGATTTTGCATCTGGTTTCTGTATGTACCCTATGCTAAAGTATTTTATTTTTATTTATAGATTCGCATGTGTTATTTTATTTGATGATTTGTAGGCCGTACAACAATAAACCATGGAAAAAAATAAATCACTGATTAGTGATATTCTCATTTTTGACCACTACATGACCCTCGATTTATCACATGACCCAAATGAATAATTATAAATCCTACAAGGTAGCATCACAGGGATGAAAGAATGTGAGATGCATCACCTCAACTGTTCTCACATGAAGATCTGCACAGAAGAACACAGCGAAGACGGCGAAACCTTCGACTTCTACCTCCTCATAACCTACAACATACTAGTGGTGGTAGTGGGGTTGCTGGGGAACTGTTTCGTTTTATACGCAGCTATAGCGTACAAAGAACTCGCCAACACCTGCAGAATCTCCCTCCTCCTGATAAAACACCTGACAGCATGTGATGTGCTCTGTCTCCTCTTCCTTGGCATTCCCGCTCTCTCCACATACCTCTGTAAGCTCTGTCTGTTCCGGACTGAGTGTGCCATGTGTCTCTACACCGCCTACATCAGACCCGCTCTGACATCTGCTAACTTCAAGTTTGTGTTCCTGATCTCGATGCACCGACTAATAAGATGTTACAAGCCCCACACCACCCTCTCTCTCCAGCCCATCTTCATTGAGATCAGTGCTCTGGTTGTTTATGTTATCTCAGCAGCTGAGGTTATTTTAACCTATATGACTCTGAAGGGAAGTGAGTTTGAGATAAGTAGTCATGGATGTTTTGCTGTGGTTAACAACCCACCAAAAGATGTCCTGGTAGTAAGGTTCATCCATGTTGGCTTCGCAATGCTGATCCCCTTCATCGGAACAATAGCTACAAACATTGGATTGTGGGTGTTGGCATGTCGGGCAAGCCACAAGTTCGACCTGCGACCCCTGATCACCGTGACGGTTATCTCCGGCTTCATCCTGGTCTCCTGGCTCCCCTTCATCATCTACATGTTCCAGAAGTACATCCTAAAAAACACTAACAGCAATGTAAGCGACTACGCAAAGATAGAGGAGATAGCCTTTAACCTGGTGCTGCTGTCCATGTGCAGCAATCCCGTGGTGTACACGGTCTTCAACAAGTCACTTCTAGGCTTTCTTAAGACTAAACTTAGTGTGGTATGTCGGGCTTGTAGGGGACAAGTCGGCCAGATGAACAGCCATAGCTCTGGTAGTCATAATAACATTAACAGTAACGTTCAGCAGAGTTCCAATCTGGCAAGGTAAATGGACTGTGAAGCGTTTGTTCACTGCACTTAGTAGTTAAAACTCGGCAATTGTAGACTATAATTACGTGGTTTTATTATAAGTGTTAGACCACTGCCTGGTCGGCCCCCTTACAATGTTACAAAGACAAACAACTCCTTCAATTGCCATCGCTTTAACTTTCCATAATAAGGTAGACGCGCTTAAATTTGTGAATAAATGAGCAGTGTTCCAAGCTCAATGGAGCGGCAACACAAACGTTTAAAAGACAGACGACACATAACAACGTACATCATGATACGTACCCCAAGAAAACATCGTGACCCTATTACAGGTTATAAACGACTTGTTTTTTATTTGTTTTTCTATGAAGATTGTTCGATTGGTTTTTAAAATTATCCGTTAGCTATTTTAAGGTATTAGTTTCTATCATTGTCTCGATTCTGAATACCGCAACCTCTTCAAGATTTTCATGATACTTTTAAAAATTTGATGATTTAAATTTGGAAGACAACTTTGTTGCCGAAAATTATTATAACTATGATTGGTTGATGATTTTTGCTTGATTTATTTTGTATACAGAAGAATTGTTTTGAAATTTACTGAATCTACATAAGTGGGAGGAACATCAAACTTGGAGGATCGAGCTGCATGAAAACAACAAGCAATATTTATTGAATCTTCGCTAATGCACGCTAAGTCAGGAGAAAAACAACTCAAATTTACTAATTATTATTACAAAAATTGATTTGATGATTGTTAGTTTTTACACATTACGACAAATCCATCACAATTCGTAGCCGCTACGCCACTAAATTAATGAAAATAAAACAACTGGTCACTACTCTATATAAAGATATAAAACGTATTAATAATTCAATACTCTTATACGTTATCTGATATTTAAACTCTATTCAAGCACATCTTAATATTAAAATTACATTATAGACTCAAAATTAAATCTATTAAATTTTTAACTTGGTTGGTTTTCGACCTTGTTTATTTGCTCCAAAACTTTTCCCGGACAACTTGGCGTCCCTCCTCAAAAAGTAATCACGTGACCAACCACATTGCACATAAAGGTTATAACGGCACGGAGCAGTTTCAAATGGCGGTGAGCTTCAAATGGACACCAGGTGTCAACAATGCTCTATTTATCTATTGCCACCATATTGCCGCCAGACATTCGTCCCAGGACTGCCTTCCTTCCCATATACTGCTCCACTACAACCTCATTAAAACTCCTTCTCTAGTCTTACAAGTCTGATAACATCTCTAACTTTGTATACTGAGCAACGTAGCGTATTTAATAAGAGAGTTGCGACTTCAGGGTAGAAAATAGAGTTGGTTTGATTAACAAATAGAGTTGCGTCTCCCAGAAGATCCAACACCAATAGAAGCGCCCAAAAAGAGGGGTCTGTGAGCATGGTTACCCTGAGCACCCTCGCTAGAGTCTAAATAATGTGGTTTGTAAGGCTGGTTACCCTGAGCACCCTCGCTAGAATCTAAATAATGTGGTTTGTAAGGCTGGTTACCCTGAGCACCCTCGCTAGAGTCTAAATAATGTGGTTTGTAAGGCTGGTTACCCTGAGCACCCTCGCTAGAGTCTAAATAATGTGGTTTGTAAGGCTGGTTACCCTGAGCACCCTCGCTAGAGTCTAAATAATGTGGTTTGTAAGGCTGGTTACCCTGAGCACCCTCGCTAGAGTCTAAATAATGTGGTTTGTAAGGCTGGTTACCTTGAGTCCCCTCTCCTGAGTAAGTCATAGTTGTGGATTTCAGAGACAGCCTGATAGAAGGCGACGTACTGACCATCCCACAGGCGTGAGCAGAAGACTGACGCCTTACCACCACCGCTGCTTCAGGAGCCACACACTCGTCAGTGCTGGGCTGACACACGTAACATGTTATTATATCGTACATCTTCTGCTTCAGGAAGCTCTGGAAACCCTGGCTGAACATGGTGTACACTATGGGGTTGGTGATGATTCCCAGGAGGTGCAGGTTCAGGGATAGATGGTCCAGGTGGGATTGTTTGTCTTGGTTTCCTTCGAAGTGTTTGAAGATCAGGATCACCATCATGGGAACCCACGACAGGATGACTTGAACTGATATCACGCTGACTGTAATGATGGGCCGGTAGTTGAACTTCTGGGATCGGGAACATGTGACTATCCAGATAGCAGTGTTAGCGCAGATTGTTCCGATAAAAGGCACAAGGATTGCTAGGAGCAGCTGGATTGACTCTGCTGGAACAGCCATAACGGTTGAATTTGTTGTGTCTAATTTTTCTGCCATTTGCATCCCACCATGCATCAGTCTAAAAGTTCCCTCTGAAGAAGCCATTTCTTGCATATCCTGCATATTCTGCATATCGGACATATTATGACTTGACATGTTTGTCATAGCATTCCCTGAAACATTATGGTCCATATTGTGGTGCAACATGTTGCTTTCGCTCATACCCATAAAACCTCTACAGATCCCCTGATCTGCTTTATTTGAAGACCGCCCCAAAGTCAACATGACCACAGAAATACTGACCAAATAAACACCCACCACCAGCACTGATCCAACTGTCTGCGTGACCAGCGCCGCACGGTTCGGGCGCACGCAACGCCCTAACCGGTGCAGTGCCAGCAGGCACACAAACGAAATGTGTGCAAGAGCTATCGTGGACTGAATCAATATCTCCGCCACACAGAAAGATCCTCCAAATATATACTCCTGCTTGAAGTGGGTGATGAGAGAGGGCAGGACAGGTATAACGATGAAACACAGGTCACAAAGTGCGATGTGTCGGATGAAGGTGACAGTGGTTCGACCCATCTGGAAAGTGCGGTAAAAGTAGGAGGCGTAGATAACGAAGGAGTTGCCGAGTGTCCCGAACAGGATAACGAAGATGTAGTACGACACCTGCAGCACGTGAAGCGTGTGGGAATGGAGGAACTTTGCCATTTTCACTGGAGAACAGTGAAGTTATATTTTAAGTTATCGTCGGAGTTTGGGATAAATGTATTGTAACGTGGGATTATCGTTGTGTTGAGATATTATAATTGGATTTAAAAAATGGCGACAACAGTCAAATTATAACGGAAACGAAAAGCCAAAACTGCCAGACTGATGAACGAAACATATCACCAGAAAGAGATCATATCAAGATATCTATCTTAACGAGATCAGAGAAACAAAGAGAAAAATTTGTCCGAAGAAGAAAATAATTAGAGCGGCACTGTGTAAAATTTATTAACTGAAGTTAACCAAGAACTGTCCAACAAGATAAGTGTGACGTTTTATATAATTTGTCAGGACACAAGTTTATCCTGACAAATTTATATCAGAGGTTAATTAACTCACGTTTTACAGTGGAATACACCTCGGAAATAAAATGACAAGTTGGGAAATAAACAGAAAAAAATTACGATATTTATTACAGAAAATTTGGCCAGTAACGTAATTATTGGTGAATGGTGATTGCGGTGATGAGTAATGGTTTAGGAAGAAATACAAATAGTCGGTTTAGAATACCACAAATTAGAATTACTGCACCGCGATAATCAGCACGAAAGGTTGAAATTGCTGTAAACCCAATTAGTTAGTTGTAATGTACTAATTCCCAACCTCAGACAGTACGCAATGGTAATTGTTATTTTGAAAAGTCAGCTGTATTTGATACAATACGTAATTGGGTTGGCAATATGATGTATGCTATGTCCCTGGTTAACGTAGGTGTTTCATTAATTAACTTTAATTAAGATCCCAATTAATTAATTAAGATCCTGGAGAATATCTCGCGATCACTAACCTACCTGCTTAATTGTAAATGAAAAGTAGCGGATAAAAATTAACAATTTAGCATTAGTGTACGTAACGGTCAACACTAGATGGGTGGTTGAAACATATCCTTTTGACACGTGACAGAAATTAACCAATCAGCTTCGACTATTAAACAATCAAACCCCAGATTCACTGTCACCTGTCAAAAAACTATACCTCACCTCCCCATCAGAATACACAACTTTAAACTCTGTAGACAGTGTTTGTCTGCGAAGGCCCCGTACAGACTGCACATATTTTATAAACTTACCCCGTTTCCGAAAAACAAATACTCCGTGATGAGTCGGGATTTACCTTATTATTCTATATTCATGGCTTCATATTCAGTTGAGTCGTATTTTAACAACCGGTGAAACCCCTCAAAACTTGGAAATCATGATGTATTTGAAAATAACAATAGTTTTACTGCATCATAATATATTTATATATATATATATTTATAAATACTCAGAAGCTTGACTCTCCCGGACAGAAAGAAGAATAACAGCCAACAGTAACAACAGTAACAACAGTAACAACAGTAACAACAGTAACAACAGTAACAACAGTAGCAACAGTAACAACAGTAACAACAGTAACAACAGTAACAACAGTAACAACAGTAACAGCAGTAACAGCAGTAACAACAGTAACAACAGTAACAACAGTAACAACAGTAACAACTGTAACAACTGTCACAACAGTAACAACAGTAACAACAGTAACAACTGTAACAACTGTCACAACAGTCACAACAGTAACAACAGTAACAACAGTAACAACAGTAACAACAGTAACAACAGTAACAACAGTAACAACAGTAACAACAGTAACAACAGTAACAACAGTAACAACATTAACAACAGTAACAACAGTAACAACAGTAACAACTGTCACAACTGTCACAACAGTCACAACAGTAACAACAGTTACAACAGTAACAACAGTCACAACAGTAACAACAGTAACAACAGTAACAACAGTAACAACAGTAACAACAGTAACAACAGTAACAACAGTAACAACTGTAACAACTGTAACAACTGTCACAACAGTAACAGCAGTAACAACTGTAACAACAGTAACAACAGTAACAACAGTAACAACAGTAACAACAGTAACAACAGTAACAACAGTCACAAAAGTAACAACAGTAACAACAGTAACAACAGTAACAACAGTAACAACAGTAACAACAGTAACAACAGTAACAACAGTAACAACAGTAACAACAGTAACAACAGTAACAACAGTAACAACAGTAACAACAGTAACAACAGTAACAGCAGTAACAACAGTAACAACAGTAACAACAGTAACAACAGTAGCAACAGTAACAGCAGTAACAACAGTAACAGCAGTAACAACAGTAACAACAGTAACAACAGTAACAACAGTAACAACAGTAACAACAGTAACAACAGTCACAAAAGTAACAACAGTAACAACAGTAACAACAGTAGACACTCTGGCCCTGTATAGACCACATACACTTGTAACCAAATATTAAACAGTTGGTCATATTCTTTAACCAATGTTGTAACATTATTGAACTGATGTGACAAAATGTATTAAACTGTAAATAAATAAATGAATAGCTATAGATCCTACGTCAATGTGGTCAGTGCATGGATAAATACTGAGAATTCCTATTTAATTTTATTTAAAATAAAGTAAACAAATAAAACCAATAAACTGAACAATCTTAATTAAGTTATTTATGACTTGATCTTAATTTCAAATCAGGCTTAACGGTGTTAAACAAACTAATTGTATGACGCCCCGGGCTTCTAAATCTAGTAGTATTAATAATTTATCAAACTCAAAGCTAAAGCTACAGGCAGTAACCACAACATTGTTCGTCCAGATAAGTCTTCTCGATCAGTAAGTTTATTAAGGTCTTACAATTCTTGTAAAAGTTATCGTTGGATATGAAATGCAGCCACTTGATGTTGAGCATCAATCTTAAGGGCTTCTTCTCAAAGTTTCAAATACAAGTTTGGGAGCAGACCATGAACACAACCATAGAAAAATTTGACAGATTCAAATAATAATTTGCACTTTTAAGAGATACGTCTGAAACACACGTTGTTAACGTTACAGAATGCAATATTACCCAAGTGTCCTTGGTGCTAAACAAGTAAATAGCGGAGAGCCTAAAAGTTTGCTAAATCTTGAACTACTGTAATTAGTTAATGATACTACTGTAACAGGTAACTAATAATTATACGTGCAATATTAATTTCCATAAAGACAACCAGGAGTTTTCAAGATCTCTCAGCAGCACTATCTTAAAGCTAACACAACTGATGTTGAAATATACAACATACTATAAACTAGTATAAGGTTGTGGAATTATAATGTTAAATGAAAGGATGTGAGACAAGGAAGCCGGGAAAGTAACAAAATAACGTCACCAGGCTTTCCTATATTATCATAAAAGTTTCTTTTCAAACGGAAACCCCTTTAGTTGTAATCTTGATATTAAACAAAGTAAAATCTGTCAGAATGTGCACTGCTCGGTGGGCAGGGGGATTAAACAGTGACGGGCACTAAACATGTCAATCACTTTCAAATTTGAGACAGGTATGTTAGTGGTATGTTGATGGTATGTTGTTGGTATGTTGATGGTATGTTAAGTAAAAGTTAATATATAATATTTGATAGTGTACAGGGTTCCAGAGAGCCGTACTGGGGTTATTATATCTGGATATAATATGTAATTCCCAGCTACTTTATTCGCATATTTGAAGACAGATAGTTCGATCCTGTAATCAATCCATCGCTAAGTCGGAAAGAACTCTTTGGTCTTCTTGAGGAATGTTGGGGGGGGGGGGGGGTGACACGTCCGCCAATGTAGTGACCCCCCCCCCCCCCCCCCCTTATATAGTGACGATGCCTTACTATCTGATCACTGCTCCGTCTGTATAATATTAATCAACATATTATATATTGATATAATATTAATCAACGGTACATGATCCGTTGATGATTTCAGTAATCACCACTACAAATATTGGTCCAAACGTTGTGGTAAATATAATATTAAATATATTCTAGTAATTAATTTGATGCACGAAGTAAAAAAACTGAAATATATGGTATGTACAGAAACTGTATTCTTTATTTTAGGGTAAATTTGGAGATGAATTTGAAGTATAGGACTGTGTGTATTTTTAAATTTAGAATTATAGAAGCAATGTCAATAATTACCATCTGCGATTAAAAATATGTAAGCAGTGGACACTTGCTTCCCGGTTCGAAGTTTATTCGTATTTAATTAAGGGCTTGGACAATGGAAACGAGCGTGATAACGAGGTTTCCATTGTCTTAACAGGTTCTAGCTCCCGAACCTGCCCGGTATCAAAATGACCCACCTCTCGATCGGGTAAACTGTCACTCACCTATCCCAAAAAGCTAACCCTCTTTTCCTCTCACCCTCGATAGTCTAAACAATATTCCACTCCCTGTTAGCAATCTCTCAACAATCCCCCACTATCCCGTCGATAGCCACGCCATTGTCCGCAGCTAGCCACAACATCAGCTAGTAATTCTAGCCCTCTCTGAACAGTCCCACAAAGCACCTCGTACTAACCCAAAATACTACCGTCACATACTGGATACCACGACCGCCTTATTATAATCACTACCTTCATATTACACAATATTACCCTAAATTCATCTCGATTGATCACGGTTTACAAATATATCCAAATTGTCCCGCCCTGACCTTAGCCTTACGGTTCGTACAGGACGTCTCTACGCTTGCTATAATTCTTTACATTGTAAAACCCTTACTTTTTACAGTGATTAGTAGTACAGTGATTAGTATCCTGACGACCCTTTAAAATGAATGTTGTACCTAGAAGATGTCGACACGAAGTATACAGGCTGTGGAGCTAATGATCGTCTGCTTTTTGCGCTGCTTCGTCTTCTGCTGGGAGTCCTGACAAATGCAGCCATTAACCATCAGCCGAGTATTGGAATGTGTCATTATTTCACTTTGTTGTTATTATATTTCCTAGCTTTATGTACTGAGACCAATGACGATAGATGCAAAACTAACTGTAGATTTAACCAGTAACCACATACGATGGGGCAGGAGAGGGTATTCCTAGTGAGGTCCAGTAGTCAGTTTTAGAGTTCTCCTCCCAACACAACGCGCCCTCTTCTCCCTCAGAGTCATCCTCGCTCGACCTTAATAGTGGGGAGATTGTGATGGTGAGGTAGTTTACATCCTGACTATTGTTTAACAAATCGCAATATCACAGCGGATACGTTGCTCCGAAATTAGGTCTACTCTATGTTAGGTTACTTCCACTGCACCAGGCAGAAAAGCCGGAAATTAAGCGGTTTTAACTATAATAATGTCGGGGGAATGTTGAGGGGAACTATAATAATTTCCGGGGAATGTTGAGGGGAACAACTTACTCGTCTGAACCGTCGGCCACTTGCGCCGGTCTCCAATTCTCCCTCGAATATGTCGGCTTCTTTTCCGCTTTTATCGCGTCTTCCTGTCACAGAAATGCAGGTTTTTAATTCTTTCTAAGAATACGTTTTATAAACGAGACAAGTGGCGGCGTGTCACATCTCGTAAAGCATGAATCCTCTTTCTTAATTTCTAAATCTTATTTAAACTTTCGTTATATATGAGCATAGTACTAATCCTGGAGATGGAGCAGGCATTCATAGATAACTGGCCGATCTATTGATTTAGACATTGCATGACAGTTGCTTCTGTATAAAGTCAGCGTGTCCCTTTGCTTAACATGCTCTGTACAAGTGAAATAGCAATAACGTTACTAGTATCAGGAACATGGCCGTTTAAAATGACTTTTGAAACACTTTTAAAACACTCAAATTTTGTAGTTCAGCAGAAGGTTTCTTTATTTTCTTCGGAAATTAGGTGTACAGTATGGATTATATTATAAACTCAAAGTGGCAGTCCAGCTTCTGTTTACAATTCTCTGTGTGATTGTGCAGACCGAGACCGCCAGTGTCTGCTGCCCATTCATCAATGCTTATTAGCAATTCAATAGGTGCACAGTAGAGTATCCATTAAATAATTGAGGGATTTGAATTTACGAGGGTTACATAATGAACAACCCATTTTTGTGCTTCAAAATAGTAATTTGTGATACAAATGGGAGTTGGTAAATTTCATGATAGAGTAAAAAACCGAGCAGATTCTCAAAGACAATTATTTTGTTTATTTGAAATCACTCGCCACAAACATTCGCAAGCTCAACAGCTCGGTTGCTAGTGCGATTGTGGTCAGATGTAGATCTACTTTGCGTAAAACTGGCCATTTTGTAAAACTGACCATTAGTTGCCTGTTCAAGTATTTGCAAAGACAAAACATCACGTTGAGATTAGTTTACGGGTCAGGTTTTACAAATTATAACTTATCCGAACTTCGGATGCAGACATTTTAAAAACTTAAATCACAACACATCTGCTCGCATGGATTTTCAAGGGAATTAGTTTTACACCAGTAAAGTTAAACTGAGTGATTCTTTCAGATCATTACTACCAGCGTCCAACAAAAAGGCAAGTTGCCATAGTTCCATCGGGAATAAAAACTAATCAGGTTTGTAGGATTGTAGGGGACACTTATAAGTGGTAGGAATGATCCAAAAATCCATCATGACATTTAACATCTTTATAGGTACACACCTTAGCCTTCTGTTCGGACTTGATAACATCGAAGAAGTTACTCCCGGACTTTACAACCGCCATTCTGTTTCTCCCTTCGTTCAACTCGTGCCTTATTATCATCTCGGCTTTACGGCAGTATGGTTCTTGTTTTTCCGACACGTCTTTTAACTAACAACAATTATTAATAATTTAATAACATTGAAAATTAAGAATCACCATTGTAAAAAAATTGTCAGAGGAAATGTTTAGTAAGGTTAAGTAGTTAAATGTTTACCTTAAAGGATTTGCGCTCTCGTCTTTTGTGTTGTCCCATGTTTTTTATTTGCTTCGAGGTATCCTTTGAATAATCCTAAATGATCGTTATTCATATTATGGTATCTACGTCTTTAAGAGTAATTTAAAATCCTTTCGGTTCCAAAGCTAGACAATAAACTCCCCCGTATAAACTTGATCTTTGAAAGAATATGAGCCAAATGTTTCCAATCGGAAACCACAATCAATCATGCTTTTTTTTAATGTTAAGAGTTCTGCTTCTTACATTCTCTTGCCTTCTTTGCAGTTTTGCAAACTTAAAATAGCAGTGTACTATCACCAATTGTGGCGCTGAAAACATCATGAACAAATCTCGTAGGAGGTTAAGATTAAGTGAAGCTACGAACATTTAAGGAAGGATCTTGCTGGTCCAGAGTTCTGAGTAGGAGCATTCTTGTGTCGAGTTCTACGTCCCCCACAGGCCGGTACGGTTTAGAGATATCGGACCAGTAGCCACACTTCTTCACCTGTTAAGCAAATCAAATCATAAATATCATGATCTGTCAAACGATCATTATAGCACTATTTTACTATAGTGCCAATCATCATTGTTCATCATCATTATTATGTGACATTTATTTCAGATAATTATATAATATACATAATACCTATAAGTAAGTATAAATAACAGAAACTGCTTAAATGAGCAATTATTGCAATCATTCAACATGGTATCAGTATTACAAGTTCTAATGTCAACATTTTCCACAACAATTGCAAGTGAATTGTTTTAACTAATTCACAGCAGCACAAATTATAGACTTATAAACATAGAGAGAATTAATACCTGGAACTGTCTCCTGTCATAGTTATCTTTAAATATTTGGTCTCTTGGTCGATCAGCACACGAGTATTGTTGTTCAGATCTGGTCATTGTTATTGTAAGTAATGACCAAACAATTGATTTGAAATGAGGGTTAATTTCTGATCTGTAATTGAAATATGAATAAAGGAATTCTTATAAATAGGTGTATTATTCATACATAAAGTTGAATAAATTGATAACTACCTGGTTCTGATTTTATAGCCTTTTTGTGACTGGATAGCAAGTGGTTTGATTTTAATGAACAGCTTTGGTTCGACTTGGAATCCTTTACTCGTCCAAGGCAGACCAGATGATCTATATACGTGTGTCATTCCCTACACTAATAAACGATTTTATATTTCATTTCAAATACCAGTAATAACAAGACAAATTTAAAGTATTGTAGGTATGTCAATATATCTGACCAAGCAAGTCTATCAGTAGTAGGAGTCTCAACCTGGCTTTTAGCAAACTCCCGTTGTAGAGTGGAGGAAAGAAGGCACATGACGTCCCTAAATGACGAAAGCATAAAATATAATTTGATGCTCTTTAAAGAAATGTTTAGTGGTGACAGATCTGTATCCTTGACTATTTAACCTATGGGATTGTTCCATGAATGGCTAATAACACTGGTAGTGCGCTCACACACTTCTACAATGATCTTACAAAGAAGAAGATTCGGACAGGCAACATCCCCAATAATTGCAGCATTTCTCTGAAAGGTGTTCAAGTGATTTTACCTAGGGACCTTACCACAATTGTGTAATGCGTTTGCGAGGAAAGCTAAAACGTGCGTTATTAACTAATCAACATAACCACGCCCTGCTTGATTGGACCGTAAGAGATTTTGACTGCATATATGTTATTTTCCAAAAATTATAACTGGCTGGTCACACAAATCTCAACTAAATTCCCCTAGGCTAGTGTTTTCCAAGTCTTGTCCTGTGAGTAACCCTTTAGTTCCATAGGCAAATAATACAGTGGCAAAATTTGCCCAAATTTTATTTGCGAAATAAAATTATACGGGTGACCTGTTCCATGGAGTATATTATTTGAGTGAGAAAAAATTAATACGTGAACGTTCACGATTTCTTTTAGCTCAATTAATTGATTGAATCGAAAAGAGAGAGTCAAAAATTCGGACTAACGTTTCGGTGTGGGCAAAAGCTTTCAGGCCCGCACATTTCTTGCCACTTTAGTTGCCTGTCCGATTACAATACCCAATTAACAGCTTCAAGGACATGACAGAAAGTCATACACCAAATGAGCATTACATTTTTATTGTTATAAATTTAGTCTGTAAAATGTGCTAAAATGTAATTTCTTGTTTCATTGAAAATTTCTTGTTTCATTGATTTCGAAAAACGATGGGGATATTTCAAGGAAAACCAAAAATGGATAATGTGACATGTCCATGATGCTGAGTGCTCGTTTCGTTTCGACGGCAAATATATGTGAAAATGAATGAATATACATTTGTTGTTTTCTTGAACTATAATATCAAATATAAGTTAGGAAAACAAGTTTTAAATTTTAAATTACTGCGGCCGCGCTCAGCCTGTCATTCCGCCGAATCTCTATATAATTATATGTTTATGAACATAATAGCCTGAGGTCCCCAGGTAAATTTTAAGTTGCAAATATAATACAATATAAATTTGGTTGGCAATTGTAGCGCAATGCACTACTGGGCTGCGTCGCGCTTTAAATAATTGTTCTCGCAACCAATGCAATTATTTCTTTTTGCAACCAATCTTCTCATGTAAATCGGCAAAATGTAATATTGCGCCTTGCCAAGCTGCGAATGATTGACATCGTGAATCAAATTAGCAGTTTTATTTGTGTTCATTATATTTACTTTTTATTTTCATTGGCAATATTTTGAACAATTGTATTTTAAATACAATTGTTAATAATACTATAACACCTTTGCTTCTGAGTGCTGATACAATATAGTGTCTAATATATAGTGCCCTTGTAACACGAATGTATCCTTGTAACACGAATGTCATCTTTTACTGTGGCGCCTTCATCATCTGTCACTAAGGTGTGCCATATATGTAATGTCAAAGCAACTAGAGGATTTTTGTGTCTTGGGCCATGTAAACAGTGGTACCATGTTAAATGTGCTGAACTTAAGAAAAGAGAAGGAGAGGTGTGTAAAACATGCAACGAGAAAACCAATTGTGACAATGCAAAGCCCACTGCATCTGATGTATATGTAAATGTAAATAAATGTAATCAGTATGATGTAAATAAAACCAAAGACGGTGTAAACATACACAAAGAACCCGATGATAATGCAATCCTTTGCCCAATATGCAGCACAACAGCTGATCGTGGAGGGGATGTTGTTGGATGTGATGGTGTTTGTGGAAAATGGTTCCACGTTACATGCCTTGCACTTTGCAGAGGGCGATCAAGCAGTTTGTGAGGGATATTGGTACTGTTCCTCATGTTATGGTAAAGAGGCTTTCCCTGGCTTCCCAAGTTTTGTGAAGACAGTTGACTCAGCACCCGCAACATGGGGTTTGCTCAAGGGGCATGTTATTAAAGAGACATTTGGCAATGCCTATGATGAAATAATCAAGTGGAAGAAAAACCTGTTCAAGGTTCCTTCTGGTGCTCAAGGTAAAGCTTATGTGAAAGCGACCTCTAAAGTCATCAATTACTATGTTAACAACTCCCCCCTTCAAAATGTAGCCATGACTGCACTTATGGTTATGCCAGCCCTGCTCCTCCAAAAACCTTCCAAACGATCCAAAACAAAGGACCACGTCAGATATTTTGAAGATCGCCTCAAACTTTGGGAGAAAGGCGACATCAAGGGCTTTATCAAGGAAGGTAAAGCTATTCAGAAGCGTTTAACATCAAGCAAGTTTACTCCCCAACATACCCACAAAGTATTCTCTAAGCTTATGAGTGAAATTAGGAGATAAACTCTAGAAAAAAATGTTAAGTTAAAAATATTCTAATCCCGCACAACACGTTTTTGTGCAGCGTGCGGGATTAGAATATTTTTAACTTAACATTTTTTTCTAGAGTTTATCTCCTAATTTCACTCGGATGGTCGGATATCTATTTTTTAACAAAGAAAGTATAGGGAGTTATGACTTTAAGATTGTAAAAGTCATGAGTTAAATTATTAGTAAGTACTTTTTCTTTTTTAAAGTAGGGGGAATGTTAGAATCTTAATCCTATTTGTAGCTTGTTTTTGTACTTCATATTACTAACCCTGTATCTCACTTTAGCAAAGGTTTAGTTCCAGTGATTGTATATACAGTGTTGGGGTAAAGGGAATCCAGAAGGCAGACAAGGCTCGACTCCAGACTCTAGTTGAAGTAACAGAAGAGAGAGGAGTGTCCAGTGTTTAGTTGACTCCAGACTCTAGCGAAGCAGAAGGGAGAGGAGTGACGTTGTTGACTCCAGACTCTAGCGTAGCAGAAGAAAGAGGAGTGTCTAGTATTTTAGTGATCCCACAGATTCCGGTCGACAGATACTATCTGTGTTCTGTGACGTGGAAAGAGTGGTAAGTAGTTTATAGTTATAGTTTAGTAGTTTAGTCTAGGAGTTCCTGCTTCCTCTTTCACTTTCATTATAGTTTCACGTGGTTTACCTTTCACTTTACTCACGGTTGTTTTCCCCCAGGGTTTTGTTTTATAGTTATCAGTTCCAGTTTTAGTTGAAGTCCTCATCATTCAGAAGTCCCTCATATATAGTAAGAAGAACATCATCATCAGGAGTAGTAGTTTTAATTTAATAGTTGTTTAATCTAATAGTAAAAAGACATTATTTAGTTTAGTATTGAAATGTGTATTAGTTAGAGCAGTGTGAGTAACTGAGTCACACCAATCACCTTTTAATCACTCATTCACTATTTGAGAGTGAGTACATAGAGTAACAAGGTTACATTTGACACACCATTTATTTGTATAACCTCTTTATTCATCTAATTTGTATTTATAATAATTGAGTATTATTTGTTATTTAAATAACCCAAGAACAAGGTTCCAACACTTATCAAGGAAGGTAAAGCTATTCAAAAGCGTTTAACATCAAGCAAGTTTACTCCCCAACATACCCACAAAGTATTCTCTAAGCTTATGCTTCAAGGAAAAGGTGTCAGCAGCACTCAGATGGGTGACAAATAAAGCTGGGGGCCTCCTAGAACCAACACCAGAAACTATCAAGTTGCTAGAGAGTAAACATCCTGACCCACAGCCTGAAGAATCTTTCCTTGTAAGCAGTCTACTCAGCAATGTTGGCTTGGAAAAAGTAGACAACGTTATATTCGAGAACATAGATATTGAAGCAATCCAGAAGGCAGCAAAGAACACCAATGGATCAGCTGGCCCATCTGGCCTAGATTCCGATGGTTGGCAACGTATCCTTTGCTCTAAGTCATTCAAGACGTGTGGTGCTGAACTATGCGAATCAGTTGCCCTACTAACCAGGAAACTCTGCACTGAATTAGTTGACCCTGATCCCCTAGCAATGTTCATATCTTGCCGCCTTATTCCTTTGGAAAAGAAACCTGGCGTTAGACCAATAGGGATTGGTGAAGTCCTCCGCCGAATAATCGGCAAGTCAGTTACTACTCTGCTCAAACCAGAGATCCTAGCAGCCACTGCACCACTTCAAGCGTCAGCAGGCCTAGAAGGTGTAGTAGAAGCTGCTATTCATGCTCTTAGAACCATGTATGAAGATGAAGACACTCATGGTATCCTTCTTGTTGATGCAGATAATGCCTTCAACCGTTTAAACCGGAGAGTTGCCCTCCACAACACAAGTGTGATGTGTCCCGAGCTGTATAAATATCTTGTTAATACCAACAGAAAAGCAGCGAAATTGTACATACCAAACTCCGAGGGTTTGTTTATTTTATCCCAAGAAGGTACTACTCAGGGGGACAACTGTGCTTCTGCATTTTACTCCTGTAGCCTGATGCCCCTTCTGGACAAACTCCCCACAGAGCCACCAGATATTTCTCCTGTGGTCTTTGAGAACACAAAACCACCCCAGAAACCTCCTGAGGAGCACAATAAGATTAAGACACCACCAGATATAACTCCAGATAGGACCCCAGAGGTTAATAAGCCCACCAACAAAGCTGCTAAACACATATATGGTTTGCAGATGATTCTGGAGCAGCAGGAAGGCTTAAAGCCCTGAAGATTTGGTGGGATTCCCTACAGGCATCTGGCCCTGTTTACGGCTATTTTCCCAAACCGTCCAAGACCTGGCTTATTGTTAAAGAGGAGTACCAAGAGGAAGCCAAGTCTCTCTTCCCCGACCTTAACATCACCACCGAAGGTTGTCGATACCTGGGTTCCTTTATAGGTACAGAGACTGGAAAGTATAATTTTATCCAAGCCAAATGTGTTGAATGGATAGAAGAGATCGAGGGATTGGCATCAATTGCACGGCACGAGCCACACCTTGCTTACGCTGCTTTTGTTTACGACTCCTCCCGCAGATGGTCTTTCCTGATGAGGACCACCCCCGACATAGCAGTGAACTTGCAGCCCATCGAGGACATGATCAGGAATTTGCTCATTCCCAACATGACAGGACACACAATCCGGTCTGACCTTGAGCGAAGTCTGTTCTCCCTCCCAGCTAAGTTAGGTGGACTAGCTATAATCAATCCAGTAGAAATTGCTGATACTGAGTACAAGAACTCACTCATGGCTAACCAGCAGCTTACAGAACACATTCTGAAGCAACACACCACTCTCAATACCAACAGAGAGGCTGGGAAATCGGTCAAGAGTGCCATTAGCCTGTCAAATGCAAAGAGACATGAATCTCTCAAAAACCAGCTGATGAACGATCTACCACCTTCGATCAGTGAGAAGATCCTGTTATTTCTGATCACACATTTATCTCTCTTTTGTGACGGAATACTTCTAACCGTGTTTACCCTTTCTAGCAATGACAAGGAAACAGGGATAACCGATTGGACTGGGGAGTTGCAGACCAGTGGCAGCACACTACCGTCCAATCGGTAAGTATTTATTATGTTTAGTTATTAGGTATATATTTGGAATTGGTTAATTTGGTTGTAAAGTTATTCTATTATGTAATAAAGTATTTTGTTTTACAGGTTTTGTACATACGACAAATACGGGTTTTATTGGTCAACTAAAGGTCATCTAACAGTGATAGCAGGAAGTCGGAAAACGTTCTACGCACCTGACAGTGGCACCTTGTTTGTGTGTTATTTAGACTACAATTTAGAGACTAATTTAGAGACTAATTGAGAGACAATTTTTAGAGTTTTTTGAGTCGAACTATAACTATGAGTCTTCGTGAGATACCAGTTTTAGACGACAGCGCTGATTACAGCACATGGAAGAAGAAAGTGTTAATATGGCAGCTTGGCACCGCAGCAACAACGAAACAGCAAGCTAGTAAGCTGATTATGAACATGAAAGGTAGACCACAGGAGGTCTCTATAAACATGACATTAAAGGTGCTAGGGGCAGAAGATGGAGTTGATAAACTCATTGCCGAACTGGACAAACTGTATAAGAAGGACAGTACCCAGTCTTTATTTAAGGCAATAGATGTTTTTGAGGGATACAGGAGAGGAGATGGAGAAGATATAGACAACTACATCTTGGAATTCCAGAGGAGGTATAAAATCCTTAAACAGCTGAGAAAGAACGAAGATCTTTACGATGACATGGTATTAGCGTATAGACTTTTAAATCAGGCAAGCCTAAATGATGAACAGGCCAGATTGGTTAGAGCAACTTGCACTAGTACATTATCTTATGACTTGATGCAAGAACAGTTAAAAAGGACGTTTGGAGATGGATTCACAAGGAATGAGAATCACTCTAGTCTACCTTTTAAAAGTACTCCTATGGAGGAAATTGTAAAGCAGGAACCTGTCTTTCTAGCTGAGGATTACAAATTGGGGTCTGACATTCACTGGACCAGAAATGGGGATCAAAGGAATTTCACGGGTCAACCAATGAGAGAAGAAAACAGATATAACCCTGATGCTCAGGATAGAGGACAGCAGAGATACAACTCATATGCTCAAAAACGAGGACAAAAGCTTTATATGAGGGGGAGTAGTAGTCCCAAGGTATGTTGTTTTATATGCCGACAACCAGGTCATATGGTTGCTCAGTGTTCATTTAACACATTCCCCGGATCTGAGGATGCTGACCTTGGAAATACGGAATGATCGAGAGAGCTGGCAATACATAAAAACTTTTGTTCAGAGTAGATTTGGAAAAGTATCTTGATTGAGAAACGAGAAGGCAATCAAATGAATGTTTTGTGTCGTTAAATGTATGAGTCAAGAGCGTTGAGTCAAGCAAAAGTCAATGTTTCTATTTTAGGAATTGTGAGTTTATTCAGTTTTATGTTTTGTAATTTGTTATGTGTCGTGTTTTAAGGTTTTATCGCATTTCCTGTCGGATTCTATGATACTAAATATAGAAAAGAGTCGAATACTTATTACAAGATCAATTATGTCTGTTTATAAGAAATAAGAGTAATATTCAGTATGTATATCCAGTTCCATGATTCGTAGGATCGTTTGTAGCGCGATGCACTACTGGGTCGCGCGCGCATCAAATAATGCTTCTCGCAACCACTTCGTTAGATCGGCGAGATGCACCACTGTGTCTCACCGAGCTGCGAAGGATTGACATCGTGAATCAATAGGATCGTGTTTTAGTCGTTTTTTACGAGTTAATTGCTGAGCAATGTCAGGAGTATATATTATTTCGTCTCGTCGGATTTTATTTTAAGTTTGTATATTTCATTTTAATTTGCAAAAGAGTGTGGTCGCAGGTAAACATAATAATATATTTGCGTATATAATATGTTTGTAGCTAATTTAGGTAGCTAATCCACTTTGCTGAGTTGTTCTTTTAGTATTTATTTCGAATATTTACTCGTTTTATGGGGACGCTTTTAGTTTTTGAGCTAGATATTATAACATCTCGGTGAGTTTTTTTTTGAGAACAAAGGAATTTCTGTATTGCTAGTAATTTTGAGCTCGTAGGTACAGTAAGTACTTATAGTGTAAGCATTTGAAAATGCGCGCTGGACGCGCGCGCGCGTGGCATTTATATTTTAGCGGGGTTTTAAAGAGATTTTAATATGACTTATTATGTTTTCTTTACTGGGCCGCGCTCAGCCTGTCATTCCGCTTAATCTCCATTGTTGTTTATGAACATAACAGCCTGAGGTCCCCATGTAATGTTTTCTCTGTAATAAATTCCGAACAGTTTCGTCTCGATAGGTCACTGCGGGTGATAATCTAAAAACAACTGTTGCTCCAACCGGGTTGTTGAGCGTCAATACAGGGACGATTTTAATATTCGGCAGTTTCGTCTTGATAGGTCACTGCGGGTGATAATCTAAAGACAGCTGTAGCTCCAACGGGGTTTGTTGAGCGTATTTGTGGGTACAAGTTAATTGTTTGGTAGATTTGTCCAAATAGGTCACTGCGGGTAATAATCTGAAGACAGCTGTAACTCCAACAGGGTTGTTGAGCGTATTTGTGGGTACAAGTTTATTGTTTGATAGATTCGTCCAGATAGGTCACTGCGGGTGATAATCTGATGACAGCTGTAGCTCCAACAGTTGTAACGCGATGCACTACTGGGTCGCGCGCGCATCAAATAATGCTTCTCGCAACCACATCTATCTTCGGTAGATCGGCGAGATGCACCACTGTGCCTCACCGAGCTGCGAAGGATCGGATTGACATCGTGAATCAACTCCAACAGGGTTGTTGAGCGTATTTAATTATCTGATGGATTCGTCCAGATAGGTCACTGCGGGTGATAATCTGAAGACAGCTATAACTCAAACGGGGTTGTTGACTGTAGTTTAGTTTTGGTAAATTCGTCCAGATAGGTCACTGCGGGTGATAATCTGAAGACAGCTATAACTCAAACGGGGTTGTTGACTGTATTTTAGTTTTTAGTGGATTCGTCCAGATAGGTCACTGCGGGTGATAATCTGAAGACAGCTATAACTCAAACGGGGTTGTTGACTGTATTTTAGTTTTTAGTTGATTCGTCCAGATAGGTCACTGCGGGTCAGTGATAATCTGACGACAGCTGTAGCTCAGACGGGGTCTTTGACAGTATTTTTGGGTAAATTTGCAGTGCAATCCTGAGAGAAATTGGGGTTAGCATTGCTGGAAAGGGAAAACCGGGGAATGTTATTTCTGATCACACATTTATCTCTCTTTTGTGACGGAATACTTCTAACCGTGTTTATATTGAATTTTTATATAGGGTAATTGTTATATTATGTGTATATTGTTTGAATAATCTTACTATTTAAAAATCTAACCGTGTTTACCCTTTCTAGCAATGACAAGGAAACAGGGATAACCGATTGGACTGGGGAGTTGCAGACCAGTGGCAGCACACTACTGTCCAATCGGTAAGTATTTATTATGTTTAGTTATTAGGTATATATTTGGAATTGGTTAATTTGGTTGTAAAGTTATTCTATTATGTAATAAAGTATTTTGTTTTACAGGTTTTGTACATACGACAAATACGGGTTTTATTGGTCAACTAAAGGTCATCTAACAGATCCCACATGCATGTGAAAAAGGTGCATCAAGCTGGCTGACCGGACTACCTTATGAGAAGTACGGATTTGTCTTGAACAAGCAAGGGTTCAAAGACGCTATAGCACTGAGATATGCTCTACCCATTGCCAACATAGCCAAGAAATGCATTTGTGGCAAAGATAACACCTACAACCACATTCTCATTTGCAAGAAAGGAGGTTTTGTCAACAGCAGACACAACCGACTGAGAGACACCATTGCAAGCATTCTTGAAAAAATCTGTAATGAGGTTGTTGTAGAGCCCACACTCCAGCCATGCACTGGAGAAAGCCTTCGCCCTGGTACCATTCTGGATGATGGGGCAAGGCTTGACATTGCAGCTAGAGGTCTGTGGTCACCAATGGAGATGGCATTTTTTGATATCAGGGTTTTACACCCCGGAGCCAAATCCAACGCTAATCACAACACCCCAGCAAAGATGTACAATAAGCATGAGAGAGAAAGAAAGGAAATATGGAGACCGCTGTGTACAGATCGAAAAAGGAACCTGCAATGGCCTTGTATTCTCAACCACCGGAGGTATGGGCCCACAGGCTACCATGTTCCTTAAACGAGTGGCAACACTTCTGGCAGCCAAGACCAGCCAGGACAAAAGCCTCATCATGGCAAATCTTAGACGTCGTTTGCGATTTGAGCTACTCGAAACAGTTTTGATTGCAGTGAGAGGACACAGAGGACGGTATTATGAGAAAGCAATACCTGTTCACGAACTGGACCTAAACCTCGCACACACCACCAGCGATGAAGACAGGGGTGATGATGTTGATGATGAAGATGAGGAAGTTGATGATGAGGTGGAGAATGTAGAGGAAGAGGTTTCAGAAGAGTGAGCTGAAAAGAAGACAAAATTCTATTCTAATTTATTGGTTATTATATTTATTGAAATAAACATATAATATCCATTACTCCAGGAGTGATGACAGGATATAGATTGTATTTTAAATTTATTTATATTTCAATTATTGCTGTACACTTTTGTTGAAGGAATTGAATTTATTGTTGTACTTGTGATTGTTATTACTGTTCACACCTTTCTCTCTCTTTCGTGACAGAATACTTCTAACCGTGTTTACCTTTTCTAGCAATGACAAGCAAAGAAGGATAACCGATTGGACTGGGGAGGAGTGGAACATTGGCAGCACACTACCGTCCAATCGGTAAGTATTTATAATGTTTAGTTATTAGATATTTATTTGGAATTGGTTTAATTTGGTGGTAAAGTTATTCTATTATGTAATAAAGTATTTTGTTTTACAGGTTTTGTACATACGACAAATACGGGTTTTATTGTTCAACTAGAGGCCATCTAACAGTGATCCCCATTGTCGTTTTACTAGTATCGTGGCAAAAGCTACGGTACAGCCGCGCACTCTTACGCGGCAGGTATACAATGTGTAACAAATTGTTGCACAAGACAAAGTGAATTTGAATAATTCAAATGCATACAAAATGAAATGTATCTTAGGGACGAGATAGTATCTTACAATAATCAATTCAGAAATACTAAATAGCTTTCGTAAGGTCAAGCACACTATTACATATTATACATATAATTTGAACATCTTTATTAATCATAGAATAAACACCTACTAAATTGTTTATTGTCAATTGATATAGTTAACCGTTAACAGTACCTAACGCTATGGCAGTAAATATGTCCACAGAAAATAATGTTATTTGTAATCATTTCCTGTTGGTCATACAATTATGTCGAAATCTGTCCTGTAATCATCAAACTATATTAAAACTATAATATTTCCTAAATTCGTACAAATAAACAAAACTAACTACAGTCTATGTATGAATCTAATAGCATCTACTATTCTAAAAGTCCTCATAAACGGGGTTATCGTAAGCAAATTCAAAGCTAAGTGGATCTAAATTTCCTTTGCTTAGTTGAGTTGTTAATTTTCTACCACACCTTACTTCTTCAAGTTCAATTTTTAGCTGACTGTCTGTCCAAATCAATGGATTTTTCTTGTTTCTTATTCTGCTGATCTTCACATTCGTCCTCACAGTGATGAGCAGGGCAGCAATTGTAACTGATCCAAATATACCACAAATTATGACCAGGGTCCTCGTAAAACCTAAGATATTTTCATAAAGTAAATGATAAAATAAATTGGAATTAGAATTTATTCATAGTGCTGGATAAATTTATAACCAATTATTGCAGCTTCTAACCGATTATTTGTTACGATACTCACAACAGAGATGCAAAAGGTTTTGAATTGATGTACCTATGCCTTTCTGTTTGCAGATGATATCTATGTAAGTATTATATATGATCAAAGATCATTTACCCTTTACATCTGCTTATACCTCTATCATTTTAAAGCTTAAATATTGGTCATTGCTAGTTAGTAAAAGGAACCTGTTAAGTCATTGAAAACTTACTTTCATTTGCTGAAATTATTTTATCTTTGTTCCCCTCCTCGCAGATTTCACAGATATTACATTGATGTCCACTCCAACCCTCTGTACAGTTTTCGCATCTAGGTCCAGAAAAGTTGTTTAAACATGTTATTGTTCCATTATTGCTGCACTTGCTCTGTTCAGGAAGTTCATGGCAATATGTATTGCAGTTATCACCAAAGAAATTAAGCTTACATACAAAGCAGTCCCCTTCAAAGTTGCCCAAGCAGACCCTTTTTCCATTTGTGGAGCAGTTGTAGCGATTTTCCACTTGTTCGCAAAATACTTCACAGTCTACTCCATACCAGTCATTGTTACATATCTTCATACCAGTTCCACTGTCGCAAGTAAATGTTGTGGAATTAGTATCACAAAATGTTTCACAGTTGTCTCCAAAGAAATCTGGTCTGCAACCTGAACAATCATGGCCAGACCTGTTACCTTTACATACAGATTCTCCATTTTCTTTGTCGCATGTTTTTTTCACAGATTCCTGGCAATGTACTAGACATGAAGAAGTGAAGTAATCAGCAGTGCACTGATTACATTCCATGCCTTGCCGGTTCTTGTCGCATATTTTAGTTCCATTACTAGAACAGGTGTAGTTTGTGTTGCTATGATCACAGTAAGTTGTGCAGTTAAATCCGAAATGATCCTCAATGCAAGTTGTACACTCGAGACCTCCTCGGTTTCCAAAACACTGTTTTGAACCATCTTGACCACAGCTGTAATTTGAATTGGGAGTGCAGAACACATCACAGTTTGGACCATAATAATCAGTTAGGCATAGATCACATTGCTGTCCATCCCAATTATCTTTACATTGCTTTGATCCATTGTTGCTGCATGTATACCTGTTAATCTCTACACAGAAAGTGTCACAGTTAGTCCCATGATATCCTGGCAAACAGTCACTGCAGTTATTGGCACTGTCTGTTCGGTTCCCTAGACACAACTTCTCTCCCTTTTCAGTGCAATTGTAATGACCAGTTGGCAAACAGTATTTATCACAGTTCACCCCATAATATCCATCAGAGCAACTGTTGCAGTCTTTACCAATCCAGTTCTGTTCGCATATTTTTGTACCATTCTCATCACAGGAGTATTGATCTAGAGTATCCTGACAATATATCGCACAGTCCGTCCCAAAGTACCCTGCTGCACAATGGTCACAGTCTTCTCCTGTCTTACTAATAACACATAGCTTGTCTCCAGTACTGGTGTCACAGCTGTAGTTACCTGATCATGGTGAATAGTGATCAACCAGTCACCAGACAGTGAAAATAAACCAATCCTTTATTCTTAACATCTGAGTTACCTCAATTAGTAAAAATAACTACAATTTGATACTTGAATTACTTACTCCTTTCTCTCTATTTATACTTATAGCTGATAATTTGAAGCCTATGAAAGTCATTTTACCTGGCACAGCAACACAATAGACAGAACAATTTGATCCATAATAGTCAGATTTGCAGGTATCACATTCTCCTATCCAGTTACCCAGGCACGTCTTTTCTCCAGTTGACTTGTTGCAGCTTTGCTGTCCTGGACTGTCGACACAGTATTTGCTACAGTTTGTAGAATAGTAGTTCAGACGGCATGTGTCACAATCAGGTTTTGCTCGTCCATACCCACACACTTTCTCACCTGAAAATGAATCATCATGCACTAGAATCTGTGATTAATTATCTGGTGATTAAACTTTGATTTAACAGCTGGTTACAGTTCGAATTTTCTTTGATGAATGATCAATAGAATTCTGACCTTCCTCATGATTTTGAGGTAATCAGATTATTTTGTCTAGTCGCAACTTGGCTGTTTGATTTGTAAGTGATCAAATGAAAGTGAAGATGAAATGGAGGGTTGCCATGGTTACTACCTAGTTGACTGGATTCATATCATTGCTGAAATTAACTGTCCCAATCGGCTACATTTCCCTAGTTCATGCAATGCATTTTATGACCTTTGAGTTGAACATGTGAACATCAGTTAGCATGCATATTGCATTTTATTGGTCTAAGGTGCTCATGCATAATGCCCCCCAACTAAGACGTTACATGATGCCACTACTATGTCAATACGACTATTCTGCAACAAAGTTACAAAATGGCACAATTGTGGCATGAATTAAAGAATTAAGAGTCCCATTTTACCTTGGTAACATGGTAAATTGTCTACATTCATGATATACCTGTTTCATGATCACATGTAAAGTTTACGGTAGGTTTACAAAATACGTCACAGGATGGTGTATGATAGTTCTCTTCGCAGAAGTTACAGCCTTCTTCTACAAAATGAGTATTACAACTGTCAATCGCGTACTCCAACTTGAGTTTAGCTCTGTCATTTACCTGATTGTATCGGATATGAGCTCATTACTGGGCATGATAGTAAGGTGCCTATTACATGCTGGTTTACATGCTGGTTTACATGCATTATAACTATGTTTTGTAGGTTTATGTTCAAGTCATTATTATTAACATAATATAATGAATTATAAGAAATTGTCACTTATTTGGGAATCCAAATTCCTTATCTGAGTTTTTTTAATTTTTACATTTGGTGGCGAGTAATTGAATTCCTCTTTTTTCCAGTGGCCGTCTAGGTGTACCAAAGAGAAGTCTATTTCATATTGGAGCTGTCTTACATAGTCGGGATTACTCAACCCTCCATCATCGTCCATCACCGTCAACTTTAATTGAACTGTATCCTATGACACGGTTTGGATTGTGAATAATATTGAAATATTAGAAACATTCAGTATCCAATAACCTGCACTCAAAATCCGGATCTCAAATGAAACATTAATAAATTCATTTTAAGGATTAATTTTAAAGTCAACCCCACCCCACCAGTTACAAACGTTTGTTCTAAGTTTGATGTATATGATTCCAGGGATCAGTTTCGTAAGATCGAGAAGGTAAGTATTATCCATTACGTTGGTCTTGATAATAGTATGGCTGGGGAGTTTTTGTACAGTTTTCGTACAGTTTTCGTACAATCAAACTATACAATTGTAGTGCAGAGGAATTTTCAGAGATAATAAGGTTGATACGAAACAGATATTTTAGTATTATATATTAGTCTAGCAAAATATTTTCTTAATAAGACATAACAGGACTTATATTATATACTATGGCGAAGATCGTGTTTCACGATCTTCGCCATAGTATATGATATGGTCACAACAACTTGGTATTGCTGATGTGACTTACTTGGCTCCAATGATTTCGATGGGATTAAAGTAAAAGTCACACGATGAACTCATATCCCCACACATATCTTTGGAACCTTCTACACCGTTGTCAAAATAGGAGATGAACCTTATTTTACCAATACCACTTGTTTCGCCCCTTTCCTGCAATGGAGTAGAAATCCTATTTAAGTTCAGTGTAACCATATCACAATCTTAACGATTGCCACGTGCTCCTTTCCTCTTCCAGCTTAAACGAAGATTCAGTTGCTGTCATGTCACGAGATATATTGATTCAAAGCCATGCAAGTGCAATCATAAGCTCAAGAAGTGGAATTACATTCGAAAAAAATTTGGACTTACCAACATGTAGAGGAATAAGATACAAAATATCACTGATTTTCTTAGTCTTACACCGCTCATTATCTCCTCTGAATAAACATTTTTCACTAAATAACTTTGTTTTATTCATACTTCTATCATTATCAAATACGGGCAGTTAAAGATTTGGTTCTAGACAAGACAAATAAACCTACTAGGAAGAAAAACAATAGATAACAAATGATTAGATAAGAAATATCAAGATCTGACTCCCAGCCCACTGAAAATATTTGGAAAGATAAGAATTAAGTTTTAAATTAATAATTATGTGTCAAATTGATCCATGGCCGTCTATGCTTTTCTAAGGTTTTATGTGGATAAAGAATTCGATTTCAATGCAAATAAACTGACAGCAAGCTTGAAAGGATCAAATAATTATCAAAGAGCAGTGAGCACCCACCATCATTAATTATTTATTATAGCTGACTACATAATTATCTCTTAATACATTATTCCCAGTCATGACCACATTACCACATCGTCATTGCACATGATGCTGTGCAGAAACGGGTTCTGTAATCTGTGGCTTCATGCATGATGTAACAGGGAGAAGTGTGTTACCGGGGTGATACTCTTATCAGGTGCCGGAGTAGTGTTAGAGTTGCACTGTACTGATCCTTATCTGTGGACTGTGGTAGACAAGCACAAGGCAGCCCGAATTCTACTTCTTGAACACCAGGACGCGAAATCACGTTTTCAAATGGGGTGTCTCCTAGCTAGCTGTTACTGGACGAGGGGAGTGCACCTCACATGGTATGACAAATATAATTAAGTGCTGTCGACCTCTGCATTTTATCCGCTGTAATGTTTTATGGCAGGTGTCACAAGGCTGTCACATGGATGTAAGACTGACAACTCAAGAAATAAATGCGCTATGTGATATTGGCTTACTTGCATAAAACTGCAAGTAGCATTCTGATGAAGTGATTCTATACCAATGCTCTTAAATGTAGAAATTAACATCCCTTGACTTTGCAAATTAAAGCTTAAAATAAGATCAGAAACCTATAAAGTATAAAATCTTAGTTTAATGAGTTTCCGGGGAGCACTTCATGGGCTTCATTGGTTTAGTTCCTTAAATGCTTGGTACTAGACAGGGACATCATTCAACAAAGATTAATAATATTTATGATAAAGTGAACGGGGAACAACACCTCAGGTAAACAAAACGATTATGAGAATTATCCCTCACATTGAGAATTATCCGTCACCTTGAGGCTAAACAAGCTCAATGAGGTATCAAATTAACAATACTCAAGTTATGCATGACGAGCTTATACCTAACGTTATTGGCTGTAGGTAAGTCATGGCTGTTCCATCACTCCAGTACGGGGGTAATAATGCAATAAATTCAAGTGGTGCGTCCCGGGGAATATATTGTAGGATCTGTTCAAAGTGTCATAATTAAGTGTCCCTCCGAATATCATTCGTTCACTCCAACAAATATTTCGCTTTCTTAAGCGAACAATATAATCTCAGTTTGTAATATCCGTTATATTTAATGCCACCGATGTTCAGTGGATAATCATGAATTATCGCCATAATTGATGTGGGAGGTGGATGGCGAATGTGGATGTTTTTGACCAGGAAAGTTGTTTGAAATGATCCTTGTATTCAAAAGATCAGCCGATCTTGATAAATGGTTTAATTTTTAACATTCACTGAAGTTATTGCTATGTAATTTTTACACTGGCACTATTGAATATTAATCTCCAACGGCTGTTGCTATGATCCGATTTCACCAAGTACCTTACTACCTTGAATATTCATTGAAGTGAAAAATAAGTAAACCTGTGAAGCTGCAAGTGTAATTTGCAGAGACAGATTGAGTCGGTTTACAGAAGACAGAGCAGTTGTGTTGATAGTAGTTCGTCGCACAATCGTTGCAGCCATTTCCGTCAAATTCCGGTGAACAGGAGATAATTTTGTACTTTAAATTGAGATGTCCCTGTACAATATAATCTTTATAAATGAGAAAATTTTCGACGACCACGTTACCTGTCTGATCAATAGAAGTCATCATCGGGGACGGGCATGTGAGAGACTAAAGATATGGTTAAATTCGAAAAATTTGATTGAAATAAGTCATGTTTAATGTTTTTAAAATGACCAACACAGTTTGGAATAACTTTGGATCATAATCGTCACGAATCATGATAATTTATATAACATTATGTCAGTTAGGCTGTAAGGCACCTTGTTTTCACAGAGACCTAGAACAGACATATGAATGGGCAGAGTACGAGTAGGCATAAAATCAGACTGCATAAAGTCGAGCTAATTTGCAATAAATATTATTCCAACTTTCGCCATAGAATTAAATCACAAGTAAAGTTCGGCTAGTTATAAAAACCTTGCTGTTTTATGGCTTTGACCTGAGCTGTGTGCATAGTTACCATGGTCACGAGATCGAGGCCTTGAGACCATGACCAGCCCTCAAATTATAACAATATTAAACTCACACCTCAACCAGAACTTAGACATTGCTAGTCACACATAATATTATTAATATATTGGTTATTATTATTAGGACCAACAGAACCATAATCATGTATTTGTTTGACGTTCGTGAAAATGTGGTCGGATTTAACAGGTATTAATATTAAGTTGACAAGATACTGTCATGTCTTAGACTGTATAAAATCTCAGCTTGGTTCCCATTTTACACTCACCTGAGTATCTTTAATGGATATTGATTTCCAATCGCCCCCAGATTTTAAATTCCATGGGTTTATGGTGTACTTTAGGTTACTTATAAAGTCGTCACTCCCCGTCGTCCACTCATCTTTGTCCATTATTTCAACGTCTAAAGACACGGTGCCCTAAGAGTTTTTAGTCAGAATATTTGTTGTAAGTGGTTTAGATATTGCTATAACTTTATAATCATGATAATTAGCCCCCCCCCCCCCCCTAATTATGAGGGTTAAAAATACTAACATTAATCACTGACGTTGGCCTATGCTAGATTATTATTAAAATCGTCGATGGAAATTGGAGAAGAATAATTTTAAAATGCGGCTCCATATCTTAAAATCTTACTCTTCTCATGTGTAGATGTGAGTTTCAGTTTTAATTCGAATAACCCCGGAACTTTAAACTTACATTTGTTGTGAACGTAATGCTAATGGGATTTGGATCTCCACCGAGGAAGGAACTACCGAAGTAAATTAACTGCTTATTCCCGTAGTAATCACTTGTGAATGACCTGGAAAAAATTAAATGTTTTTTATCGAGATTTGTGACTTGATGTGTGAACAAATTAGTAGAATGAAATCAAACTTTAAATTCAGGATTTAATGCAAAAGGGCAGGGTGATATTCTAGAAGAATCTCACGATTGGAAGGCGGCGGATGTAGTAATTTTAAAGTAGAAGTCACAGGCGTTCCCTGGATTATCACAGCTAGATGAGTTCTTGTATTGTTCGAACTTCAATGATAGTTCACCTCTCCCTTCAATTTGCAGCTGAAAAGTTCGTTATCAAATGATAAGGCTCAATGAAGAATCATTTTATGAAAATCTCTATTCTGTCCATCAGGCCCTATATTCATTGAAATAAAACCCAACCTGGTAATTAAGCAAAACCGAATGATGATTTAAAAAGCTACTTACAAATATTGCCAGAAAGATAGCTAATTTCTCCAGAACCGTTAAATTAAACCTCATAATTGTAAAATAAACTAAACACTAAAAATAATCCTAACAAGCTAACAAAAAAGATTTTATTACTAAACCTAAACTAAACTAACACGATGCTGAATCTAGCGTTAACTCGTGCTTCTACTAATCGACGTGTGAATGGTTACGTCACAGCTTGTTTGAGGGACAAATATCAGACCAGACAAGTGACAGCCATATTATGGTTACGTTATATATTGTCTTCACTTTATCTGATAACGATTAGATAAATACTTTAAAACGCTTTGCCCCGCCTCCAGTTCTCCACCTTAACTCTCTAAATTTGATTATGCAATAATAAAAATGACGAGCATGTATTTGTTCCTTTGTTTTTGGCCGACGACCCAGCTCTGAGCTCAGGTTATTTTTTTGGGGCATATCCTTATCTCTTCGGTATTCCGTTGCGAAGTAGATAAACAGTTTAAAAACCGTAAGCAAAATACAGTTCGTAATTTCTAACACGAGATGCCTCAGTAAGCTAGGATATGGGCGTGTTCAGCAAGTGGTCGATACTTGAGAAAGTAGAGGACAGACTGGAGGGTCAGATTATCGGTAACTTCAACTACCCTTTTGTAAAGGATGATCTGGATCCCAATCTATTGGTGTACAGCGACCGACCCATGGAATTCTACGTTTCATGTGAGTAAATCTGTTCGCAGCAAGATTACTATCATGACTAATCATCATGTAGAACATAAAATACTTCAGTAAAACCACCAATCTCTCAATTAATATCCAATTTACACGTCATATCAATGGAACTTTAGTATATTAAATATTTCAATGACTTTCTTCTGACCCTTTTAATCCAGTATCAGATCTGATGAGCTTCCTTACCTAACATGGAATGTTTATATATTTCAGGTGTAGTTTTAGTGGTGTCGAGTATTATATCTACTATCTGGATCATTGTTACTCTCTTCACTCCGCTCTCCTTAGGACAGGGTATCATATTCCCCGTCGCTCTTGTCATCTACTTCTTTTATAGAGCTACTCAAACTTTCAAGGTTTGTTATTATATTATATTATGAACCGAGGATAAGACCTGATAGAAAATTGTATACCATTTTATTAGGATTTTCGTTTTTTAGAACTAAAAGATCGGTAAGCAGTAAGTCCACAATTATTTATTTCTAGCTGTTCGTTTCTTAATGAAGAATTATTTTACCAGACGAGATCGTACAGAGTGAACGTAGACGCGGGATTCTACCAGTTCCACGTGGGCGGAGAGCAGGTGCAAAAGGGAAAACTACATAACCTGTACTTTAGACTTCATGAGAGATCCACTACTGGTGAGCACCATGCAGTAACAAATAATAACCTTAAATAAACATCGTATGCAATAAGGTGAAACGACCTGCTCGATTTCTTGGTACCATGATTGACCTGGTCCAAAAATCTTACAGCAGTCAAGATGAAGATCAAAATGACTCCCTACTTCATGTAAAGGTATACGGGTATAATGTACAGAATGAAACGCCAGTTGCTGCTAAAAGTACATGTTTGTTTGTTTGTTTGTTTTTAGAACCCGTCCCCAATCTTGTATCGGAAAATGACTAAACTCAGGTCTGAGTGTGAATACGGGTGGTACCTGCAAGAGTGTTCATTAAGCATTTAGAGTTCTGTAAAACTGCAGTTACAAGTACAAGTACAATATTCAAATGTATCACTGCTTCGTACAACCACGCGTGAATTAATATTTCAGGCCTCAGAAGGTCTACTATATTATATAGATAACATGCCACATTCCATTAAATCGCTGAGGACAACCAGACTGATGAGTGATGAGTCAGTCAGTGACAACAGCAAAACTGGCTATAATCTCATGATTAATTAGGAGCTGTACGATATAACTGTAATTTTACTGCCGTAGAACTGATAACTCAGTTATTACCTGTCACAGTGTCACAATAGTCACCTTACTTCTTCAATCTCTCATCCATATGATATTATGATTGATGATAAAAATGCGACTAAGTGTGAGAAGTGTGAGAAGAATAAATTTTGTTAAATATCATTAAACAAATTTTGTGCTGTTGCTTAGAATTGTGATCCTATATTTGTTATTATTTCATACCGTTAACAGTAAACAGACTTAATTTTTTTCAGGTTTTCCTTACTACGAGATAGTGTTGAATGGTTACAAAGTCTCATGTGTCAGTTTGTCGGGATTCTCCAAGAACATCAGAAAAATGAGGGAATTAGGTAATTAAATAATAGTTAATTAAATATACGTATATTTAAAACCTAGTTGGAGTCATCTTCAAATTCATTTATCGAGTACATTTTCTATAGTAAAAATGGTTTAAAATTACCGCGCTCTGATTTACCACGGGTTATTCCTTTCCTCCGAATTTTCTTTTTCAAAATTTTTCTTGATTTCCGACAATTTAAGATTTTTAAAAGTTTAAAGAGACAAAATTTGTAAAGTTATCATCATCTTGAAATACGAAATTTGATACAAGCTGGGTAAATAAAGATATACAGGATCAGTGATCACTTTCCGGGGTGTTTTGTTTTGAATGTAAATAATGCGTACATCATGTCACGTCATATTATTGTATCGTATACCAGCTTTATTGATTGTTATTCAGTATTCTGTCTCATCTTAGTTATTATTTTATCTGATTTCTTGGTGGTCATCAGTTGCCAAGCGAATAATTTCCATTGATAGAGTATATCAAATGATGGAGTAGTTCGCTGTTTCTTAGTCTCATGATTGAGTGATTGGAATACTGATAGTTGGATAATATCCGATTGGAAGAGACAAGGACAAATGAAACTTGAAGTAAGGAATGTAGGCAAATTTTTGGCGTCGACGCCATCTTCAGGCTCAAATTATTTGTTATGTAGTAGTGTTGAAAGTAGTGTTGAAAGCAAAAACGATTTTGGGCACATGTGGGTTGTAAAATAAAGAGACGTAGGAGAGCAAGTCGCTGGAGAAAGTTGGGCGCTGGTGAGAACAGAATGAGTGGAGTAAGGAGAGTAAGAGGCCGGTGATGGAAATACTGGGGAGAAAGAGTGAGGAGACTAAGATTAGTGAGGTGCTGGGGTGGAGGGAGGAAGGTTCCGCGGAGATGACGGTATATCTTAATTTGTTTAATGTAACCGCAATAGCAGTGGAATATGCTTCTTACCTGTTGTTAAGATAGCGAACCGAGTTGATTTTCTACTTCTTAAAGTCTATTTCAATCTATCGTTTCGTTTGATGTTTTTTTGTTGTAACTTGACGTGTTGATATATTATTATTATGTATCTAAGCTTATAATATGTTTGTGTTATAATTTCAATGTTGGCTAATGGCTTGAATGCAAATTGCGGTGTTCCATTCTAAAGAAATACTCATAGCGGGCGGTTGGTACTTGAGTGGTGATTTATGGAATGTTTACATTGTCGTGAGGACATTAACATTTACTTACGTAGCTCACGAAGTGACTCTATGAGGAATAAATGACATTATATAGCCACGGAAGCTACCACACTTTACACAATTATGTACTCATATTACATTATTTAAACATATTTTACTGCTGCTCTTTCTTTCCTTATATATATTATATAATAAGCTATTGGCTAAACTTGGAAATATATTGAAGTTTAGCAAACATATTAGCGGTTCTCACTTCACGTCGATATTTTGTTGATAAAGTTAGTCCAGTTTCGTGCTGAAGGTTATTCATTTTCGAGCTGTTGCGTCGATTTTATGATCTCATTTTTTGATTCAATTTTGATGGTGATTTAAAGCTATTTATAACGCGACAAGTGATATCTAACCTTCACAGTGTTCTCTTGTTGCTATAGTAATATAGTGCAACTGTGATCCAAGTTTGAAAACCTTGTGGAATGGATTTTCGTTATTTCATTTTAAAATCTAATTGTTGTATTGAATTAAAGCAGTGAACATATCAGTTGTCATGCGAATAGTTTCCAATGATAGAGTATAGAGTATAGATCCAACTTTTAGCTGAGTTAATTTTGAGTAATTTTACTTCTATGAATAAGCTATAATAGAGGGGTATGGGGGCTAGCTACATCCATAATCAATGTACGAACATTGACAAATGTTGTTTTATTTATTTATTGAAACGTGACTGCTAATAGCGAATCTGTTCTAGATAGCGACCAATCAAATTGATTATTTATAAAAATTCAGGTTGACTGGGCTGATTAGTGATGAGCGTTATATGACTAACAAGATAAGATCATGAATGTACGAAACGAAGAGCCCTGCTCCACTCCTGTCAAGGAACATATTTGTTCTACTTGTAGAACAAGGTTGGGTGCACGTTTGGTTCTACGTCCTGACGGCTCGTACAGATTACTGAATCGACAAGACAAAGAGCCTTGGTTAAAATGTTACATTCGATACATTATTGATCAGGTCATGGGTGTGGAAAAGTTTTGTGAAGTTATTGTTTTGTCACTGTTTCTTCTAGCTATGCTTCCTGACATGAGCATAAGTTTTCTGATGCCCGGGACGAGAGGGTGGATACTCAGTAGTAGCGGACCACCTGACGACCCTGGGATGTGTCAAGAGATTTGTCATACTCTTCAAATAACTGCTGATAATCTTGAAGAAGCTTTCAAAGGTACTAATGAACTTTATGAAACAACAGCAGCTCTATCTCTCGGTGAAATCAGTGTATATAAATCTCCGTTGAGTGCACCATTCAGTAGCTCTAAAGATCCCGTTCGAAGTTTCATGCAAGGCCAATACCTCCCTGTGGACTATCATGCTTATGTGGTTTTTAATACAAGTGATGGAATATGGTGGGCACTTGATAAAACAGCTGAAGGTATATTCGTTAGCTGGGGAGAGAGCCTTTATTCTGTTACCGTGTGCTTCAATGGTCATCTCCGTCCCAAACTGGATGGATTTTACAAACGCAGACTTATCAGTGATGTGTCAGATCGTACAGTCAGTGTTCTAGTTCGCCGTTTAAAATATATATTAAAAACGAATTATATATACGATTTAATGGAAAATAACTGTCAACATTTTGCCAAAGAAATATTTAATAAATTTGCAATAGATAAAACTTGGAAACTATCTACAGTTTCTGATTTGACAAGCCCATTAACGCTGTTATCGAGACTGTTAAGAAATGGTGGATTTCCTCTAGCAAAGTTTTTGTACATTGTCTTCCTTTTCTACGAACTATACCTTCTATCCGGAGAAAGCAGAGAAAAAGAATCCTACCATCATCTGTTTGTAGTGTACACAGTAATTATCGTTACTGGAATTTGTATACTGATAAAGTCCCTCTGGGTGATTTTGCCTTATTCTCTTCTCCATTGTTTGTTAGATGTTGAACCTTCGGTATTATTATTTGCTCTCTTCTTAGAAGCTAGATATTACTCATGTCTTGGTACCATCAGAAAACGAGCCAGTCAGTACCGTAAGAAGTGTCAGTCAGCAGCTGGGTTTAAAAAATATTTCACCTTACCTCTGGGTTATACGATGATTTATATAGTCCCTGTGTGTATGATGATTGATTTAGTGCTAATTTTGCTTGTAGGAGGTGTATATTATAATTTTTATACGTATATTACATTGGATTTGTATCCTTCACTAACTGACCTTGAAGTGAGTGTTTTTGTTCCCATTACATTATTGTATATACTCTCTGTAATATTTCTAAATTGGAAGAATTACCCATATCATCGGACAAGAAAAATGTCATCTTTGCAAGCTTAATTTCTGATCTGAAGAGTGTCATGTATTTTATAATATTTTACTTTGTAGCAATAGATTTTTTTATTTACCGAGTGTAATGACAAAGTACAGTAAAACCCCGATTTATTCGGAGTTTGGGGGAGAGGAAACATTCGCGGTAAATCGGTGTTCGCGGTAAATCGAGGTTTTGTTTTTTTACATTATAAATGTAAGGCTCTATTTCAGGGAAAGGAGATGGCCACGGTAAATCGGAGTTTGCGGTAAATCGGGGTTTTACTGTAATCGAATTCTGCAAATCGGTTGTTGGGAAGCAGAATTATAATGGCTCAGTGAAAATTCTTGGTTTTACACTGTTCGTATTGTCACGACCAGAAGTGACGAATATATAATGTATAGTGTATACCATGTCCACACTCTGCATCTGACAAAACCCTATTTATAATACACAAGCGGGACCCTTCGTTACGCCACTGATCGATGGCCGGATTTGTATCCATTGTCAAAACATTTCCACAGAAGGGTCTTCTCAAAAATTGACAGTATCGCGCGCTTATAAGTTAGAAGTCTTTTCCAGCAGCCAGCTTGACAGAAATGATATATACGCGCGTGCGCTGCACGACATGAAAATAAAACATAAATTCACTGTTTATCTATAAAGATGCACGATTATGCATTTGCCATTTTTTAAATTATTAATTAGCTATAATAAGACTAATGAGTAATGACACAGTTCAGTAAGATCCATGGGCAGCTAGTTGTGCCCACCTATTAGAATCTGATTTGCCTCTAAGGCCCAAATGCTAAAACTGATATTTTTGATTCGCGTGACATTTTGCAACGATATGAGTCATATCCATTTAATTATCCAATATCAGGGAATCACAACATCACTGCGTGAAGTAATTTTTATTCTGTTTCAGGTAAAGGGATGTCTAAAAGATTATCAATCAATTATTTCGACTGCAAGGACGTTTCTGCCCATCACATTGTACATTGGGAGCGGCCTCCAGATCTAAGCAGCAGGTTTGTACTTTGTATATGGTATAAATATGAAGTCCACGGTGGGCGAACTGTCCACTTCGAAAATAACTATATTTCGTGCTGCATTTGCTTTTATTGTTGAATCAAAAATCATTAGGGCTGTTAACCTTGCATGGTAAACATTTCGATCATGATAAAAGTGTGGAGATGCGGGGTCTCGAACCCCGGACCTTGTACATGCAAAGCACACGCTCTACCGCTGAGCTACATCCCCAGATATGATTAATGAAAGTTTAGTATATTTATAATTAATAAATATTTTTGTGTTCAAATATGTTTCGTCTTTGATCCTAAGTCTTTGCATTTTAAGGATAATCTGTACCAGGAGGTGACCGGGACATGATTTTAGGCCTGACCGGGACCGGGACCGGGACCGGGATACAAAATGTGACTTGACCGGGACCGGGACCGGGACCGGGACTGAGATTATCAATTTACCGTGACCGGGACCGGGACCGGGACCAATAATTTCTGGGATTTCTATCTTACCGGGACCGGGACCGGGACCAGGACCAACAATCCAATTTTACCGGGATGACCGGGATGACCGGGATTTAACCGGGATTTAACCGGGATGACCGGGATGACCGGGACCAAAAGTGGTATTCTCATATTGAAAGCTGCAACTTTCATTTACATTATAATTGAACAATTTGAATAAGTAATAACTAGAATATTAAATTAGAAAAAACTTTTTAAAAACCGTCAATATGGGGCATGGGCCTAATGTACTACACCAATAATGTTCATGTACTGATTACTCAAGTTCACCCTCATTCCTCATTCCTCAATCAATGATCCCTCAAATTATTCAACAGTTTCATTCTCCAATTCCAATTGACAATTGGGCGTAGCCCTAGTTGAAAACTTGATGTTTGTTTGCACTTACGAGTTATGTAACGATATTAGTTACCTAAACTTGTTTAGCAATTTTAAACATTGTTTTATTTGGCTCAGAGGTTGTTTAAAGATGAAATTCACAATGAATGAAAGTAAAAACTTAAAATCACAGTGAATGAAATTATGTCAAAGATCCCGGTCAAAATCCCGGCAAATTTGAGTGATTGACCGGGACCGGGACCGGGACCGGGACCAAGAATCCTGAATTAACCGGGACCGGGACCGGGACCGGGATCATAAATCAGCATTTGACCGGGACCGGGACCGCAACCGGGATGAAAAATGTGACTTGAACCGGTTGACCGGGACCGGGACCGGGACCGGGATAGCTCAAAATTGCCAATCCCGGTACCGGGATTCCCGGTACCGGGATTCCCGGTCACCTCCTGATCTGTACGCTTTGTCTGTTTTTCTATAAAACGCGTTTTCAAACAATTCAATGGGGATGTAGCTCAGCGGTAGAGCGTGTGCTTTGCATGTACAAGGTCCGGGGTTCGAGACCCCGCATCTCCACACTTTTATGTTGTTATTGAAATTCAAAACTTTCCTACTTCAGCTCCCATTCACTGCTAGATGAGACGAATTACAAGATACTGTGATGCCTCAAATATTTGTCCCCCGAGTACCGTCTGCAAGAAATAGAGCTGTGGTTTCTCAACCTGGAGCATCAGGATCCTGGTCTCTGGAGCCGAAATAGAGTTGCCGACCATCAATTAGGTAATTAGACCATCAATTAGGTAATTAGACCATTAATTAGGTAGGATTTTCAAATTAGGAAAAATCTGATAAATAGCAGGACATGGGACAATATTATCTGGCTTGTTAATAAAGCTTCTCTAATCACTGCCTCTTGGAATGGGATAAGTAATTCGCTCCATCCATTTAATATGCTTGAATAAGTAAAACGAATTAATTATTTGTCATTCTGAAATTAAAAATCAAGTAAATAAATTTGCAAAACGAAACGTAATGTATTTATGATAAAATTTTCGAACGTGAATATCAATGCAGTACGTACAAGATATACCATTATCAAAAATTTTGTTTAAATGAAAGTGTTATTGCGGGAAACAAGATAACTAAGTCTTTAATGGTTGCCAAGTATCAATCAATCCGTACATATCAATATTCAATATCCATACACGTATTACACAATCCTTCACACGAAAATGCTATCAATATACATACACGAATATTGAGTAGCACAGGTGCGTTTCGATTTTTGCGTGTAAGTTCAACATCTCAAAAGACACCTTTAAAAAATTAATATAATTTGTTGACATACATGAACTAGACTAAACCGCCAAATTGTGAATCAAGATCGCACCGATCAAATAAGAAAAACTAATAACTTTGTCGACTGTCCCATGTCTATTTCGAACAATTTAACATATATAATGTATCAACGAAATCTATGTATTTCATATTTAAATTTTGTTAAGTTCTAGTAAGCTAACCTATGATCTATGTTTTTAAATTAGTACACTAAGTTTCAAACTGAAAGTCGTAACGTCCTATATCAAACAGCTATTGTAAGATTATAATAACTTTTTTGTTATCAAATCATATCTTTTTGAATTTTATCATTTATCATTTATGAATGTTTATGTTATATTCCATGGCAAGAAAATTCAAGATCGAAAAAAACACCAAAATAAAATCAAAATCAAGTTCCAGATCGATTATCTTCGCCCTATTGCTAATTTTCTAGTTTATCCTAAGTATATGAGTAATATAAATTTAATAGTTTAACATCTGCATCATGATCTATTATATAAGTCTTTACGACACAAATCCATAGCATCTCAATTCTCAACCATCCTGTTCTCATGATCTTTCGACAACAGTTCTCTCTCCATGCTCTATGGCTACTGCTACAACTTGTAGTCTCGTCCATCACCTCTAAATCCCTTTTGCTCACAATATTATTGACTATTGAGGTGTTAAATAACCGGTGACGTCATAACAAAGTCATCTCACAATGTCACGTTTCCTTCATGAGCTAAAACAGAGTCCGGACACACCACAGCAGGCTCGAGGAACGTTGATTCTCTCCGAAGGACTCCACTTGTTGGTGGTTGAGTCGTACATCTCCACAGTGTTTAGGCATTGTGTGATGTCACATCCTCCCACGACAAACAGGTTGTCGTCCAGAACTCCACATCCTGCATAGCTGAAACAAATATATTAGTACTCAGTCAGGAAATCAGTTGGAAAATCAGTCAGTATTCAGTCGGGAAATCAGTTACTACTCAGTTGATCTGTAAAGAAAATTTTAGACGAAGTAAAAAAGATCTCAAAGGCATCCTCCTAGTTTTTAAGAATTATAAAATAATCATCACCCACCTCCTGGGACTGCCCAACATGGACAACATGGACCAGCTATCGCTTACAGGATTGTACTTCTCAACCGTAGCCAGGTTTATTGAGCCGTTGTAACCCCCAACCACAATCACCTCCCCGCCCACAACCCCCGCTACCGCGTAGGAGCGGTGAGAGTGCATTGAGCACACGCTCTCCCACTTGTTCATCCGGATGTTGTACCTGTAAAATACGTAGTGTATCACTGACTTTAGAACATCTGGAGTTTGTGATTTGTTGATTACAAATAAGATTTAACGTGTACGGATGATATATTTCTTTCACTAAAACAATCTGGCTTGTTAAAATAACATGGTATATATCTCAATCTCTCCCGTAGGATTATGATGCTTACCTCTCCACACACTTGAGTTCCTGATGACCGTCATGTCCCCCGACAGCGTACACCATGCCCCTGCACGTGCAAACAGTGACTCCGTTGCGCGGGAACTGCATGTTACCCACGGCGCTCCACCCGTTGTCGCGTGGGTCAAATCTCTCGACGGAGTTGAGGGTGGTTGAACTGGAGTTACCACCTGCTACATACCTGAAGAGTTGTTGTTATGTACAGTACAGTGGTAATCAGTGTCACACCTGTTGGTAACATGAGGGCCTTTGTCAGCTAGCACCGTGTTAGTCATTGTTTGTGTTACACTGTAACACTATAATACTGTGACACAATAACACTGTGACACTAACACTGTGACACTAACACTGTGACACTAACACTGTGACACAATAACACTGTGACACTAACACTGTGACACAATAACACTGTGACACTAACACCGTGACACTGTAGCACTATGACACTGTAGCACTGTGACACTGTAGCACTATGACACTGTAGCACTGTGACACTATAGCACTGTGACACTATAGCACTGTGACACTATAGCACTGTGACACTGCAGCACTGTGACACTGCAGCACTGTGACAGTGAAGGTTTCGCGATGAGCATATTATTGTCTTGGTGAATAGTGTCGTTCTAAGATAATTATAACCTTGATTTACTCCTAACAAGCTGTTGTTTCTAAAGAACATAACTCACAAGCAGTTATCAAGAACAGTAGCTCTAAAGAACATAACTCACAAGCAGTTATCAAGAACAGTAGCTCCAGCACAGGATCTCTCTTTGATCATAGGAGGAAGGTAACTCCACCTGTTGTTGTAGATATCATACCTCTCCACACTGCTCAGCGCACTCGACTGCTCAAAACCTGCAATGGGTTCGTCACTGTTCGGCTTTAACACCCCATTTAGAAAACGGTGATCAGTTGATTAGTTTAATTTATAATGGACAATCGTAGTACACGAGAACCTTAACTTTCTATTTTCTCCATTTCAAACATTGGGAATAGTGAAAAGACTATGTGTATGCTTATTGCTGACCTCCACACGCGTAAAGATATCCCTGAAGGAATGAGACAGCTGCTCCGCTCCTCTCGGTGTTCAAGTTAGCTACTGGTATCCACTCTTTTGTTTCGGTCGAGTAACATTCTACCTGCAATTATAGTAATAAGCATTAAAATAATTATTTTAATTAAAACTATTTAAACTAGATATCATAGGAATTGATCTATACAGTTCTTGAGACTCAAGGTCACGATTGAAATACTTACACTTTTGAGTCGTGCACCATTAAGTTCCTCCCCACCTACAGCGTAGAGCACGTTACTGACAAGCCTAGATCGTCCTGGGTTTTGTAGGGGACCAGGGATAACGAACTGACACCTGTTATCTGAAGAGATGATTACTAATTAGTGGCCAGTCACCAGAGATAATAACTAATTAGTGACCTCGATATTAGTGACCAACTGCTCAAACTGAGATCTCCACAGTTATTAAACCCTGATTCAGCAATGAATAAAAGAGACTTTACCGGGTAGTAAATGGTAGTTTTTAGCTTTGTGTAGCAGTGAGTTGCAGGTCACATCATTAGTTATCAGTTCTTCTGTTTCTACCTGAAATATACGATTCTCAATAATTAATAATGGAAATTATAGTTGAAAACACCAACCTAAAGTAATATGGCAGTTTATACACATAATCCTGGATTTGCTGGTTTAGCCGGCCGTTTTATAATAGTAATACTACTGATCGTACTCAGTATCTTATCTGAACATTTCTAAAATAGCAACCGTTCCTCGAAGTATATTCTGTTCTACGGCTAAAAGTAAAATAATTTGGGATATTCTCTTCTTGGCCGCTGGAAACGATCCAATAATATGAGATAGTTTTCATGTTTTACTTTTTGAGATACAAAGTAAGGGATAAAAAACGTTTGATAGTCGACCACACTTTTATCTTGAGACTGTAGACTATATTCTTCATATATATGATGTAATTTTCTTGTTCTTGAAAAGATATTTTTAAGGCTGGATCACCTGAGTGCTGATAACTCTATCTGTTAAATTTAGGGTCTGGGTTACAAAGTGATACGTTTGCGATATCTAGGTTTCACTGCTACGTTTCTGTTTTCAAATGAGATATAGTTTTGAGATAAGCAAAATGGGCGAAACTTCTTAGAAATTCCAAGACCGGACTTGTACAGAACTGATACGTACAGCCTATTTTTGTAACACATGGTGCAACACGCGACTATGAGTTTCCGGTTTTTCTTCCTAACCTTTTTGTTGTTTTGTAGAATTTGTTGACGGGCATATCAGCCCTTATCTTATCTGGTCTGGAAATTACATTTGCGTCATGAGTAACATGCAGCTCAGCAGCTAGTTTTATCTAAAACTTTGTAGGAGTGTTTTGGAATTTGAGCTTTCTCAGATACCCAACGGATACAGATTATACTGTTGCTTTTAAAATTCATTGCAAACACATTCCAAAATGAAATGTTTAGAGGTATTTCACCGTCGTACCTGACTTTCATTCGAGATGGATTGCTATCAGCAGCATAATTATCGGCCTGGTCGTTGAATTTACAAGATCTTGATAATGAAGATGATCTGGAGACCCTCTAGGTTATCTTAATGGAATCGTTTATGCATCGTTATTATTTATTAAGTCCAAAACAAACCGATAAAGTTCAGTACAGCAGTAGCCTCCAAAAATTGCTCCACAGATAAGCTAATATGATTATTCTATTATTATTAAGTCCCGAAGGCGCGTGGGCATTAGGATTAACTTTCCGAAAGACATCACTTCATACTCAAAATTCTGTCTCGGAGCGATAAGAAATGGGGGGAAATGTTATGGATCATATTGATGTTTTCTCCCTCGAAACAAGTGCTGAATTGATCATTAAGGGATGCTGGTGGGGTGCCAGCCACTATCTAAGTTAGTTATCTGACCCTAAATGAATATTTAAATGTAAGATTTTTTCGTTGAATATTTCTTAAATTCCATCCCATGATAATACTAATAAGGTTATAAAGATAATGTTCCTCGTGAAACACCACTCGCTCATCTATAGAATGAGACAAGAAATTCCTTATCGTTCATATGATAATCAGTAATTTTAGAGTTAATTGCTCCTGTAATCTGCAAATCTTCCCTCTAGGAGTCTTATCATCATTCTGAGTAAGTCATGGTACTACTCAGAAGACGTCCTATTCAATCCGTTCATCATACAAAAAGAATCATGGCGTCTCTAGACCTAAGCATGATTCTGGATCGGAAAATGAACTTTATCGACAGGTTGACCCAGAACTGATTCCATGTCGACATGTACCCAGTACGTAACAGCAAGAATTTTAACTTATCAGGCGGGCCACAATGTTGGATACAACTTGAAGGAATGACGAAGGAATGACGAAGAATATGACCACTTCACAGACGATAATTTTAAGTAATTGCAGTGTAAACGAAATATTGAATGTTTATTTTGCAGGTCATTGATGAATTTAAATCCTGATTGAATTCTTATTAAAAAGTATAATTTACTGTTTCTTAAAAGACTGCAAACTACGATATTATGATCTTATATGCTTACTTTTTTAAGTAGGTATCTGATAGGAATGAGAGGTAATCTGATGGCCGAAAAGAGGGCTTGTAAGTAGGACAGTCTGTTTGTCACATCGAACTTAATCCACGTCATAACCGCCTCAAACACTAAATCTTCACTCTCTGCTTGTAGATTATCACTGCTTATCAGCTCCCACACCTTGGGGAATGGGGGTTCTTTATTGATGGAATGGTGGAATTTTTGTTGTAACATCTGGGTTATATTATCTTATGAATATTGCTGTTGCTTGGAGAAAACAACTTAAAGTACACCGATTAGGCACAATAGTTTGCTAAAAGTACCCACTAGGTTACTGAGAGTATCTAACCAAATAACTAGGTAGCTAAAAGTAGCTAACAGCTATATAGTATATATAGCTATAGATAGCTAAAAGTAGCCACTAGGTTAGTAAGAGTAGCTATATAGCTATATAGGTAGCTAAAAGTAGCTAACGGCTATCTCACCTGGCTATAAGCTAGCTTACAGAAGTCCTCCGTGTTGGAAACTTCCCGGAAGTGTTGTAAAATGTACACATCTGCAGATAACTTTAACTCGTCACATTGGATAGTTTTACTAAACTGTCGTAGTGATATGCATGTCATGGCTGACATGTGCCTCTTCAAGAAATCTACACATGCCTGAAAGGAAAAGAGGGTTCATAAAGTTTTACAATAATAAAAACAGGGGCGGCGTTAATATTCGCCATTTATCAGACCAAGGAGTATTGAAACTTTAAGGGATACAATTTAAAAACTAAAAGTCCCAGCTTACTCTGACGACAGTGATGAACTTGAGTTGATTGGCTGCTACTAGCATAGCCTGCACCTCCTGCAGAGTCAACTCTATCGTACCTGTGTACGTGAAATCTATCAGATTTTCCACTACTTCACCGTCTAAATCCACTCTGTAATGATTGTATGTTGGAAGAGAAATCAGCTAAAGGAAGAGGGAGTGGGGAGTGGGGGCGGGTGGTAGGGACTATAGAATAAATATACACTGCTTATATGACAATTAAATGTCACTGATTTATCTAAACCTTCACTTTATTTCAGAGGCGCAGAATATTTCTACCTACACATTACACAAGTACACAACTACAGTGTCCACCCAGTGTCTACCCAGTGTCTACCAAATATCTACGAGTCCACTACAAGTCCACTACACTCACTTGTACTTGTTTATCTCAGAGAACTTCCCTCCACTGTCCAGTAGTCCGGCAAAACAGAGCGACGTTGAGATTAGGATTATCTTGTGAGCAAATATTTCCCTCTCTCCTGATGAGGAATTGTTAACTAATTTACTGTGGACAGTTAATATAAATTGATTGCTAATTTAGACAATGTTAATTGTGAACCTTGTTATCTTGTTAATCTGGGGGACTTGAATTTCACAGCTGAGATAAGCCCAACTGGCACGATCAGAGTTTTAAAGAGCTAAAATATTATGAAAATATTAAACAAATTTCACCACCAAGTTCATTACTTGCTCGCAGTGTAAAAATGAATCTCACACCGGAACCCTACCTGCAGTGATGACGAAATCACAGAGAAGGTTACGCTTTCTGAAGTCGTTCATGGCGATCATGCATACTGAGTTGTGATTTCTGTCCTCTAGCAATAGTTTACCGTCCAACCGTGCTCGCTTTCGTGATATCGGCTGTAGCTTCCTCATACTGAGAGGGAATAGTTTTTAACATGTTTTTTGAATAATCATCGAGCTGAATGTATCGTAAATTTTACTTTCAGTAAATCAGTCTTGCGATTTCCAAAATAAATTCAGATTCTGTAAACTTTCAGGGCATCGAATCAATCACGCTCTTCTTTAAAAGATCGCTTCAAAACTTACGAAATGGGTGAAACAGATTTTCAATTCATATCTATATCAGAAATCCTCTTCATATTAGCAATCATATTCATAAATCATAACCATAACGTGGTAGCGGTACTTATAATTCACGGTTTTATTTATATAATACACCAGTGGTAAAATTAGATGGTGAAAAGTGTTAAGAACTAGCGTTACCTAGGTGACAGGCCATTGGACATGTTATCGGGTGTCCTGGTCCGTGCTGGAATCTCAAAATTCGTGATACCATGCTTCATCCTAGAAAGGGAGGGGAGGTTAGAAGTTCCAATGATCACAGCCTAGATCACGTGACTAACACCATTCAAATGACTGTGCCCACGATGAATTGTACCCGTGGTAACAGGAATTAGAGTGCACGTAGGACTTTAGGGTAGTTGTAGAGGTGTATATTCAGGGAGGTAATGCACACCTGGCAGCTCTAAAACAATCAGACGAGAGCAGATATGTTATTTTTCATAACTAAATCATGTGTGAAAATTACTGATCGCCGATCACCCAACGCACCTTAAAAATGAATGGCCATGTATTTTTGTACAGCAGCTAAACAATGTTTCTGGTGTCGGTGATCAATTTGAGTTCGCAGATTCTGATTCTCGGTTCACAGTTTGTGGTTCTCAGTGGACAGTTCTCCTCAGTTCGGTGCAGATCACGAGGCGAAGAGAGGGGGAGTTGTGAGCGCTGGACAGTGAGACGTGTTGACAGGGTCCGGAATAATGCGATAGAATTATCAGCTGATATGTTGTGATAAGAGGTGACGTTATCGCACCTAACCAAGTATCGAGTTCGTGTGACTTTCTAATGATTTCTATTATCAATGAGATCGTGGAACGAAAGTAGCGTACATTTGATTAGACTGTGGTTTTCAGCTAAAAATGAGTCATTATCAGATTTCTGTTGCAAAACTTGCTGGCACATTCGAAAGTGCTACGAAATACGAAAAACGACTTTTTCGAATCCCCAGAATGAACTTAATGATTACAAGATGATCAAAATGGTGTTGAAAAGGTGGCTTAAAGTTTGGAAAACAAGCTATGATTCCAAGAATACCTCTTCTTTTGACCACCTTATGGCCACCTTCCGGGCTGACGCATGCAATGATTACTGACTTCTCGAATACAGGTTGCACAAGTGCGGGAGATTGAGATTAGATAGATGTTCCCCCACACCTTGCATAAATTGATCTCCATCATACCCCGGCTCAACTCTAACTTTAGGACACAAAAGGTAGTCAACAAACAAATAAGACGTTGCAAGGCATGGCAGAGCAGCCAGCTTATCTAGATTAAGATGGAAAGTGGCCATGATGAAGAGATAAGCTGATCGGAATATGAGAGTTAATATAGGGAGTGCAGCAGGGCAGAGTGGGCACCAGACAGCAGCAGTGCCCGCTACTACTACTAGCGATCTATCCTTACCAGGTGTCCCTCTAAATTTATTAAAAAAACAGGTGTTGATCTGCGAGCCGCCCTCCCTCCTACCCTCGAGCTGCAATGTGTTACCCTACAGAACTTGTACTCTATCTTCGTCATCGCCATCATCCAACCACCACATTAGCCAATCATGATCATCATACCTCGTCGTTATTCAATAAGCGTGCAGCGTTTGACCCACGTGGCGCGTCTTAACCAATCTGCTCACGATTTGCCAAGTCACGTGACCACTGGTAGCCAATCAGAGAAGCTGAGCGAGGTGGAATAGCCCAATGGGTGGGCGGGAGATTTATAATATAGTCGAGCAGGTGTACAGAAAGACAGGTGTTCTCTGAGTCTCAAGGCAATAGTTTACAGCTTACCGAACGGGAGTTTAATTTCTCTAACTACGCTTTTACCTTAGCTGAATCGCTCGTAAAAACCGGCGCTGTGAGTGTGATAGAGCAAGGCTATAACGTTTCACGAGTAAAAAATTAGGCAAAAACACGTGGAACAAAAACAATTCATCATAGAAATATCTAGTTCCAGCTCTTCTTTGAATTTTGATAACATGACTGTCACCAAGGATTGTGATAATCAATCTTTCATCTGTATTAATCGACAAGAAGTTCTCCGACAGTCCTCCCCCTAAAACTGAACGAAAAGGGTAACAGCAATCAAACCACAATATCAACAAACCAAGACAAACAGAATACACTCACACGCGAAAATACAAAGATAGATCTCTCTCTGCCTCGGCGATAACCGCCGAATTATCTTTTCTTATCTTCTTACCTTATCTGCAATCCTGTGATAGATTAAATGCCATATCAGGTTACACGCCGAACGTATATATGCTGACTTCCGCGTAATTTCACTGTGTCAGTCACCCCCCACAACTGCTCTTATCTTCGCGGATTATTGGCTCGAGATCGATCATAATTTGGTGCCAAAGTAATTGACTATAGATATTAATATCATGGGAACATCGAAGATCATCCCGACGAATAATATTAATGTCGTGAATCATGTATAATGCATAGGTCTATACAGACCTATGTATAGTATATCATGGTCAAGGGGGCGTGGGTACACTTCATCATGTTCCAATTTATCTCCAAGAGTATTATCCATTTATTTTGGGCTTATCATGAGTCACTGGGCGTTACTAAATAATTTTACCCGCATTTAGCAGTTCCTTATCGCTGAATTTGGAAGTCCGTATCGGTTCATTTGTATTTCAAATATTATGTGCATTTATTTCCAATTGCATATTTTGGGTATTCTGAGTATTAAAATTTTTGCAGGTGCTTAATATAGGTCTTCATTCTTGGTGAGATATTTTATCTTAAGGTTTGAGGTATTTAGGGCTTATACTTGGAATTTTAATTGTGAATCTGTAAACAAAGTTATGTATTATTCTTATGACTATGTGTAGATAATTAATTAAGATAGATAACTTCAAAATTTGGATCATATAATTTCATAGTTTTACAAAGTAGACGAATTTTGTAAATGCATCAGAATGTATTATAAATAAATATCAATGTTTAGTGTTTACACTATACTCCTTTTTTAAATATTAAATTACTTTGGAACGGAACTGTAAATTGATTATTTGTATTCTCCAAAACAGAAATAACAGGATTAACTATCAGATAACCACTAATATTGAAAACTAAAATCTATCTGAAATCAGAAATCTTCTCGATGTCCTGAACAACCCCAGTCTCTGCCGCCTTCTTCAACAGATCCAGTTGTTGGGTCCTGGCCCTCAGCTTAGCTCGTCTGTTCTGGAACCAAATGGTGATAGATCTAGGTCTCACGTTCAACTGTCTAGCAATATCGTCCCGACGTGGTCCTCTGGCAAAGTCTGATACCGCAAAGTGTCCTTCAAGGATCCTGAGGTCTGCAGCGGAGAATTCTGTCCGTTTCACCGGTTTAGCTCTGATTTTACCGCCACCTTTCACAAGTACAGGAGGGTATTTGGGACTGTTAGTATTATCACTTGCTTCAGGTGACATGACTGTCGAGGAAGGGTAGAGGTCCGTAGAGGAGTCAGCTGGGTGCTGGATGGTTGTCGCGGAGCTCTGGGAGGTTTGCAGCAGAGAGTGGGCGGTGGAGGAGGCAGTAGTTCTCTCTGTGTAGATGTTGGAATGGGAAGGGGCTCTGTTCGAGTAGCTGTAAGGATGGTAGGAGGGGTGGGAGTAGTATGGTGCGACACTGGGGTAACTATCCGTATCAGGGACACTGTTATCAGTGTAGATGCTAGGATTCTGGTACTGGTAGTTAGGGAATGAAGAGTACATGTACTCGTAGAAGTTGTGTTGCGGAGTGTCCCCCTGTGGGTAGGTACCGGTGCTGGTTGAAAGACTCGGCTCAGGATAGCTCCTCAGTTCTAAGAGGGATGTAGTGGTAGGTGGAGAACCAGGAGAGTTGTGGCTGGAATCTGGGGAGGGGTAGAAAGTTGGAGGAGGGTTTGTGGAGGATTGAGGATAGGATGCCGGTGATAGGGCAGCTGTGTAGGGTGCCTGAGACTGAGAGAGGGTGGTTGGAACAGGGATGGAATATGGAGCGGGGGTAATAAGTCTATCAGAGTGGGACTCCAGATAAGTCGGAGGAGTTAGTTGGAAGGATGGGTTATTGTAAACAGTACACATAGTGACTAGTTGATAGGATGTTTGGTAGTTGTTGTAGTTACTGAGGATAACTCGATGTCTAGACCCTCTGTCTGAGGGTATTTATACTCTTGTTACCTGGGTGGAAGGGGTTTGACCAGTTCCTGCTCTGACGATCACCTACTCAAGTTCACTGTCATGGGCTCGTGTTGTGTGGGAATTCGTGACGAGTAAAGAGACGGTGTGAGGTGGTGCAGAGCAGAACGTCAGATCGGGTGACGTTGTGCGTGTGATCAGGTGACGTTAAGTGTGGGAACTAATTGCGATGGGGCTGGTAGTTATGTGATCCTCATCGTAATGTCGCGTAACATGCGATCTGTTGGTCAACCCCTGCCGTGCCACACCATTGATATGTGGTATTACCCAAGTGAAGCCTATCCTTTATTACAAGCGGACTAATTAATAGCAGCAACTTGCGTGCAATAATCAGGTTTTCACTTGATACATGTTACGTATCACAAATATCAGAGATATTATGTATTTTTCCGCCTTCGGCGGCGCGCGCTTCGCGCGCGAAAAGTGGCATGCAACGTATGTCAAGTTTTCACAAATGACGAAGCAGCGGTAGAGGAGTTCAAGTTGCCGCATGTCATTGACATACTCATAATGGAAATTTAAAGTTAAGATGGTTAAACTTTGAGTTGACGGATGTTACTCGTCTAAATTTCTTCGAAGTAGCCCGATAGCAAGTGCTACGAAGTAGCGCGCGCCGGGCCAGACCATTAACAATGGTCAAACTTTGAGTCACTTCAATGTTTAAATTTAGCTTATTGACAATAATATATAGTAACTCTAATATATAGTAACTCTAATATATAGTATAACTCTAATATATAGTATAACTCTAACATCTAAGTTTCTCGATAAGTCAATATTTCATATACCAACTTTCGTTTCTTCGCGTCTTATCAAAATTGCCTAATTGGCCAATCATCACCAAAGCACAAAGGCATCGAGCGTGCTAAATCACTCTACAGTCGATCTTTGAGATTGTTCTAAAAGGGCCCCCGACGGTTGTAACCAACTTCAATCGATGTATTTTCGGACGCTGATTCCGAATCACCCCACATGACATAGGGTTAAAATGCTCCCCTGACGAGATATTGGCGAAATACTGTCTCGATCACGTGATATGACCGTATAAGGAAGTTAGTCTTATTTCTCGTTAGGGTTAGGGTTTCAGCATATGTTTTTGTTAAGGATTGGGTTAGGGTTAGGGTTGGGATCAGATTAGAGGGTTAGGGTTTCGAAAAGTCGTTCAGAACCAGCTGGAGAACGGGTTGAAAAAGTCACGTGACAGTCGAGTGTAGAGTGATTAATCATCATCCCAAAGGCATCTCCAGAAATTGCTACAGAAATGATAAAAATGTCGATATATTCGCAACGAGCTAATTCTAAAACAATATAGAACCATTAAACTTAAAGCCAATAGTTAGGGATAATTAACATAAATTAAAATACAGCTTTAACCAATAACCATCTGGGAAAAATTACGATAAGCAGTTTTCTACAAGAATGTCAAATGTGTTGTCCATAGTCTCAGGAACCACCCCAAAAAAGTTTGAATCTGGATAGGGAAAAAAGTTAAAGTACTTTTTCTCCAGGCGTCTAAGGATCGACCGCACTTGAAAAACTTTTAACTACCGTCAGAAAGACACCTGGGATTCCCTTGTCATACGTTGTATGACCCGCCGCGCACGAGTGCGCGGCTCCCCCTGTATCGTAGAAACTCTAGTTACTCTACTCACTATAGTGAAACGACGATGGGGGTCACGACTTAAGATACAATGATTCCCATATATAATTATAGGCATTAGGGTTGTAGCGCGATGCGTTACTGTGCCGCGCCGCGCACTCAATAAGGCTTCTCACAGCTTCTCTGGCTAGATCGGCGAGATGCGCTACTGTGCCGCGCCGAGCTGCCATGAATTGACATCGTCAATTAAGCATTAGGGGTGCAAAATGAGTCATTTGTGGGGCTTGTAGTTGTAGGTTTATGACTTGTAGTTCACCTAACCATGTGCTTTCACGCCACTTCGGGCGCGCTTATTTCTGCAAGCGCAAGGGCTCTGGATAGAGCAAACTTGTAGCGCGATGCGTTACTGTGCCGCGCCGCGCACTCAATAAGGCTTCTCTGGCTAGATCGGCGAGATGCGCTACTGTGCCTGGTGCCGCGCCGAGCTGCCATGAATTGACATCTGACATCGTCAATTAAGTTTATGACCTACCAAAACGCGCCGGCCGAGTTCGAATCGTCGACGCGGTCTAATATTTGGAACAAATATTTTACGAGTTTATCTCCCGTCGACCCGTCAATTTGATTATCATTATGCATGTCAGCTCATGGGGTAAGTCAATGTTTTATTTCAGGTGCAGGGTACGGTCGTCAGATCTTCATTTATTTTGATTGATAATGTCAACCCATCGCGAGATCAGATCGTTGCTCTGGTTTGCAAAGCAACGGGCCAAATAAACAATGTTTTTGTTTTTTATTGACATACGTTGCAATGTTGCATGCCACTATTTGCGCGCGAAGCGACGAACGCAACATGTATCAAGTTTTAAAAACTTTTAAGCAAGTTAAATTTGTTGGCATATCAGAAAAAATTTGCATAATTAAAATAAAACCTGCATAATAAAGATAGCTAAAACACAGCCGCACAAAATAGTGCAAAAACAAAAATAAAACAAATCCCTTCATTTTTCCTCGGGTGAAAATCCAAAAACAAAAAAGGTGGTAAAAATTTGTAACAAATATGCACCACTACACTTTACCTGGGGACCTCAGGCTATTATGTTCATAAACATATGAATAGAGATTCGGTGGAATGACAGGCTAAGCGCGGCCCAGTAACACTGCACTAATATATAAGCCTCGCCGAGCTGTTGCATGTTTGATGTTGAGGATTGACCTCGTGAATAAAAGTCAAAATGTGCTATTTTTTGCTTAAATTTAGAATAATTTTCTGCACTTGTATTAAATCAACTTTGTAGGTTTATAACCTCCCAAGACGCGCGCCGAGTTGGACTCATCGACGGTCCTATATGGAACAAATATTTTACGAGTATCACCCGTTAACAACAGAAGCTTGACCTAGGACAGTGGGACTTGTCCATTGTTAACGGACAAGCCAAACGCGCGCTACTTCTTAGCACTTAAGCCGCGGGCCTTTCTGTTGACGGATGTTACTCGTATAAATTTCTTCGAAGTAGCGCGCGCCGCTTTCTTCTCGAAATATTGTGCAAGTGCAACGAAGTAGCGCGCGCCGGGCCAAATCATTAACAATGGTCAAGCCTTTCCGTAGCACTTGCCTCAGGCCATTTAACATTTAACATTTCTTACTGGGCCGCGCTCAGCCTGTCATTCCGCCAAATCTATATTATGTTAATGAACATAATAGCCTGGGGTCCTCAGGTAAAACATTTCGAGAAGAAAGCGGCGCGCGCTACTTCGAAGAAATTTAGACGTGTAATTGATTCACGATGTAAATCCTTCGCAACTCGGTGAGGCACAGTGGTGTATTTCGCCGATCTACCGAGAAGCATTATTGGATGCGCGCGCGACCCAGTAGTGCATCGCGCTATAAGACGAGTAACATCCGTCAACCTGGGCCGGGGACCCCAGGCTTCAATGTTCATAAAAATTTGGTGGAATGACATGCTAAGCCGAGTGCCGCCCAGTAACAGAAGCTAGTTTTGCTTTGTATTTTTGCAAATAACTGGCATAATATAATAAATAATTAAATCTTCCCCCGTCGTCTGGAGCGTGTGATTTTTGTTGATATCTGAGCTCTTATTTTTATCTTTTGGTTAACTTTCTGTGATTGGACTCGGTATTTTCGTCCCGGCCGAGTGGGACGATGCTTGCTCGCCAGTTAAGCTATACTGTAGATGACACTAATTTCTACAAACCACAAAATATTAAATATAAAATGTGTCCAGTATGGCGCAAATGCATAATTTAATAATTTCTCGACGCCGTCGTCGGGTGAGCAAGCATTTGTTTGTTGTTTAGTTGTGTTGAAAGGGAACATTACTTGATTAATTCATCCATTCGGATTTTAATAACGATGAGCTATGATATACCGTTCATCTTAGACTATTGGATCAATCTTATTATATGATTAGATTTCATAAACGAACTTGGCACACAAAAGATTATAATGCGGAGGTTGGCTGGCTCTTCTATAATAAATACGACACTTCAATTTACAGAATGCTTGCTAGAGATAAGACAAAATATTATCATACCATACATGCAGCATGAGTAACTAGTGGATAAGCCTTCGGTAAAAACGGATCCGGAAAAGTCAATGCAGCACTCGGGTCCTTGGTATTGTCGTCGGTATATTGTCCATTATCTACGTTCTGCTTTCGTAGTTTAAACAATAGTGAGTTCTAAATATACAGCTTTAAACCGATTAAGTATGAATGAATGAAATACCTGACAATCCGCACTCTTATAATCCAAAAGCATGAGTAACTCGTAGTGATGTATGATTTCTAGAAACTTTAAATTAATTTTGGCGCTCACAGGTCCTCGTGAATATGTGATCGCCGCATAAGGTTCTGTAAATGCGCACCTTCAAGCTTAAATTATTCACCTTACTGAGGCAGTCAACCATCGCGCGGCTTTATTTTTATGATATGATATGTTTTGATTGTTATTAATAAATACCAAAATTTAAATTTGTTTTCCTAAAATTTGTTTTCCTAACAGGACACCAGGCTTTATTTGCTTATATACGATACATTAATATCATATAATGTGTGGGAGCAATGAGTGTTATTTGCAGTGGCGTAACGAAAGGCCCTGCTGACCCCGCTGTGCAGGGGGGCGCTGTCTTAGGGGGGCGCCAAATCGTCGTTTGAATGTGGGACAATTTCGAAAACTTAACTAAAGTACTAGCAAAACTGCGCGTTTTGCTCTAGATTAGACTGACCTGAATTTTCACTTTTTCGTCCGATCATCTTGGAAAGTTTTTTGTACATCCCCATAGACGTAAATAGTAACCAAAAAAATTATTTTTGAAAAATTCGGAAATTTAGGTGTTCCCCAAGCCGTTTCCATGACAACCGCGCTCGGGAACCTCAGAAATCTGGAAAAATTCGATATCTCAGGACCCATTGCACCTACAGAGTTAAAATTAGGCTTAAAAGATGCGGAATCAGCACATTTATATGAGACTTATTAATAAACATATAGCCTAAAGTGCTCACTTTCGTCAAAAATTGCAAAAAACACATTTTTTGTACATTTCCATGGCAACCGCGCCCTAAAATTTGGATGTGCATCTCTATTTTTCAGTCAAACTATGAACAGCTCAGAAGTGAAACAAATTTTTTTTTTAGTGAAACAAATTTAAAATTTTATCCTTTATTTTACAATCATAATATAATAATATTTATAAGCCTCCGTTTTGAAAGTTTTAAATTTTAATACATTCACATTTCTATTTAAAATTCAATTTTATGTACAAGTCAATAACTGGCCGCCAAAGCCGCGCATTCTTGAAAACAGGATTAACTTGATTATAGTTATACGACTATGTAAATTAAAAACTATCCGTGGTTTTTTCTTTTAAATAAATAAATTATAATTTTACCTAAGTCCAAAGCCGGCTTTGAAAAATTTACTATTAAATCATAATATATCGTCAACTTTAAATATTTACAATGCAACAATTCATTAATCTGTAAACACGCGTACTCCAGCCCCTAAACGCATAAATTGTTATGCGGCGCGGCTCAAGCCGCGCACGCACGTATTATTTTATACTGTTTGCTTTCTAATAAATATCGTGCCAATGTGTACGTCTAAATTGTAAACGTTCATGTTTTGTGTAAAGTGAATCCAATTGGGACTAGTGACAAGGATAAGGACCCAAGTGCCTGTACGGCTTTTTCGGGCCCCTGTGGACCACTACTCTTGAAATCACTCTACAACATTGAACATCTATATCTACTACGTCATTTGGCAATTATTGTCATTAATCTAACTTTCTAATTAATTGCCGAGGGGGAAGAGTAAACGCTTCACATTAAAATTCAATATACAAAATTCAAAACCATCAATACGGTATTAAATATTATGGACAAGTCTATAGATCTATTTCGTAGTCATATATTCACATGATTTGCTTTATATTATATTATCTTAATACTGTAATGAAGTACAGTAGGATTTGTGTTTCGAGAAAGAAAGGTTGCGGTCAAATTATTAACAAAAGTAAACAAAAGTCCATCAGGGACTCCGTGGAGTCGAAAAAGGTACACGGCTGCTGTCTGGTGCTGCTAGGCATTTATTGATCAAGATGTTTTATTGTATTGATTTATAATGATTCTATTGTTCGTGACTAATCAAGTTCTAAGTGGAGGTACAAAGTGCTGCTCAAGATACTTCGTCATCTCATGTCCAGTATAATGATTAAGATAGTATACAATGCAGTTTTAGTAGTTGACCCATACAGTTAAGTCCGTCATAACTCACAATCGTTAAGTCGTCGGTCAATTGTCAAAGTCGTTGTGTGTTTATTCGTTGAGATAGCAGTAAGATAAGACGTTACGCGCGCGCGCGTTTAATCCCGTCGACGTGAAATGTGACAATGAAAACGCCATAGAATTATTATTTTCGCGCGTTACGTAGAGTTTACCAGTGTGTAATACTAGTTAACACTGGGTGTACACTGAGTGTAAGTGTAAGTTTCATATACAAGCCGTTGAATATTTCCAATTTTGAGTGTATCGTGAGCATGTTTTACAGTGCGATTGCTCGGTACTAGTGTGTTTGTGTATATATATATATATCATTTGTGGAGTATGGTGTAAGTAATGTTTTTGGTTGGAGTGCAGTGGTTATATGTATGAGAAAAGATATATGGTCATTTTAGTAACTCACATAAATCAGAACTTGAGCTCATTTGTGGCAAAATTAAGCTCACACCAATCAAGTGTATCATGCTTGAATTGCAATTCTCGTAAGGCAATTTTCAATATATTCTTAAACCCGTTTGTCGGAGTATTAAAACTTATCTTACTTGATGTTTGTCGACAGCTGTTCCACATGTAGGATGATTGGTAGATGAATTGTGAGGATGGTTGTGATGTAATGAAATAATCCTCTCGTCGTGGTGACCTGTTAAATGATGAGTACAGTGATAATGGTTCCTCTAACTTATTAATTTTGAATAGTTCTAAGAGACAAGTGTACTTGTACAGATTGTGGACCGTCAACAACCTGTGGGTTTTAAACAAGGGCTTGGAGTGTTCTTTTTGGTAAAAGTCCACCCCCAGTCTTTGCTTATCAACAGGTCGTGTTCGGGCACACGTTTTAAACTTCTCTAGGTAAGCTTCTCTATCCCCAAACAGAATTCTTATACACTTTTTCTGTGTTTTAAAGATAGGTTCAAGTCGGTTATTGCTAATACCACCCCACACAGATATTCCAAATCCTAAATGTGATTCAAATAGAGTATGATATAAATCCTTATAATACTGCTTTGGGACAATGTGTCGTATTCTGCACAGCTTTCCTACTTCGCATTTAAGTTTTGAGTTAAGTGACTGCGTATGTGATTTCCAGTTAAGTTGGTCGTCAATAATAACGCCTAGAAATTTAGCTTCTTGAACTCTTTTGATAACTACATTATTTAAAGTTAGTATGTTCTCGTCATTTTCTACTTCCTCTTTGGCCCGTGAGGGTTTAAAATGAATAAAACAACATTTCTTAATGTTAATATGTAATAAGTTTAGTTTCATATACTTGTACACAAATGATAGAACTTCATTTCCTTTTTCGTATAGTCTTTTGACACATGTGTCTTCTATAAATATGTTAGTGTCGTCGGCAAATAGTATAAACTTTCCTATAATTGATGAGTTACGGATGTCATTAATATAAATAATAAAAAGTAAGGGACCAAGACAGCTCCCCTGCGGCACTCCATAGACTACTGGAAGTTTCTCGGATTCTTCACCTAATACCGAGACATACTGGTATCTGTTCGACAGGTAACTTGCTATAAGGTTATTTGCATTTCCACGGATTCCATAATTTTCTAACTTATGCAGTAACTTTTCATGTGATATTGTATCAAAGGCTTTACTAAGATCAATAAATATTCCAAGAACGTGTTGTTTTTTCTTGAGGCAAGATTCTACGTGGTTCACTGAGTAATTTAGGGCATAACTGGTCGAGTGATTTTTACGGAATCCGTACTGGTTTTCATATAAGGAGTTCTGTGAATGAAAGAAGCTGTATAATCTATTGAATATAATCTTTTCAAATATTTTACCAAACACAGCTAGCGTTGATACAGGTCTATAGTTTTCAAGGAGTTCCTGGTTATCTTTCTTGTAAATGGGACTAATCCTTCCAACTTTAAGGTCATCTGGAAATATGCCATCTTTCATACATTCGTTATACAGTACAGTGAGTAAAGGAGTAACTATTTTAGAGGACTGCTTAATTACATGAATCGGTATGTCACTTGCCTTGCCATTTTTAAGTTCAGATATGATTTTGCTAACCTCGTCTGTTGTGCAGTCATGCATGTAAATGCTGGAAGTGTTTGAAAGCGGTAGATAATCATAGAAACTAGGTATACTGTTTATGTTAATTTGTCCAAGATCATTGTAAGCGGTATTTAGGTCAGAGGCTAATGATACAAAATATTTATTGAATTCGTTTGCTATGATCCTTCTATTTGTTATCTTAACGTTGTCTATGGTGAACAGCGGCTTTATTTCACGCCGCCGTTTACCTCTTATACGATTTATTAGTTCCCAGGTCTTTTTACTATCACCGCTATTTTCAGCAAATTTACCAGAGAAGTATTCTGTTTTCACAGTTTGACGTGTTTTCTTTAGGACTTTTCTGTATTCTTTGTAGATAAGGTAGCGACTACGTTTTAGTGAGCATTCAGGGCACTGGCAAATGCCGCCCTTGTTATCAGTTTCCCCGAGTTTACATTTTCTATTTCTTATCTCAACCCAATTTTCGTACAGTTTATGCTGATTATTAATTGAGCAAATGAGACCGGGAGTTATCCAAGGGTTAACCTGAACAGTTCTCTTAGAGGTTTTCGGGGTCTCTAATTTAAACGATTTTTCGACGCAGTTTTTGTAAGTGTCATGGAATTCAGTAAAGTTATGGATTGTTTTAGTTTTAAGCTCATCTTCAAGATCCACTAGGAAGCCGTTAACATTTGATTGACAGAAGTCGTAATATTGTTTAAAAGAAGTTTTTTCAGAGTTGACTTCAACATTCCAGTTAAATGTGTTAAAAATAGGTGAGTGATGAGTTATTCGTTCTTTTAGGGTGCCTGAAGTAATCACATTCTCAATATCGTTAGTAATAATGTTATCTATGCAGGATGCTTTACAGCCTGGTTTTTCGTGGGTAACAATAGATATTAACGGACAAAATCCTTTACTGAATAATATTTCTTCATATTTTTGAACATTTTTGTTATCTTTATCATGAAGATCGATATTAAAGTCTCCAGCTAGATAACTAAACTTCGGCATGTGATCAAGAAGGTTAGAAAGTTCAACTAGAGCTTGGGAAATACAGCCACTTGGTGGACGATACAAAACACCTACATTAACAGGTTGATCTTCGTTACTTAATGATAAGACAAGTATTTCTAGATGTTCTGTGACTTGTGATATATTCTCAATTACAGTAGCATTTAATTTATCGTCAACATAAAGGGCTACTCCAGTGCCCTTTTGTTTGTTAGGTGCTGTGTCCTGATAGTAACTATTATAACCGTCGAGCTGAAATAGACTGCTTAATTCTTTTCCAGTGTTGGTTTCAGCTAGAGCTATTACGGAGAATTTTGTTTTGTACCTACAGGTTTCAATGGCAAGGTTGTCAAAATTTGATTTATTTCCATCAATATTTTGAAAGAGAATAGATGATTGTTTCTTTACTTGGTTGCAGAGAATATTTGTAAGGTCAGATGCAGTGTATGAGTTACAATCATTTAAAGTATTTGAGATTTTGGTTGTGTATTCGTCTAGGTTGTTGTCGTCGTCGTCATTGTCAGTGAGTAGTTTAAATGGGTTGTATTTAACCTTGTCTAAATGGATACAACGAGTACAGTAAAACTCATTAGATTGGCTATTTGGATTTGATTTGCGATAGCATTTATGGTGCATTATGCAGTCACAGTGAAAACATTCAACTATTGTTTGGCCGATGACTATGTTCTTAGAACAGACAGGACATACCTCCTTAATGAGGGGAGTCATGGTTGGTAACCATCCACGTGACCCTGACTAGCAGCAGCAGGAACAACAGGACCAGTTTCTCTTCCAGCAGTCGCATCCCTGTAGGATCTATCGTCTACCCTTGTGGACCTCCTCTTCCTTTTGTCGATACCACCGTTAATCCTGAGAAGAACAGTGTTACGAATAAATTGACCTAACTTTGCTAGTCCCCTCCAGTTGAGGTGAAGGAAGTCCGGTTTTTGGTATTTGTTGAGGTCGCGAGAGAGAGAGCGGTCAAGGAGACCATCCCTATCACAGAACTCATCAAATCCATCCACATAACTGACACCAAAATTGGACGGGAGCAGCCTACATCGAATCAAACTGTTAAAGTATATAAGCTTTCTATTTAAATCAGCACGTTTAGAAGGAATTGTTGGACAAACATATACATGCACACCCGGATTAATAGATTGAATCTGGGCAATTTTTGAAACTAGATGGTTGTAGATTATATCAATATCGTTTTGGCTTTTTACATCTGTTTGTTTCAGGTCATTAACCCCACACAATATAACACAGTTTCTATAGCCACAGGACACATAAGGATCAATGCTATCGACAGTTGGGGCAAAGAATCGTTTTCCAGGAAGCCATTTGCCGAATGACTTGGCAGGATCAGAACCGAATTTCAGTCCGCCGGTGTTCGAGTCCCCAATGATACATGTAGCGTTTCTATTCAGGGAACTGACTGATCTCAATGTTATACTGTAGCGCAGCCCAGTTATCTCGCCTGCATCGATACGATGGTGGAACAGTGCTTGGCTACGACGAGTCATTACATATAATGATCCTGGGCCACATAGTTGCTTGTGCTCATCAATACCTGTACTAGCATCAGAGAAAGAAACATGACATGCAGTACCAAGAGAGACTGTAAAGATACTTGATTCCGGGTGGATAGAAGGCTCGTTATCAGAGTGTCTAGGCAAGGTGCTGCTTGTGCCGTCAAACCGATTCACCAAACAGCTGTTAACCTGAGGTTGGTCACCTGAACAAAACTCACTGTTGATTCTGTCGATGAGTTTTCTCAAGGGTGGTGGTATTGCCTTTGGTGTCTTGGACGACTTAGATCCAGGATAATCGTACCGTTCCCCATATGATAGGCAGGAGCGTTCGTTTTCAATTTTGAAGTCTGTGCTGCTCAAATCAAATAGGTCAACTAGTTCTTCCGCAGTCTTCTGATCTATAAAATCGTTTTTGAACAGTTCCACAGGTTTCTGCTCATGATGAGGTGGCTGCAAAAGGACAGGTGGTGCTGGAGAACTACAGGGGGATAACTACAGGGGAGAACTAGAGGGGAGAGAACAGCTCAGTACTACACCTGAGGAAGAACTACAGGAGGGAGAACAGCTCAGAACTACAGGGGGGGGGGGGGGGGGAGAACTACAGGGGAGAGAACAGCTCAGAAGTACTACAAGGGGAGAACAGCTCAGAACTACAGGAGGAAGAACTACAGGGGGAGAACAGCTCAGAACTACAGGGTGGGAGAACTACAGGGGGAGAACAGCTCAGAACTACAGGGTGGGAGAACTACAGGGAGAGAACAGCTCAGAAGAACTGCAAGGGGAGAACAGCTCAGAACTACAGGAGGGAGAACTACAGGGGGAGAACAGCTCAGAACTACAGGGTGGGAGAACTACAGGGGGAGAACAGCTCAGAACTACAGGGTGGGAGAACTACAGGGGGAGAACAGTTCAGAACTACAGGAGGAAGAACTACAGGGGGAGAACAGCTCAGAACTACAGGAGGGAGAAATACAGGGGAGAGAACAGCTCAGAACTACAGAGTACAGGGGGAGCACTACAGCGGAGAGAACAGCTCAGAACTACAGGGTGGGAGAACTACAGGGGGGAGAACAGCTCAGAACTACAGGAGGAAGCACTACAGGGGGAGAACAGCTCAGAACTACAGGGTGGGAGAACTACAGGGGGAGAACAGCTCAGAGGAACTACAGGGGAGAGAACAGCTCAGAAGAACTACGGGGGAGAGAACAGCTCAGAAGAACTACAAGGGAGAACAGCTCAGAACTACAGGAGGAAGAACTACAGGGGGAGAACAGCTCAGAACTACAGGGTGGGAGAACTACAGGGGGAGAACAGCTCAGAAGAACTACAGGGGAGAGAACAGCTCAGAACTACAGGGGAAGAACAGCTCAAAACTACAGGAGGAAGAACTACAGGGGGAGAACAGCTCAGAACTACAGGGGGAGCACTACAGCGGAGAGAACAGCTCAGAAGTACAGGAGGGAGATCTACGGGGGAGGGGGGGAACTACAGGGGGAACAGCTCAGAACTACAGGGGGAGAACTACAGGGGGGAGAACAGCTCAGAACTACAGGGGGGGGGGGGAGAACTACAGGGGAGGGGGAGAACTACATGGGGGAACAGCTCATGGAACTACAGGGGGAGAACTACAGGGGGGAGAACAGCTCAGAACTACAGGGGGGGGGGGGAGAACTACAGGGGAGGGGGAGAACTACATGGGGGAACAGCTCAAAAGAAACTACAGGGAGGGGGGAGAATAGCTCAAAAGAACTACATGGGGAGAGAACAGCTCAGAACTACAGGAGGAAGAACTACAGGGGGAGAACAGCTCAGAACTACAGGGGGAGAACTACAGGGGAGAACAGCTCAGAACTACAGGGGGAGCACTACAGGGGAGAGAACAGCTCAGAACTACAGGGAGGGAGAACTACAGGGGAGGGGTAACTACAGGGGGAACAGCTCAGAACTTCATGGGGGAACAGCTCAGAAGAAACTACAGGGAGGGGGGAGAATAGCTCAAAAGAACTACAGGGGGAGAACAGCTCAAAAGAACTACATGGAGAGAGAACAGCTCAGAACTACAGGGGGTGAATTACAGGGGGAGCAGCTCAGAAGTACTATAGGGGGAGAATTACAGGGGAGAGAACAGCTCAGAACTACAGGGAGAGAACAGCTCAGAACTACAGGAGGGAGAACTACAGAGGAGGGGGAGAACTACATGGGGGAACAGCTCAGAATTATGTAGTTCTAAGCTGTTCTCCCTCCTGTAGTTCTTCCTCAGGTGTAGTACTGAGCTGTTCTCTCCCCTCTAGTTCTCCCCCTGTAGTTATCCCCCTGTAGTTCTGAGCTGTTCATAGTTTGACTGAAAAATAGAGATGCACATCCAAATTTTAGGGCGCGGTTGCCATGGAAATGTACAAAAAATGTGTTTTTTGCAATTTTTGACGAAAGTGAGCACTTTAGGCTATATGTTTATTAATAAGTCTCATATAAATGTGCTGATTCCGCATCTTTTAAGCCTAATTTTGACTCTGTAGGTGCAATGGGTCCTGAGATATCGAATTTTTCCAGATTTCTGAGGTTCGCGAGCGCGGTTGTCATGGAAACGGCTTGGGGAACACCTAAATTTCCGAATTTTTCAAAAATAATTTTTTTGGTTACTATTTACGTCTATGGGGATGTACAAAAAACTTTCCAAGATGATCGGACGAAAAAGTGAAAATTCAGGTCAGTCTACTCTAGATACACACTTTTTTAGAGATTTTACCGGCGTATTCTCTAATATCACCTAATTTGTTCAATTTTAGGGAGGGGCACCAAAAGGGGAGGGGGCGCCAACAGGGGGGCGCTTTTTTCGGCAGGGGGGCGCCAACAGGCAACGTTACGCCACTGTGTGTAATTTGTTACAGTATGATGTAAATGCAATGATGAATAAGAGCTAGTCAGCTATTTTGGCTTCTATTTAGAAAGGTCAAGACGATAAAATGGCAATGTTGACCGATGCTTATTATTACGATGATATTCATTGTGATATTTACCAGTGCGATTAGTTTCTTAATAAAAACAAGGTTGCCCCAAAAATATTTGCAACCACTCATCCTAGGACGAGTTTTTTCCCTACAAAAAGAGATTTCAATTGTCACAGATTTAATATTTCCTTTATTCCCGGCAAAACCCTTTAGATTTTGTTTTGCCGATAACGATCTTGCCGATGGCGAATACTGTTTATGTCCTGAATAATTCATTGATTTTATGGTGAGATCATTGGTCCATTTGTTTCATTTTCTCAAGCAAAACTTTTGTTTTGATTGATTCTATTTGATTAAAAACAATATTGGTAAATAATGACTTCCTTGAAACAGATATCAAACATTGCTAGTGACAGAACTTCGATGCAATGGTCATTCATTTGTGACTGGATCAGGAGAATTTGTTTCAAATTATGATCCCAAATTAAATTGTTATTCCATTCTCACTAAAATTATGTTTTACAGCACAGAATGGAGTTTTACAATTTTGTTATGTTCATTGAACTTCTGGTTCTGTTTGCAATAAATGGACCAATGTACTACAAAATTCCTCATAACTTCAACCAATCAGATCTGTTTCTTGATATCAGGAACCGACAAGGATTGTAAGTAGCTAGTTTGTTTGTCACCAATGTGATACTGTTAAAATAATGTTAGACCTCACATTTGAATTGAATTAAGTATCAATTTTAAACTTCAAATGGTTTTGGTGCATATAATGGTTCAACCTCCCTACAGGTCAGTTCTATCAGTGCTGTGTTATAGAGCAATAGACGTTGTTCTACTTAAAGCTGGTGATACCACTCGAATAAATTCTGGAACATGCATGCATGTTGAATTGGTTTGTCACTTAAAAATGTTGAACCTTTTTGAAATTCATACATTTTTGCTCAGTTGCTTATATTAAATTTTGTTTTCCGTAGTCACCTACACCTGAAAGCAGCAGCTTCCCTTGGTCATATTTACGGAATGATTAGAAACACTAAACAATGCAACTCATAAATAATGTTTCTATCCAGATATTACGTATACTATCCGGATATTACGTACACTGTATATTGTGATTGAGTAAATTATTCACGTTTATTATAATTTTAAAGGTAATTTTGACATAAAATCTTCTGTATGACATCTCAGTCATCACCTACAGAATACCACAGTAAAATATAACATGTATGTTGATATGGTGATATATCAGGAATCGACCGGGATTGGAAATTTTGAGCTATCCCGGTCCCAGTCAAATGCTGATTCATGATCCCGGTCCCGGTTAATTCATGATTCTTGGTCCGATCCCGGTCCCGGTCAATCACTCAAATTTGCCGGGATTTTGACCGGGATCTTTTACATAATTTCATTCACTGTGATTTTAAGTTTTTCCTTTCATTCATTGTGAATTTCATCTATAAACATCCTCTGAGCCAAATAAAACAATGTTTAAAATTGCTAAACAAGTTTGAGTAATAAATTATGATCATGAATTAACCAGTAATCGACCGGAATTCCCAGTACCGGGAATCCCGGTACCGGGATTGGCAATTTTGAGCTATCCCGGTCCCGGTCAAGTCACATTTTTCATCCCGGTCCCGGTCCCGGGTCAAATGCTGATTTATGATCCCGGTCCCGGTTAATTCAGGATTCTTGGTCCCGGTCCCGGTCAGGCCTGAAATCATGTCCCGGTCGATTCCTGTGATATATATATGATTTCAGCTAACGTTGGTGCTAATCTCCTGGATCCTGTGGCTTGAACTAGTCCTCTTCGTCTCTGCAGGTTCTCCTAACTCGGTTAAACACATCAAGTTACAGATACTCTGCTTCATATGCCCTTTCCTGATGATGGCGCCTTGTATGTTCTACAAGATGTTTGAGTATACCCCAACCACCTACCGAGTTATCTGCTCCTTCAAAACACCTACAGGTTTGCGTGGTTCTAAAGTTTAATTTCCTTTAGACTTCACGATATGAAGATTGATATTCAAGTTTTTCTGCCTCTTCAAAAACAATAAAGAGACTTTTGCTGAGTTTTCTGATGGTGAAATAATATTCATCTGTCATAATATAATCAGACAGTTCATAATGCTATGATTTCATATCAGTTGCAGAGACACACCAGATAGGAATATCAAGTATGATGATGCTGCTGTTTACCTTGTGGATACCAGCACATACTTTATTAATCATGAGCTATAAGAGGAACAGGGTAAGAGTTGTGCATGGTTTTGATAAGGAGTTTCAGGGGTTTTAATCGATAATGCAGTATAACTGTTTTAACTGTATTATATTAAACGTATTTATGATTACAAAATAAGCCCAGGTACCGTAGACAAATCATGCAGACTTTGTTGTAACACCAGGCATAACTTTCTGTACCAAATAAAATTACAATATTACTGCAGTTGAACATGCTGACAGTTGTCATGGGACTGGTTTGTATTGCTCTCTACATTCCTGAACTCATGCACTTCATGGATAACAACACAAAAGCATCTATAGACGCTTCAACTTGCCGTTCCTTTATCCTGATGCTCCTTTCTGTTTACCTGAACTCAAGTGTAGCTGCAAAGATGGAGAAAGAAGTTGTATAACTTTGGATGTGACATCACATGTGACTCACATGTTTGTCACATGCGACTTGATTGTTGATTATACGTAGAATTTCAGATAGCTAGGCTTTAATTTAAATCTTAGCTTATGTGTCGAATACGTATGGTATTATATTATGTGTTTAATGTAAGTATAACGTAAGGAGATGTCTTAGGATATTCCCCTGTGTATGGTGGAATTATGTGATTAGTACTAGGCATATTGTTTGGTCTGAAATTTGATTTTGTCGCATTTGAAATGTAGACCTGGCAAAAAAAGACGACCGTTTTTTCGACGATTTTGATTGTAGCCGAATCGCCCAACATGACATGAACATGCTTTATAACTACGAATATGTGAATATGGCCGCAGAATTTAACACAGTCCATAAGTCATCATATCTAATTGATGATTGAATTGTACCATTTTACTGTCTCATGCTCAGGTGTACATTTCATTTTTCAGTTGTACAGTTTAGGTTTAAAAATAATTTGATGCTATTATGTTCTGCCTCTAATATTTTATAGGTTTATTTTGCAAATAATTATTTGATCCAATATCCTATGGTTGTAGTGTTTAAATCTTTTTAATCATGAGGTTGAATATTTGGGTGATTATTTATTAGCCGCTGATAAAACGTTGAACGTTTATTATTATAATATCTTCTATCTGATTGACTGTTCATTAAATTAATACGACGCCTGAAATGGAAGGAATACTGTTGGTTTATGTAGCTACATACCTGTAGGTTGATTCTACCTCTGAGAATTCCGTAAAGATTGTTTAGAACTCGAATCGTCTTAAGCCCTGAGCTTTGGTGTTTAGTTAGCATAGTCCATGTTATTACTTTGATGTTTGTTAAATTCTTATGCTTTATAACAATTTATTACTCGTATCAGAAATTATGTTGTTTTTTGGGTAACTTATGTAAATTTATGATAATTTAATCTATTAGATTAGAATGTTGTAAAACATATTGACGTTAGTTGTAAAATTTAACAGGTTTTTACTGTCTGCACATTTATGACATAAGATTGCACATTTTCAGGACAATTCCATGTCTCAACAATGTAAAATTAGCTTAAAAACATGAGTAACATATAGCAGTCATGATCTCTTTTAAACTACGATAATCATAAAGTTTTAAAACGTTTTATCATATAACGCATTACGTACTCAAGTAGGTATGCATGTTATTTTGTTTTTAAGACAAATTCTAATGATCCATAAAAATATTGAATTTCAATTTTATTGTAAGACTAGAAAAGTAACGTGTTGTTCCGTACAGGCATGTAAACCAGATAGTGCTGTAAAAACAATACGTGACGGGTTCTCTGCTCCTGCTATGAAAAACATAACCAACCTACTAGGACATTAGCTACAGGTAAGGGTCCCTTTCATAAACTTAGTGGATATAATGTTAATCTTTTTGATTGTGGTTTAATAATTGGATTGTAATAGAGTAACTATAATGCAATGAAGGTTTTAATTAGGTAGCTTTACGTTTCAGAGCTCATATTTCAGTTGTTAAATCTCAAAGCAGATTCATGGTTTAAAACATTCTTCCAGTTGACCAGCTTTTATTTATTTACCTTTTCTCAAGATAAATCTTAGTTTAGAAATCTACCCCGTTCACTCAGGCTTTTCTATAGAAAGCACATTTTGTAACACTCTTGTCAGATTGTTTTATTGTCAACAAAAAACACCACTTTTAAAGGTTTTATAAGTTAGAACACGACACCTCATGGTTTTACTGATGTGTTACAAAACAATACAAATGTATATTATATATTGTATAGTACCAGGTACCTTATTCATCGTTTTCATCATTGTTTTAGTTTTAGACTTTAGTTTATGTATCCGTTTTTCCTTTTTTTCAGGCTACTTATCAGATCTTTAAGATATTCATTTATGTTATATTTTTTATTTGAATAAAATTATATGATAATCAGTACAGGAACTAAACGACGATGACGACCAATAGTTCAAAGTACAATATAACGGTGATTGGGGCCCCGGGAGTCGGTAAGAGTGCTATTACCCTTCGACTTCTCTACCAGGAGGTTTGTGGCTTTTCCTGTTTATTGTTTGTTATTTCTACTGTTTTTGTGATTTTCTCCTCGTTTGTCTGTTCTCAAGTCAACTCTTCTGTATGTTTGTCTTGTATCTTTTTGAACTTAGCGTTTTCATGTAGACTAGATTTCATTTTAAAATGAAGTTTTCACACTTTGCCATTACCAAGCAGTAAATTTGGTAAGTAGCAAAGATTTACTGCTCTTCATTAATAGTCTTAATTAGTCTCCTCATTGACTAGTCTTATAATTTAATAGTCTTATAAGACCACAGAGTGTTCTTTAAAATGTAGCATCAATATACTTGTGCCGACCTCCAGCACCTACCCACTCTCGAATAGTAATAATTAGTAGGTTGAAAGGGTAACCTGATCTCGTACTCCCGCCATCTTGCCGTCTTTATACCGCTATTTAAACTTGTGAGTTTGCACCAGATGGTACTGTACGTGTTATCTACAATAGACACTGATAATTGGTGCAGTTTGCCGGTACAGCATGCTAAGCAAGATCCCCGATATATCTCTTGCACTGTAATTAGCGGTGTACTCGTGATTACATAATTACAACAAATTATCGGGTGATACGATACGAGTGGACAGGTTTTATCTTTTAGTCGTACATGGCAATAACCAGGATCACTAAACGATCGGTAAATTTTTGGATTGTGATATTGGAGATATCAGGGCTTGGTCTAATTTGGCTGGATCCACAAACCCTCACTCAAGATATCAGGGCTGGGTCCGAACTAGCTGGGTTCACAACCCCTCATTCAAGATATCAGGGCTGGGTCCGAACTAGCTGGGTCCACAAAGTACAAACCTTCACTCAAGATATCAGGGCTGGGTCCGAACTAGCTGGGTCCACAACCCCTCACTCAAGATATCAGGGCTGGGTCCGAACTAGCTGGGTCCACAACCCCTCACTCAAGATATCAGGGCTGGGTCCGAACTAGCTGGGTCCACAACCCCTCACTCAAGATATCAGGGCTGGGTCCGAACTAGCTGGGTCCACAACCCCTCACTCAAGATATCAGGGCTGGGTCCGAACTAGCTGGGTCACAACCCCTCATTCAAGATATCAGGGCTGGGTCCGAACTAGCTGGGTCCACAACCCCTCACTCAAGAGTCAAGATATCAGGGCTGGGTCCGAACTAGCTGGGTCCACAACCCCTCACTCAAGATATCAGGGCTGGGTCCGAACTAGCTGGGTCCACAACCCCTCACTCAAGATATCAGGGCTGGGTCCACAACCCATCACTCAAGATATCAGGGCTGGGTCCGAACTAACTGGGTCCACAAACCCTCACTCAAGATATCAGGGCTGGGTCCGAACTAACTGGGTCCACAAACCCTCACTCAAGATATCAGGGCTGGGTCCGAACTAGCTGGGTCCACAAACCCTCACTCAAGATATCAGGGCTGGGTCCGAACTAGCTTGGTCCACAAACCAACCCACCCTAACTATTTCCGGCTTGCCAGTATTCACACTAACATTTGCTTTAAATCTAATCACTAGGATTTACGAAAGTATGAACTTTCCCTAATGTATGCAGTCAATATATTGGAAATTCTGGCAACTTCTGTGTCATGATGACAAGTTCATGGAGGTCCCGACACCGTAATGTTTTTAAATTCCTGGCCAAGAAAAGGAGAAGAATGATCGGAATTCAGGATATCCTTGTTTTTTTTTCAAGTGCATCCTTACAGAATACAAGCATTAGCAAAACGTGAAATTAGCGTGCAGTTGTTGGTTTAAAGTGTGTTTTATACACACTACTTCTGTACTGATCACTAGAATAATATTAGCCTGGTTACATATGAAATTGTGTCGTAATGTACACTGTAATAATTTAAAATACAATATGTTCTGATAAAATGGTTAGAGTTGAATCCCCATATCATCGTGTAGTTAGTACTTTAGTACGGTATAATTATTGTATTATGTTGTGTTCACATCTTCTGTGAGTCTAGATTTGAAATGAGTATTGTGTGAACTGTAAAGTGGACTTTGAGTATTCAATTTACTCTGGTTCTGTGTAAAACTATTAACTAACGCTGGCATACCTAATATGAAAAGATGAAATGTAATATTTGTAGTGTAAGAAGTGCAAATTGCTCTCTTACATTCCTCATAATTATCCGCATAAATACCTAATATTATCGCATACATTCCTAATTATTCGCATTCCTAATTATTCGCACATTCTTATAATTCATTCACATGCCTAAATTTCTACGTCATACATTTTAAAAGTGCAGTTTTAACCATTAACTGGTAATAACAGCTCACTTCCTCCACGTGTATGTGATTTAGAAATACTGCAATCTTTTATTAATTGTTGCAGCATCAATTATAGGCGTAAACACAGAGAATGATGACCTGTACTGGATTCTATAAAAGGAAACCAGGCTTCACACATGTGACTTGGTGTCATTGTTAAATATGGAAATGATCAGACCAAGTTGTGGAATTACGTGTGTTGGTTCGTACAGTGTGTAATACATGGCTTTCAAAAACATTTACATTGCTGTTTCACACACATGGAGATTTGAGTTATGACGTTGTGAAGTACATATCTACTTTTATGAAGTCTAAAATGAGGTTTTGGAATTACACAATATGGTTTTAAGACCACCTAAAACAGCTCAATTTTCCAATGAACGCTATCGCAGCCCTTTGCTGAGTTTAATGTATATTACCACGTAAGATTGAAACCCACATGCAAATTAATCTGTTCGTTATTTGCATTCCTACACATTCCAATAGGTTAGCATGTTCAGTAATTACGGAAGACTGTTAGCAGTAGAAATGTGTGTGTAATGACTAATTCAGTTGTGTGTTGTGTTAGTTGCTGCTGTGTGTATTATATGAGCAGTATAATACAGTGATGGTACGGAGCAGGGTGTATGTAGAGATAAACTAATCACAGTTATAATACAGACAGTGCACTGAATCCTACCTAGTGCAGTACACTACTAGTACACTACTAGTGCATTTCTAGTGCAGTACACTACAATAGGGCATTTCTAGTGCAGTACACTGCTAGTGCAGTAATAGTACCAGTTCTTATGCAATTCTGGTGCAGTGTACACTAGTGCAATTCTAGTATTATAGTTTTAGTGCTGTAATATGCTAATAAGATACAGTGTATTGAGTACATACACTGTATACAATGCACATTATTCATTAACCCTACAACAGTATTGACTCTATATTCTATTCTTGACATATTATTACAACTGTAACCTTGATATAAAAACAAGATAAAATGCAGACGGAATATTCTAGAGTATTTTCCCGACCTTTAAACGTTCCAGATTGTGCATGATTTTATAGGCACCACGTGTGCTTGTTCTCTTGTTGTAGCCTGCATAAAACACGTTTTAAATCTACCAGCTGTTTTCTGTGTGTATTGTGTGAGCTATCAGATGTAACCATTATATATAATATATTGTCATTATGTGTATATATTGTATTGTGTTTACATCTTAAATTGGATTAAATAATATACATTAAGTTAGATGATAACCACAGTGGATATGAAATGAATTAACATGCGCGTGCGAAGGGCAGTTGTAGCTTGATCGGTTGAAAATAGTTTTGGTTAAATATCAGAACTCCAGAACCCACTTGCACCCCTCTAGTCTATGAACTGTTGTCTCAAAAGAGATGTCTAAAACTGAGAACCAACTCCTAACATAACTTTAGCAGATTCAACTAATAAGTTGATTAAAAGTTAATTTAAAATGTACTCGCGGGCCTTGACTAGAGTGTTGGGTGAGACGTTTATCTTCAGTTTTGGGTCCTCAGATTAAGAATTTGGAACTTGTCTTGTTGACAAATTGGTTGACAAATTCTACCCCTGAGTTGAGTAGCTCAGTTTAGAAATCAGAAAACACCCTTATTGAGGGGAAAGACAATGTCTATATTACATGTCATGTAATATAAATACTATGTAATATAAATACTCCTACCCATTTGCATGATTACTGTCTTGTTTCGACAACAATTAATGTTATAATTGGCAGGTTTTGCATTCTCCTAAAACGAACTAAACCATTTCCCCTCAGTTTGTGGACGACTATGAGCCCACCAAGCTGGACAGCTACCAGACAATGATGGATTACCAGGGACAAGAAGTAGACGTTCAGATTACGGACACTGCGGGTTTGTTTTACTGATAAAGACGTTTCTCACAGTTCAGCCATAACCGTCCGCCAAGAAGGATGCCAGAATAATACTTCAAGAGTCTGGCAACAAATTTGCATTAAATTAGGAGCCGCCACACTCCTTCCTTCGGCCTAGGCCTAATTAGTTTTCTTTGCACCGGATATCCAGCCAAGAAGGCCCGAAACGAAACACTTCAAATTTTGTTTTCTTAATTAGTGTCAGTAATGTCTCCCAATTTCCCCTCCAAAACAAGTGAATTCGTCAGCACGTGATATCTTCCAAGAATCACGTGATATCACAATATTTCCAAATTTCCCGTCACGCACAACATCCCTGTTGATGACGTAATGTCTTTCGTAAATCACGTGATCACAATGTTTCTCTGCTTCTTCAACCGCCCTTGATATCATTCAGCCCGCAGCTGGTAAATTGGTATAATGCTCCTGTAGACTCAGCTTTTTTTTAATGAGTTAGTAATTAGTCAATTTTCAGTCAATATTCATATTCAGTCACAAATCAGTCAATATTCAGTAAATATTCAGTAAATTTGTTCAGTCAATATTTAGTCAATATTCAGTAAATTTATTCAGTCAATATTCGGTCAGTGACTCATTAAAAATACACCAATAAAAAATAAACATGTGTCGAAATTAAACTTTTGCCTTCTCTTCCTGCGTGTGTACAACACAAATGATTGGTATTTCCTGGTTTACAGCGCACATTTTTGGAGTTGGCTAACCAAGCTTAAACCGTGATAATGTTTGAAACATTAGCCGACTAATTAGGCTGACACTAATTGGGTGGTGGTAAAAGAGAGATCGTTTTAAAGTGGGGTTGTGTGAAAGTCGGGGTTGTGTGAAAGTTGGGGTTGTGTGAATGTCGGGGTTGTGTGATTGTCGGGGTTGTGTGAATGTCGGGGTTGTGTGAAAGTTGGGGTTGTGTGAAAGTTTGGGTTGTGTGATTGTCGGGGTTGTGTAAAAGATGAGACTGCGTAAAATTCTGATCGTGTGAAAGTGTCGGATTTGTACGTGATTCCAGCGGGATACCAATTATTGAGTTTGAGCACTGATCATTACGATTGATCATTAACTGATACATTATCATGTAATTACTGTTATCACACAATTCGATTTGTCGTCAGCTTGTTATGAAGGAGAGAGAGAGAGAGAGAGATAAGTATTAGGTGGCTATTCGTGGGGTTGGGTTACACCACCACATCATCATTAATATGAGAGATACCCAGTCCATGTTTAATGTAGAAGCGGTTAAACCCGTCTGACCGCTGGTGGAGTTGGCCCACATCTTGTTCTACTTATCGAGTGTACTTGCACACCCCAGACAGTACACTTGTCTACTTGTACTTCTGTACTTGTACTTGGTAAATGGCAGTTCCGGAAATAAC